>NC_058080.1:467831593-468192225 GCF_014858855.1 Bufo gargarizans
CTGGCTTGCCAAACCACCACTGGATTGTGTGCTACCAACCAGGGAAGGCCCAGCACTACCGGAGTGGGAAGCCCCTTCAGAACATAACATGAAAGCATCTCGTTATGGTGGTCCCCTACCCGAAGGTGTAAATTATGAACAAAGTGGGTGAGGTTTCTCTGAGACAGAGGAGCAGAATCAATAGCAAATATGGGAATAGGTCTCTGTAGCGTACAGAGAGACAAACCCATAGTGCGGGCAAAATGGGCATCTATCAAATTTACCCCTGCTCCACTGTCTAGAAAGAAATAAATAGTCTCCGTCTTAACACCAAAAACAATAACCGCTGGCAACACAAAGTACGATGTACGTATGGAGGAAACATATACCCCCCCCCCCCGGCTGACATCCTCCACACAGCCTGGGGTTAGTAGTTTTCCGACGGTCTTTTGTTTCTGAGGAAAGAAGGACAGACATTAATGAAATGACCCCTCTCCCCACAAAAAAAACAAACCCCACGCCTACGGCGAACCTCAGGAGGACGGACCTGACGAGTGGTTCCTCCTAGCTGCATAGGCTCGTCTAAGTCTGTACAGACTAACTGCTGCTTGGAAGGGGTTACCAATTGCTCCGGTTTTTTCAACCTGTCCCTAAGGCATCTATCTATTCGGATAGAAAGGGACATAACCGCATCAAGGGAAAAGGGGGTCTCATATAATGCAAGCGCATCCTTAACCCTTTCGGATAACCCAGAGCAGAACTGACTCCTGAGAGCCGGGTCGTTCCATTGGGTATCCGTAGCCCACCTACGGAAGTCAGAGCAATACTCCTCTACAGGCCGCTCTCCCTGTAGGAGTCTTCGTAATCTTGATTCAGCCAGTGCGACTCGGTCAGGGTCGTCATATATGAGACCCAAGACCCCGAAAAACTCATCCACTGACCGAAGAGCCTGTTAATCAGTGGGTAAAGAGAACGCCCAGGACTGCGGGTCCCCCTGCAGCAGGGAAATAACAACCCCCACCCGCTGTTCTTCATTACCAGAGGAGTAAGGGCGCAGTTTAAAATATAATTTACAGGCCTCACGGAATGTCAAAAACTTGTCCCTTTCCCCAGAAAATCTGTCAGGGAGAGGAACCTTGGCTTCCACAACAACCTGGTTACCAGTAGCAACCGCTGGGCTTGCGGTCAGTTGTAATTGCTGCTGTTGCTGGAGGACCGACGCCTTCAATCCTGCCACCTCCAAAGACAGGCCATGAAATTGCTTGGACAGAGCAGCAATTGGATCCATACTGGACTTTTCTTTTTTTTTTTACCTACACAAAATAAGGGCCAGATATAATGTAATGACCGGCGTCACGCACAGGGAGGGAAAAGGGAAAGCCCTGCCCAAGGGAAAGGGAAAGGTGGTGACCCCTGACTCACCTTGCGGCTGGCAACTGACTGCCCTGACGTCCCTAGACGGGTCCCTCACCCGTGCGGCGATCACGTGCCTAAACCCTGGTTTTCCCTAAAATGAGCCCTAGATAGTGAACGGGCCGGTGAGATTGCTAGTCCGCACCACTGACACTAAGAGGAAAACACCAGGGAGAGGACAGACAATACAGACAAACACATAAACCCAGGTGGGCGACAACAGCAGACCACAAAGGTCCAACAGGGATCTGGAGGGAAACGTTCTGGACCAACAACCAGAGAACGCAGCAACACAGCTCCAGTGGGTCAGTATAGAAGTCCAGGCAGGAAGCTCTATATCTGGCAACCAGAGAAGTGAGAGAGGGGAATATAAGGAGGTTGGGAGTGCTGGACAAGGAACAGCTAAGGAGAAGGAGCTACGGATCCCTGATCGAGCCAAAAAGGTTTGCAAAGCAAACCCAGAAAGCTACCATAAAGAAACAGCCCTATCTATCTACATAGAGCGCGCAGCCAACTGCTGCGACTTCCTGACCCCGGGTATAACGGAGTCAGGCGTGGTTCTTGACACCCTCGTGACAATACCTCACCACTGAGACGACATAGTGGTTTGCAGACCATCACTGCTCTCACCTCTGATTCTTCAGACGTGTGGTTTGCAAGCTGACACTGCACAGAGGACCATAAAAGACTCTGTGACTGCAACGGTTGGCAATCCTATTACTGTAGCGACCATGCAGCTGCTATTAAAGAACCACTCCCATGGTTTTTTTTTCAGACTGTGCCATTTTTTGTCACCTTGCCTCACAAAAAGTGTAAGACCAAGCAATCAAAAAGTCGTATGTACCCCAAAATGTTACCATTAAAACCTGTCATGGTCTTACCTTCTTGCTGTTCTCCTTCGTTTGACATGTGCTGGCGGCCATCTTGGTTTCTGGGTTTCTTGTAGCCTCCCACCCTGCGGCTTCTCCTTCCCACTGGGAGGAGCTGGATGCCTAGCTCATATATATAGGAGGTCTGTGGCTTCAGTTCCTTGCTTGGTCCTCCTGTGTGCACATGCTTCTAAGACTGCTGCTGCTTCTGGTTCCTGATCCTGGCCTCGTCTGACTACCCCGCTGGTTCCTGATCCTGGCTTCGTCTGACTACCCTTCTGGTTCCTGATCCTGGCTTCGTCTGACTACCCTTCTGGTTCCTGACCTCTGGATTCGCAAGACCCTGCTCCGGTTTAGCCATCCGTTTGGACTTTTGCTTACAGCTTGATTTGCAATAAAGCCTTCTTATTTCCACGTATCTCTTGTTGTACCAGACGTACATTGGACCTTGACATTAGGACCAAGCCATGAATTCTGACGGTACAGGGCCATCCTCGCTACCTACGCTGGTTGCCAGACTTGATCAGCAGGATCACCTGTTGGGTCGGTTCGCTGTGGCGTTGCAAACCCTGCTTGAACGCACGGCTCATTTCGCTTCCGTTGCCGATGGGTCGGTTGTCGCTCCTGGGCCCGCTCCTACTGCCGCTCCGGTTGTTGCGCCAGAGTCTACCCCGACACCTGTTGCTGCGCCTGCGGTGTCTTGGGGTATGACCGGTTCTGCCCCCCTTCCACAGCGCTTTGGGGGAGAGCCAACTCAGTGCCGAGGTTTCCTTAACCAGGTGGGCATTTATTTCGAGTTGCTGCCACATGCCTTTCCTACTGAGAGATCAAAGGTGGGCTTCTTGATCTCGCTGCTCTCGGACAAGGCCTTGGCCTGGGCCAGCCCTTTATGGGAGAACAACAATCCGGTGGTTGCCGAGTTTTCCGGTTTTGTTGCTTCTCTTCGGAAGGTATTCGATGTGCCGGCTCGTGCTGCCTCTGCTGCGAAGCTCCTTATGTCCATCAGACAGGGTTCACGATCCGTAGCTGAATACGCCATTGAGTTTCGTACCCTGGCAGCAGAGGTGGGCTGGAATAATGTGGCTCTGGTCGCTGCTTTCTCTCATGGTCTCTCGGATGCCTTGAAGGATGAGGTTGCAGCTAAGGACCTACCAGTGGAGCTCGAGTCTCTTATTTCTTTCCTGATTTTGATTGACACCAGACTCAGGGAGAGACCTTCCTTTAAGGAGAGCCTGCGGAGGTCTTCTAACAGATTGGCGCCTACGTTTGCTGTCCCACCCGTGCCTCCCTCTCCTCCCACGCCTCCTGGGGATGACTTGTCTGGGGGTGAACCCATGCAGCTGGGGTTTGCTCGCCTGTCCGAGGGGGAGAGGGTACTCCGGAGACGCGAGGGCCGATGCATGTACTGTGGTCTCGGTGGGCATTTTCGGTTGGCATGTCCGAACCGTCCGGGAAACGCTCGCACCTGAGATCCTGTCGGGGGCAGATCTTGGGTGGAGTCTCCTCGTCCCCGGTTTCCCGTGTTGACAAACCACTGATCACTGTTGTCCTCTCCTGGGTCGGGGGCTCGGTGACGACCCAGGCGTTGGTGGACTCTGGTGCTGGTGGTTTGTTCATTGATAGTGTGTTCGCTGCCGCCAATTCCATTCCTCTGCAGCCTCGAGGTTCCCCACTGGCTCTTGAGGCGATAGACGGCAGACCCCTTCTGCCGCCACACGTGACTCATGAGACCCTTCCAGTGGGGATAGCCATTGGTGCCGTTCACAGAGAGTCGGTCTGTCTCCAGGTTATTTCGTCTCCACACTACTCGGTGGTCTTGGGGTACCCCTGGCTCCAGAAGCATAATCCGACTTTCGATTGGAGATCGGCCGAGATCCTCTCGTGGTCACCGCAGTGTGGGGCTAGTTGCATCCATGGGCCTGTCAAGTTGCTGTGTACTTCCTCGGACTCTCTGTTGCCTCCTGAATACGAAGAGTACCGGGATGTATTCGATAAGGTGCGCGCGGTTGCCCTACCTCCGCACCGCCCATACGATTGTGCCATAGAGTTACAATCTGGTGCCGTTCCTCCTCGTGGCAAGGTCTATCCACTGTCGGTAGCGGAGAATGAGGCCATGGAGGAGTACGTGAGGGAGGCGCTTTCACGAGGACACATCCGCAAATCCTCGTCCCCGGCAGGGGCTGGATTTTTCTTTGTGAAAAAGAAGGGCGGTAAGTTGAGGCCTTGCATCGATTACAGGGGTCTCAATCGCATCACGATCAAGAACGCTTACCCGATACCCTTGATTTCCGAGCTGTTCGATCGCCTCAAAGGGGCCACGGTCTTTACCAAACTCGACCTGAGGGCGGCATATAACCTGGTAAGGATCAAGGCGGGCGATGAGTGGAAGACCGCGTTTAACACCAGGACCGGTCATTATGAATCCTTGGTTATGCCCTTTGGGTTGTGCAATGCGCCCGCAGTCTTCCAGGAATTCATCAACGATGTTTTCCGTGACCTGTTGCAGCAGTGTGTGGTGGTCTATTTGGATGACATCTTGGTATATTCTGAATCCATGGAGGCCCACATTATGGATGTCAGACGAGTGTTGCAACGGTTACGAGAGAACAGGCTGTTCGGTAAGCTTGAGAAATGCGAATTTCACCGATCCCAGGTAACCTTCTTAGGTTACATCATTTCCGCTGAGGGGTTCTCCATGGATCCTGAGAAGGTTTCGGCTGTCTTACAGTGGCCCCAGCCCAGTGGTCTTCGTGCCCTGCAGCGCTTTTTGGGCTTCGCCAATTATTATCGGAAGTTCATCAGGGACTTTTCTATGCTAGCCAAGCCTCTCACGGATCTGACCAGGAAGGGCAGTAATTTCCAGGTCTGGCCGCTCGAGGCCATCCGAGCTTTTGAGGCTCTAAAGTCCGCCTTTGTGTCGGCTCCGATTCTGTCGCATCCCAACCCTGGGTTGCCCTTTGTCCTCGAGGTGGACGCGTCTGAGACGGGAGTAGGCGCCCTTCTGTCTCAGCGTAGAACACCAGAGGGTCCTCTGCTTCCTTGTGGGTTTTACTCCCGGAAACTGTCTTCCGCGGAGTGCAACTATCAGATTGGTGACAGGGAGTTATTGGCCATCGTGCAGGCCCTTAAAGAATGGAGGCACTTGCTCGAGGGTTCGGTGGTTCCGGTTCTCATCCTGACGGACCACAAGAATCTGACCTACCTTTCTGAGGCCAAGAGATTGACACCACGTCAGGCCAGATGGGCTCTGTTCTTGTCACGTTTTAATTACGTGGTCTCCTACCTACCCGGTTCCAAGAACATCAGAGCGGATGCCTTATCACGGCAGTACTCCGAGCTGTCCGGGGAGGAGTCGATTCCGACTTCGGTCATACCTCCGAATCAGATCCTGGCCGCCATTCGCACCAGCCTGACCTCTCCCCTGGGTGAGCAGATTTTGGCGGCTCAATCTGGTGCTCCCTCTGGGAGACCCAACGGCAGATGTTTTGTGCCTGAGGAGTTGCGCACTCGGTTGTTGCGAACCTACCATAACTCCAAGGCCGCGGGGCATCCTGGAAAGAATCAGCTGTCCTGGGCTGTTTCACGTCTGTTCTGGTGGCCTTCTCTACGTTCCGACATCGCCGCATATGTAGCAGCATGCTCCGTTTGTGCCCAGAGTAAGTCCCCTCGGCACCTTCCGTTGGGCCTTTTGCAACCCATAGCCACCGGGGAGCGCCCATGGTCACACCTGGGGATGGATTTCATTGTGGACCTCCCTGCATCCCGAGGACATACGGTCATTCTCATGATTGTGGATCGGTTTTCCAAAATGTGCCACTGTGTTCCTCTCAAGAAGTTACCCTCTGCACAAGAGTTGGCCACGATTTTCGCCAGGGAGGTCTTCCGGTTGCACGGTTTGCCCAAGGAGATTGTGTCGGATCGGGGGAGTTAGTTTGTGTCCAGGTTCTGGCGCGCTTTTTGCTCCCAGTTGGGGATTCATCTCTCTTTCTCCTCGGCCTACCACCCTCAGTCCAATGGGGCCGCAGAACGATCCAATCAGGCCTTGGAGCAATTCCTTCGTTGCTATGTCTCCGATCACCAAGACAATTGGGTTGACCTCCTGCCTTGGGCTGAGTTTGCCAGGAACACGGCGGTGAACTCTTCCTCTGGGACGTCTCCCTTCATGGCCAATTATGGGTTCCAACCTGCCGTGTTACCGGAGGTATTCTCTCCCCAGGATATTCCGGCTGTGGAGGATCACCTTTCCGTCCTACGTGCTTCTTGGGTACAGATCCAGAGGTCCCTTGAGGTCTCTGCGCAGCGCCAGAGACTCCAGGCTGATCGCAGACGAGCGCCCGCTCCTTCCTACCAGGTCGGAGACCGTGTATGGTTGTCCACCCGCAACCTCAACCTTCGAGTGCCCACTCCCAAGCTGGCGCCTCGCTTTGTTGGTCCCTTCCGAGTACTTCGCAGGGTAAACCCGGTAGCCTATGCCCTTGCGCTTCCTCCTGGCATGCGGATCTCCAACGTGTTTCATGTCTCCCTGTTGAAGCCATTGGTGTGTAATCGTTTCACTTCCTCGGTTCCTCGGCCTCGTCCGGTCCAAGTGGGCAATCGTGAGGAGTATGAGGTGAGCAATATCCTGGACTCACGCCTGGTCCGCGGTCGGTTGCAGTTTTTGGTCCATTGGCGTGGTTATGGTCCAGAGGAGCGTTCCTGGGTTCCCTCCGCAGATGTCCATGCTCCTGCCTTGCTCCGAGCCTTCCACGCACGCTTCCCTCAGAAACCGTTCCTTACTCCGCGGAGGAGGGGCCCTTGAGGGGGAGGTACTGTCATGGTCTTACCTTCTTGCTGTTCTCCTTCGTTTGACATGTGCTGGCGGCCATCTTGGTTTCTGGGTTTCTTGTAGCCTCCCACCCTGCGGCTTCTCCTTCCCACTGGGAGGAGCTGGATGCCTAGCTCATATATATAGGAGGTCTGTGGCTTCAGTTCCTTGCTTGGTCCTCCTGTGTGCACATGCTTCTAAGACTGCTGCTGCTTCTGGTTCCTGATCCTGGCCTCGTCTGACTACCCCGCTGGTTCCTGATCCTGGCTTCGTTTGACTACCCTTCTGGTTCCTGATCCTGGCTTTGTCTGACTACCCTTCTGGTTCCTGACCTCTGGCTTCGCAAGACCCTGCTCCGGTTTAGCCATCCGTTTGGACTTTTGCTTACAGCTTGATTTGCAATAAAGCCTTCTTATTTCCACGTATCTCTTGTTGTACGTCTGGTTCATGGTTCCTTGACAAAACCATAATCTCATCTGGAAAAAAATGAGACCCTACATAAGACAATCGCTCAAAAAATAAAAAAAAGGTCTGGCTCTCAGAAAATGGCAACACAAAAACAAGATTTTATTATTTTCAAAAATGCTTTTACAGTGTAAAACATAAAAAATAAAATTAAATAGACATATTAAGTATTGCCGCATGCGTAACAACCAGAACTATAAAAATATCACATTATCTAACTCCTCAGGTAAATGCTATAAAAATATTAAATTTGTGCTAAAACAGCCATTTTTGTCACCTTGCCTCACTATAAGTGTAATACCAAGCGATCAAACAGTTGTATGTACCCCAAAATGGTACCAATCAAACCACCCCTACCTAAAACAATCGCCCCGAAAATATGGCTATCATAAAATGGCAACACAAAAACAAGATTTTATTCTTTTAAAAAATGCTTTTACTGCATATATTAAACTTTTCATTTTCACAGCCTGTTTTTTCTAAATTCCTTAACCACCTCAGCCCCCCTAGCTTAAACACCCTTAATGACCAGACCACTTTTTACAATTCTGCACTACACTACTTTCACCGTTTATTGCTCGGTCATGCAGCTTACCACCCAAATGAATTTTACCTCCTTTTCTTCTCACTAATAGAGCTTTCATTTGGTGGTATTTCATTGCTGCTGACATTTTAACTTGTTTTGTTATTAATCGAAATGTAACTAAATTTTTGCAAAAAATGACATTTTTCACTTTCAGTTGTAAAATGTTTTTAAAAAAACATCTATATATAAATTTTTCTCTAAATTTATTGTTCTACATGTCTTTGATTAAAAAAAAATGTTTGGGTAAAAAAAATGGTTTGGGTAAAAGTTATAGCGTTTACAAACTATGGTACAAAAATGTGAATTTCTGCTTTTTGAAGCAGCTCTGACTTTCTGAGCACCTGTCATGTTTCCTGAGGTTCTACAATGCCCAGACAGTAGAAAACCCCCACAAATGACCCCATTTTGGAAAGTAGACACCCTAAGGTATTCGCTTATGGGCATAGTGAGTTAATAGAACTTTTCATTTTTTGTCACAAGTTAGCGGAAAATGATGATTTTTATTTTTTATTTTTTTCCTTACAAAGTCTCATATTCCACTAACTTGTGACAAAAAATAAAAACTTCCATGAACTCACTATGCCCATCACAAAATACCTTGGGGTGTCTTCTTTCCAAAATGGGGTCACTTGTGGGGTAGTTATACTGCCCTGGCTTTTTAGGGGCCCTAATGCGTGAGAAGTAGTTTGAAATCAAAATGTGTAAAAAATGCCCTGTGAAATCCTAAAGGTGCTCTTTGGAATGTGGGCCCCTTTGCCCACCTTGGCTGCAAAAAAGTGTCACACATGTGGTATCGCCGTACTCAGGAGAAGTTGGGCAATGTGTTTTGGGGTGTCATTTTACATATACCCATACTGGGTGAGATAAATATCTCGGTCAAATGCCAACTTTGTTTAAAAAAATTGGAAAAGTTGTCTTTTGCCGAGAGATATTTCTCTCACCCAGCATGGGTATATGTAAAATGACACCCCAAACCACATTGCCCAGTTTCTCCTGAGTACGGCGATACCACATGTGTGACACTTTTTTGCAGCCTAGGTGGGCAAAGGGGCCCACATTCCAAAGACCACCTTTAGGATTTCACAGAGCTTTTTTTACACATTTTGATTTCAAACTACTTCTCACGCATTTGGGCCCCTAAAAAGCCAGGGCAGTATAACTACCCCACAAGTGACCCCATTTTGGAAAGAAGACACCCCAAGGTATTCCGTGAGGGGCATGGCGATTTAGTAGAATTTTTTATTTTTTGTCAAAAGTTAGTGGAATATGAGACTTTGTAAGAAAAATAAATAAAAAATAAATCATCATTTACCGCTAACTTGTGACAAAAAATTAAAAATTCTAGGAACTCGCCATGTCTTCTTTCCAAAATGGGGTCACTTGTGGGGTAGTTATACTACCCTGGCTTTTTAGGGGCCCTAATGCGTGAAAAGTAGTTTGAAATCAAAATGTGTAAAAAATGCCCTGAGAAATCCTAAAGGTGCTCTTTGGAATGTGGGCCCTTTTGCCCACCTAGGCTGCAAAAAAGTGTCACACATGTGGTATCGCCGTACTCAGGAGAAGTTGGGCAATGTGTTTTGGGGTGTCATTTTACATATACCCATGCTGGGTGAGATAAATATCTCGGCAAAAGACAACTTTTCCCATTTTTTTATACAAAGTTGGCATTTGACCAAGATATTTATCTCACCCAGCATGGGTATATGTAAAATGACACCCCAAAACACATTGCCCAACTTCTCCTGAGTACGGCGATACCACATGTGTGACACTTTTTTGCAGCCTACATGCACAAAGGGGCCCAAATTCCATTTAGGAGGGCATTTTTAGACATTTGACTTCCAGACTTCTTACGCTTTAGGGACCCTCTAAAATGCCAGGGCAGTATAAATACCCCACATGTGACCCCATTTTGGAAAGAAGACACCCCAAGGTATTTAATGAGGGGCATGGAGAGTTCATAGAAGATTTTTTTTTTTGGGCACAAGTTAGCGGAAATTGATTTTTTTTTTGTTTTTTCTCACAAAGTCTCCCTTTCCGCTAACTTGGGACAAAAAGTTAAATCTTTCATGGACTCAATATGCCCCTCACGGAATACCTTGGGGTGTCTTCTTTCTGAAAAGGGGTCACATGTGGGGTATTTATACTGCCCTGGCATTTTAGGGGCCCTAAAGCGTGAGAAGAAGTCTGGAATATAAATGTCTAAAAAATGTTATGCATTTGGATTCCGTGAGGGGTATGGTGAGTTCATGTGAGATTTTATTTTTTGACACAAGTTAATGGAATATGAGACTTTGTAAGAAAAAACAAAAAAAACAAAAAAAAAACAATTTCCGCTAACTTGTGCCCAAATAATGTCTAAATGGAGCCTTACAGGGGGGTGATCAATGACAGGGGGTGATCAGGGAGTCTATATGGGGTGATAACCCCCCTGTCATTGATCACCCCCCTGTAAGGATCCATTCAGACATCCTTATGTGTTTTGCGGATCCGATCCATGGATGCGTGGATCCGTAAAACACATACGGACGTCTGAATAGAGCCTTACAGGGGGGTGATCAATGACAGGGGGCTGATCAATGACAGGGGGGTGATCAGGGAGTGTATATGGGGTGATCACCCCCCTGTCATTGATCACCCCCCTGTAAGGCTCCATTCAGACGTCCGTATGTGTTTTGCGGATCCGATCCATGAATGCGTGGATCCGTAAAACACATACGGACATCTGAATGGAGCCTTACAGGGGGGTGATCATCCCATATAGACTCTCTGATCACCCCCCTGTAAGGCTCCATTCAGACGTCCGTATGTGTTTTGCGGATTCGATCCATGGATGCGTGGATCTGTAAAATACATACGGACGTCTGAATGGAGCCTTACAGGGGGGTGATAAATGACAGGGGGGTGAACAATGACAGGGGGTGATCAGGGAGTCTATATGGGGTGATCACCCCTCTGTCATTGATCACTTCCCTGTAAGGCTCCATTCAGACGTCCGTATGTGTTTTGCGGATCCGATCCATGGATCCGTGGATCCGTAAAACACATACGGACATCTGAATGGAGCCTAACAGGTGGGTTATCAATGACAGGGGGGTGATCAGAGAGTCTATATTGGGTGATCAGGGGTTAATAAGGGGTTAATAAGTGACGGGGGGATGTAGTGTAGTGTGGTGCTTGGTGCTACTTTACTGAGCTGCCTGTGTCCTTTGGTGGTCGATCCAAACAAAAGGGACCACCAGAGGACCAGGTAGCAGGTATATTAGACGCTGTTATCAACACAGCATCTAATATACCTGCTAGGGGTTAAAAAATCACATCTCCAGCCTGCCAGCGAACGATCGCCGCTGGCAGGCTGTAGATCCACTCGCTTACCTTCCGATCCTGTGAACGCGCGCGCCTGTGTGCGCGCATTCACAGGAAATCTCGCGTCTTGCGAGATGCCGCGTATATGCGTCGCTGTACCTGGGACAGCCGCCTCCGGACCGCGATCCTGCATTAGGCGGTTAAAATGCTTATCAGGTCAAAGTGCTTAGTACACCCCTTAATAAGTTCTTTGAGGGGTGTAGTTTCCAAAATGAGGTCACTTTTTTAGGGTTTACACTGTAGGAGTATGCCAGGGTCTCTTCAAATACAAAACCATTCTAGCAAAATCTGCCTCAAAAGACCAAATGGCGCTCCTTTCTTTCTGATCACTGCCATGTGCCCATACATAAGTTTACCAACACATATGGGGTATTTCTGTAAACTTCAGAATCGGACTAATGCATATTGAGGTTTATTTTGCTGTTAACCCTTGCTGTGTTGCCAGAAAAAAAATTATTTACATAAAAAAATCTGCAAAAAAATAAAATGTTAAAATTTCACCTACATTTTCCTTTAATTCTTGTTGAATACCTCAAGGCTTAAAGGGAACCTATCAACTTTATGCTGACCTCACTGAGGGCAGCATAAAATACTGACAGAAATGCTGATTTCAGCGGTGTGACACTCATGAAAACCAACATCATAATCATTGCAGCACAGGCTTTGAAAATAGTCAAATCTACCTGAGAAGAGTCCTGGTTATTCATAATCTCCTGCTCTCCCGCCTACCTGCTGATGAATGCCAGTTCTCTCCTAGAGAGAAAGGGAGAAAACTAGGTAAAAGACTAAATGTAAAATACCATAAAATGGAGGGCACTTATTACCAAAATATGTACACACTGATTTAAAAATTCATAAAAATACATAAAAACAAAAGACAGAATAGTGTAATCATAAACGTAGGTGATCAGAAATCGCACAATCAAAAAGGGTGGACAAAGACTACAAGACTATCAATTATCAGCAGGTGGGCAGGGAGAGCATGAATTTATGAATAACCATGACTCTTCTCAGGTGGCCATGACTCTTTTCCAGGCCCAATGATTGTGATGTCGGTTCTCGGCAAGCACTTACTTTTAACTTATAAATGACAGACCGCTGAAATCAACTCACCTGTCTCTACTTTATTCTCATGTTAGTACGGGCAGCATAAAGTTGATGACAGGTTCCCTTTAACAAAGTTTGTACATCAGTTTTGAATAATTTGAGGGGTGGTTTACATTACGTAAGCCTTTCAAAATCACTTTATAACTGAGTTAGTGCTTAAAAAATGGTTTTAGAATCTAAAATTCTAAGTCTTTTAACGTCCTAAAATAATAAAATGACATTTACAACATCATGGCAACATAAATTAGACATATGGGGAATGTTGATTGATAACTATTTTATGAGGTATTACTATCTGTCTTAAAAGTAAAGAAATGTAAATTTAGAAAATTGTGATTTAAAAAAAAAATTGGTAAATTTGGGATTTTTTTTTGGGGTGAAATATATTGGTTCATATTTACCACTGTCATAAAGTACAATGTGTCATGAGAAAACAATCTCAGAGTGGCTTGGATAAGTCCCGTAAAAGCGTTCCAAAGTTATTACCATATAAAGTGACATGTCAGATTGTCTGAAGACAGGGGTCACATGACCGAGTGACATCATAAGGTCCTGTCAGGATGATGAGAATACAGACTGCCAGGAGGAGGATCAGTGGGAGGAAACAATATTCTGGAAGAAACGCCCACCCTCATTTACACTATACCTCTTTAAAAGGACAGCAGCCATTTTTAGTGGATATAGTAGAGAGAAAAGGCAGATAAAGATGGCAGACTAGCACAGGAACACCAGAAAGCAGACTTGTAGTAGGGATGAAGCAACAGTAAGAACTGTTTTGACATACTTGTAAAGATATCTTTCAGTTTAGAGTGCTGCTTTAATGGACCTTAAAGGGGTTCTCCGTGAATTAAAATATTATTATAAACATATTCCCAATGACCTTTCATTAGTATATTAGTATAATGGCTTGTTTTGTCTAGGGCAGGGATCTCAAACTGCGGCCCTCCAGCTGTTGCAAAACTACAACTCCCAGCATGCCCGGACAGCCTACAGGTATCAGCCTACAGCAAGGCATTGTGGGAGTTGTAGTTTTGCAACAGCTGGAGGGCCGCAGTTTGAGATGCCTGGTCTAGGGAGTAGGGAGTAGGGATGAGCGAACCTGAACTGTTCGTACTGAATTTTGCGAGTTTCGGGTACCTGGACCTGAATCTGGACTTTTTCACTGAAGTACGGGTTTGGGGTTCGGATGATTTACGAATTACTCTATTATTTTCCGTTATAACATGGTTATAATGAAAAATAATGTAATTCTTAAGACTGAATGCAAAAGGGACACCTTTAGAGGCATTCTGTTTTGCATTCCTTCATAATAGAAGTCTATGGGAGCATAATGGCTTTGTTATGCTGTCCAAAGACTTCTATGGGAAGGAGTCCTGTCCTGCATAACGGAAACCAAGACGAATCCATTATGCTCCATAGACTTCTATTATGACGGAATGCAAAATAGAATGCCTCTAAAGGTTTCCCTTTTGCATTCCATCTTAAGTATTACATTATTTTCCGATATAACCATGTTATAACGGAAAATAATAAAGTGAAGTTTTGGTCTCCATTTACTTCAATGGGGTTCGGGTTCGAGTTCGGGTCAAGTTCTTGTCCTGAACCCAAACTTTGACCTAAATTTCGGCAGAACTCAGCGAACCCCGAACTTCCACGGGTTCGCTTATCCCTACTAGGGAGCAATCAGGAGAGAAATAAAATGGCCACCACGCTATTCGTTAACACACAAAACCTGTCCTAATCACACAACAACACAAGTTACTTCACAAACAGCTGCCTCATCCTCCTCTCTGCTCTGCTCTGTAAAGGATTATGACCCTGAATACAGCTGATAAGATCTTCAGCTGAATCTCTAGGAAATAGAGTTCATGAGAAGACATGAAGTGCAGAGAGAAGGTGGGGATGTGGTTAATGAGCAGCAGCACTTGTATGCAGTCTTCATTTCCACAGTCTGTCCTCTCTGTACTTCATGTCTCCTCATGAACTCCATTCCTACAGAGATTCAGCTAAAGATCTTCTCCGCTGTATTCAGGATCATAATCCCTGACAAGTAGGAGAGGAGGATGAGGCAGCTCCATAGCTCAGTGTTGGTAAGTAACTTGTCCTCCTGTGTGATTAGGACAGGTTTGATGTGTGCTAAAAGGACAGCGGCCATTTTATTTCCCCTGATGATTGCTCTGTAGACAAAACAAACCATTATAACTAATGAAATGTATTTGGGATTACAGTATATTTATAATACAGTAATATTTAAGTATTTTCAGTTTCCTAATTCCTGGAGGACCCTTTTAAGGTCTGCATTCAAAAAGATCTTCAGCTTATTCCCAAGAACTTTTAATTTGTAGTTAACTCTTTGGGTGACAGAACCTCCCATATCAACAATAAGATTGGGGAGCTAACCTCTGCACATAATGAGTTGGTGGACATAACAGACAAAATGGAGGAAGATATGGATGCTAAAAAATTAAAGCTGGAAGAAGATCAGTCTAGAAGTAACAATGTGCACTTTAGAAGTATCCCTGAATCTGTTGAGTTTGACACTAATAAATATTCCTGACAGATTTTTTGCAAGTCTGCTTCCTAATGCCTTACAGGCAGATTTGTTGATAGACCAGAACCTAAATCTCTTCCTCCTGCCTCTCCAACAGATATCCCCGTTCTACTTTTTGTCATGTGAAGAAACTGATAGAGATCTCTCGTCAACCAGTGAATTACCTGACCTCTTTAAGAACATCTTCTTATGTGCATACCTATAAGCAATGGCTCTGACTTAAAGTGATGAACATTTGCTCCGAGCACAAATGTCCTACAAGAACATCTCATTCAATATTGTTGTGGATTCCCAGCTGAACTAGTTATCATTAAGAATGGTTCTAAAGTGGTGCCACACACTCTAGAGGAGGCAATAGGATCAGCTATAATCAGTGGAAAGTACTCCTCCAGGGAAAAAAAATGTTCCCCTCACACTCTCCAAGAGTAGTGATGAGCGGCAGGGGTCATAATTGAATTCGCGATATTTCGCGAATATTTTGTAGAATATTCGTCGAATATTTGCAAATTTGAATATTCGTTATATTCTACGATTTTTTTTACTCGAAAAATCAACAAGGTAATGATTGTGTAATATGTGAATTTTCGTAATGCGAATTTTCGTAATACAAATTTTTTATTGCAAATTTTTCAACTTACAACTATTAGACAAAGAAGATTATAGCACAATATTAGCTAAATTGCTCTATATTCGTTTTTTTTCGAATATTCGCTATATTGCTATAACTTTATTTTTTCGAATATTCGTAATATTCTAAAACAAGAATATATAGCAATATAGCGAATATTCAAAAAACCCGAATATAGAGCAATTTTGCTAATATATAGTAATGAGCGGCAGGGGTCATATTCGAATTCGCGATACTTCGCGAATATTTCGTAGAATATTCTTTGAATATTCGCAAATTCGAATATTCTTTATATTCTATGATTTTTTTTACTAAAAAAATCGGCAAGGTAATGATCGTGTAATATGCAAATTTTCGTAATGCGAATTTCTCAACTTTTAGACAAACAATATTCTAGCACTATATTAGCTAAATTGCTCTATATTCGTTTTTCTTTCGAATATTCGCTATATTGCCATAACTTTGTTTTTTCGAATATTCGTAATATTCTAAAACAAGAATATATAGCAATATAGCGAATATTCGAAAAAAACGAATATAGAGCAATTTAGCTAATATAGTGCTATAATCTTCTTTGTCTAATAGTTGTAATTTTTTTCTCATCTGAAGTTCAGATTGGAAAAAAATTACAACTATAAAAAAAAAAGATTATAGCACTATATTAGCTAAATTGCTTTATATTTGGTTTTTTTTTCGAATATTCGCTATATTGATATAACTTCGTTTTTTCGAATATTCGTAATATTCTAAAACAAGAATAAATAGCAATATAGCGAATATTCGAAAAAAAGACGAATATAGAGCAAAATTCAAAAACAACACTACTCCTAAAGTCAAGTATATTGCAGCCTTCTTATTGGCCCACAAGCTAGAAGCAGGGAGGGATCATGTGTACTGATAAAAAATAAAAAATTGAATAAAAAAAATACAAAAAAAGGGAAAAAAATAATCGAATATTCGAAATTACGAATATATACCACTATATTCAAAATATTCGCGAATTTTCTAAGTTCCTATATTCGCGATAAAAATTCGAAATTTGAATATTCGTGATCAACACTATCCACGAGGAGTGGGCCACAGTAATGTATTATAAAAGTGGCTGCTGTATGACGCTGTTCCCCCACTTACCGGCGTGGTCCTGGGCGCCATGCTCAGTGGTGATCCTTCCATCCACCGCTGCAGTCCAGGGCTCTGTCGCTGTTCGTGCTGTGGTGCTGAGGATTCTGCTCCACGGGTTGCACTCAGCCCTGGCCACAGCATGCTTGCTGCTGGTTTCGTGTTACACTGCCCTAGGGGCGGTGCACATCATTCCCTGGGCTGCATGGGTTGGGTCATATGACCTCGCTGACCAACCCAGGCTCTCCTGCAGGTACTTAAGTGGCTCAGCCCCCTTCCCAGATGCCTCAGTGTCAAGGTCCTTGTGTTTGCTAAGTTCCTGATACTCTCGTATCCTCCTGACTTAAACTTTGTTCCTGGATTCTGCTACTCGTCTGATCCCTGCCTGCTTGCCATGACTCTCCTGTTGCCGACCCGGATTGCCTGACCTGTTCCTGTGCCATCTTCCCTGACCTTTTAGATGTCTAACTATGCCTCTACCTCATCCTTCGGTCCTGCTTTGTTGCTCCTGGTAATGATCCAGCCTGCCTGACTATGCTTGTACTTCTGGTACCTACCCAGGTAACACCTGGTCTGCCTGGACCAGCTGCCTCGTGTGCCTTCCCACCTCAAGAGGTAGCGACCTGGTGTTCCCCTCGGGAAAGTCTATCCCCACCATCAGGGGTACTGTGAAGAATCGAGGGGTACACTTAGACAACACCCTTAGAGGAGGTGAGATACTTGGCGCAGTGGGTTCACACCCACTGGTTTGTGACAGTACACAGAGGCCATGGACCCCGCTGGTCACCACAAGTCTGTCGTTCAGGAATTTTTACATGAAGTGAGGCGTCAGAGCAAATGTCAGGATGTCATAATGCAGTTCCGGAATCCATTTCTTCTTCAGCTACTGCAGGGTCACCAGCTGCTGCTACCCCTGCAATACCCACACCTGTGAATCCGGGTTTGTGTACCACTGGTGTGCAACTCCCTCTGCCATCCCGCTATCGTGGAGTTCCAAAAACCTGTCGTGGATTCCTGAACCAGTGTCTGATCCATTTTGAGTTCCATGGGCAGAAGTTTCCCTCTGAGCGGTCCAAGGTTGCCTTCATTGTGTCCCTGCTGTCTGATTAGGCCATTGCTTATGCAAATCCTATTTGAGAACATGGAGGCAACCAATCTGCAGTCTTTCCTGGCTACCTTCCGGCTGTTCTTTGAAGAGCCCAGCCTCACGTCCTCTGCTGCATCAACTCTGCTGCGTCTACCACAGGGTTCCTCGTCTGTGGGTCAGTGCGACATCCAGTTTCGTACTCTGGCTGCCGAACTTGCATGGAACAATGAGGCTCAACTGGTGGTGTTATGGGAAGGCCTTTCTGACCGGATTAAGGATGAATTACCTGGTCGCGACTGTCCGTCTACTCTGAATGACCTGATCACCTTGGCCACAAGGATAGATTTAGGGGAATGTTCTAAGGAGGTCTCATACACCAGAAGACCACCCCATCTGAAGAACCCATGCAAATACAGCACCTTTGATTGTCTGAAAGGGAACGTTTATGCCCAAAAAGCAGAGAACCTTTGTCTGCATTGTAGAGGCCAGGGCCACTTTGTGCATAAGTGCCCACAGAAGCCAGGAAACGCCAATGTCTAGGATCAGTTGGAGAGGCGGGCCTAGACAAGGAAAAGTCCTCTCTGAAACTTTCTGTTCCGGTTACTCTCTCGTAGCAGGGAGTCACACTGTCTGTGCCTGCATTCCTGGACTTTGGGTCAGCCGGTAATTTTTATTCAGCAAGCTCTGGTTCATCAGTACAGGCTTCCTACCATCTGTCTAGAAAGGCCTCTGTCAGCGGCTTCCGTAAATGTACTACCACTCCTGGAACCAGTGCTTGCTGTCACTATGCCTCTTAAGCTACAAATTGAGGTTCAGCATTCTGAGATTATCTACTTTTATGGGCTGCCATGAATCCAGTTATCCTTGGTCTTCCCTGGCTGCGTCAGCACACTCCAGTTGTGGACTGGCACTCTGGTCAGATTCTGCATTGTGGATCATTCTGTCACTCCGCCTTCTTATCAGAGGTCTGACCTGCTTCCTCGCCTACTGTACCTGTAGATCTGCCTGGACTCCCACAGCAATATGCCAGTTTTACAGATGTCTTCAGTAATAAAGAGGCAGAGACCTTACCTCCTCATCGTCCGTATGATTGTCTGATCGACCTTCTGCCTGGTGCCACTCTTCCTCTTGGTCGAGTCTACCCAATCTCACTTCCAGAGACCCAAACGATGTCTGAGTACATCATGGAGAATCTCAAGATGGGGTTTATCCGGAATTCTACTTCTCCAGCTGGTGCAGGGTTCTTCTTTGTGCAGAAAAAAGATGGATCCTTACCGCCCTGTATC
Source organism: Bufo gargarizans (assembly GCF_014858855.1). Lineage (NCBI taxonomy): Eukaryota > Metazoa > Chordata > Amphibia > Anura > Bufonidae > Bufo > Bufo gargarizans. The sequence goes on from NC_058080.1 coordinate 467,850,854, forward strand.
GACTATTGAGGTCTGAATAAGGTCACAGTCAAGAATCAATACCCTCTTCCGCTAATCTCTGAACTGTTTGATAGGGTCCGGGGGGCTAAGGTCTTCACTAAACTCGACCTGCGCGGCGCATACAACCTTATCTGCATCTGAAAGGACGCTGAATGGAAGACTGCTTTCAACACTCGTGATGGACACGAGTATGTCACCATGCCTTTTGGCCTGTGCAATGCTCCCGCGGTATTCCAGGAGTTGGTAAACGATATCTTCCAGGATCTGCTCTATGTCTGCATGATAGTTTACCTGGATGATCTACTGATCTACTCTCCAGATCTGACAACTCACCGGAAGCATATATGTTTAGGTTTACAGCGGATGAGAGAGAATCGAGTTTATGCAAAACTCGAGAAATGCATCTTTGAAAAATGTACCGTAGCGTTTCTCAGATACATCATCTCGGATGCCGGGTTGCAGATGGATACTTAAAAATTGAACGCAACAATGGATTGGCCCTGTACTGTGCTTTACAGCGCTTCCTTGGATTCACTAATTCCTACCGTCAGTTCATCCTGAATTTTTCATCCCTTACTTCTCCAATTTCCGCTCTTATTAAGAAAGGAGTGAATGCCAAAGACTGGACTCCTGAGGCAGAGGCTGCCTTCATCCATTTAAAAAGGTCCTTTGTCTCCCACCAATTCTTTTTAGAAGTGGATGCCTCCCCATAGGAGCCGGTGCTGTTTTGCTACAGAAAGGTTCCAAGGGCAAGATGTTTACATGTGGATTCTCCTCCAAGCTCTTCTCACCTGCTGAGAGGAATTACTGTATAGGAGACAGAGAACTTCTGGCCATAAAACTTGCCTTGGAGGAGTGGAGTTATCTAATACAGTTGCAAGAAAAAGTATGTGAACTCTTTGGAATGATATGGATTTCTGCAAAAATTGGTCATAAAATGTGATCTGATATTCATCTAAGTCACAACAATAGACAATCACAGTCTGCTTAAAGAGGACCTTTCACTAGAATAAAACATCTAAACTAACTATACAGACATAGAGAGCGGCAGCCAGGCATCTCCCTGCAATTACTGTTATACCTGGGCGCCGCTCCGTTCTCCCGGTATAGCCTCCGGTATCTTCATATGTTAGGCTCCACCCAGTTGAACTTGCCGGCGTCTCATTCTCCAATGCTGTAGCGCTGGCCAATCGCAGCGCTCAGCTCATAGCCTGAGAGAAAAAAATGCCTCTCAGGCTATGAGCTGAGCGCTGCGATTGGCCAGCGCTACAGCATGGGAGAATCAGACGCCGGCAGGTTCCCCTGGGTGGAGCCTAACTATGAAGATACCGGAGGCTATACCGGGAGAACGAAGCGGCGCCCAGGTATAACAGTAAGTGCAGGGAGATCTCTGGTCGCCGCTCTCCATGTCTGTATAGTTAGTTTAGTTGTTTTATTCTAGTGAAAGGTCCTCTTTAAACTAATAACACGCAAAGAATTAAATGTTACCATGTTTTTATTGAACACACCATGTAAACATTCACAGTGCAGGTGGAAAAAGTATGTGAACCCTTGGATTTAATGACTGGTTGAACCTCCTTTGGCAGCAATAACTTCAACCAAACGTTTCCTGTAGTTGCAGATCAGACGTGCACAACGGTCAAGAGTAATTCTTGACCAGTCCTCTTTACAGAACTGATTCAGTTCAGCAATATTCTTGGGATGTCTGGTGTGAATCTCTTTCTTGAGGTCATACCACAGCACCTCAATCGTGTTGAGGTCAGGACTCTGATTGGGCCACTCCAGAAGGCTTATTGTCTTCTGTTTAAGCCATTCTGTTGTTGATTTACTTCTATGCTTTGGGTCGTTGTCCTGTTGCAACACCCATCTTCTGTTGAGCTTCAGCTAGTGGACAGATAGCCTTAAGTTCTCCTGCAAAATGTCTTGATAAACTTGGGAATTAATTTTTCCTTTTGATGATAGCAATCCATCCAGGCTCTGACACAGCAAAGCAGCCCCAAATCATGATGCCCCCACCACCATACTTCACAGTTGGGATGAGGTTTTGATGTTGGTGTGCTGTGCCTCTTTTTCTCCACACATAGTGTTGTGTGTTTCTTCCAAACAACTCAACTTTGGTTTCATCTGTCCACAGAATATTTTGCCAGTACTGCTGTGGAACATCCAGGTGCTCTTGTGCAAACTGTAAACGTGCAGCAATGTGTTTTTTTTGCAGCAGTGGCTTCCTCTGTGGTATCCTCCCATGAAATTAATTCTTGTTTAGTGTTTTACGTATCGTAGATTTGCTAACAGGGATGTTAGCATATGCCAGAGACTTTTGAAAGTCTTTAGCTGACACTCTACTATGATTCTTCTTCACCTAATTGAGCAGTCTGCGCTGTGCTCTTGCAGTCATCTTTAAAGGACGGCCACTCCTAGGGAGAGTAGCAGCAGTGGTAAACTGTCTCCATTTCTCGACAATTTGTCTTACCGTGGACTGATAAACAGCAAGGCATTTTGAGATACTTTTATAATCCTTTCCAGCTTTATGCAAGTCAACAATTCTTTATCGTAGGTCTTCTGAGAGCTCTTTTGTTTGTGAGGCATCATTCACATCAGGCAATGCTTATTGTGAAAAGCAAACCCAGAACTGGTGTGTGTTTTTTTATAGGGCAGAACAGCTGTAACCAACACCTCCAATCTCATCTCATTGATTGGACTCCAGTTGGCTGACACCTCACTCCAATTAGCTCTTGGAGATGTCATTAGTCTAGGGGTTCACATACTTTTTCCACCTGCACTGTGAATATTTACATGGTGTGTTCAATAAAAACATGGTAACATTTAATTCCTTGTATGTTAATAGTTTAAGCAGACTGTGATTGTCTATTGTTGTGACTTAGATGAAGGTCAGATCACATTTTATGACCAATTTGTGCAGAAATCCATATAATTCCAAAGGGTTCACATACTTTTTCTTGCAACTGTAGAGGGGGCCCAACATCCAGTGATATTCTTCACAGAACTCAAGAAACTTCCATATCTGCAGACACCACAGCGTCTAAACCCTCGTCAAGCCAGGTGGGCTCTCTTCATCTCCTGTTTTTGATTTTGAGTTGCACTTTCATCTGACTGAGAAAAACATCACGGTGGATGTGCTGTCTAGGTAATTTGACTTCTCCGACTAGCAGGAGGAGACTCAGTACATCGTAGATCCTGCCCAATTGATTACAGTGGCTCCTGTCTGGTTAAAAGGAGCCGACACGCTAGTAAATTCAAACCAAGGTCAATTTGTTCAATGCTCAGAGAAACTGCAAAAAAGCTAATATTCTAATATTCTACAGATTCCAGTTCACATGTTAAATGTTGAAGTTAATGACAGTACAATTAGAAGAAAACAGATCAAGTATGGCTTGTTTGGAAATGTTTTTGTTTTTTTGGGGGAAAAAGCATCTTCTTCCTCAAACGAATATAGCAGTATGGCTTAAAGGCTATGTACACCTTTGGGAGCAACCTTTTTTTTTAATTATTGTATTGTACTCATTATGAGCTAAAAATTACTTTTTCAGCTGGTCTTTATAAAACATGTTGAACCACTGCCTTTGTGCAGGCTTAAATTTCTCTAGTGGCAGGCTATGAATTTTCACTCTGATCCATCAGGTAGCCCAGCTGACGGCTCCTTATCTCTGATATTTGACCTTAAAACACTTATTACAGCTCAATTCTTATCTTACTGACATTTTAGTAATTTAGAGATAAGAATTATTAGATGATGGCACAAAGTAAAAAGTATGATTCACAGCTAGACAAACAGTTAACCCTTGTGACAGAACGGTTCAATATTTTTGATTGAAAAAATATTATTTTTTTTTAGCCCAAAATGAGTAAAATGCAATCATAGAAAATTGCCCCTGAAGGTGTACATAGCCTTTAAGTTTGCACAGTTGCATCTGAACAAACCACAAGACTTCAGGAAAAATGTTCTTTGGACAAACAAGACCAAAATAGAGATGTTTGGCTATAATTTAATTCACAGCATTTTTTGGTGAAAACCAAACACAGCATCAGCATAAACACATACCAACTGTTAAGTACAGTGGTTGAGGGATGATTATTTGGGCTTGTTTTGCAGCCACAGGACTTGGGCACCTTGCAGTCATTGAGTTGACCATGAACTCCTCTGTATACCAAAGTATTCTAGTGTTAAATGCAGGGCCGTCTTTACCAAGGGGCAAAAGGGGCAGCTGCCCCGGGCCCAGTTGCTCCTGGGGGGCCCAAGGCAGCTGCCTCTTGAGCCCTGCTAGCCACTGCCCCGGGTGTCAGGCTGTCAGCTACACAGGAGGGGCTGCCATGCCATGCCTGCCGGCACTGAGTCCAGGCATCGTACTGCGTTAGAGCTGTGGTCTAGGACCTTAGATGACATCATCACTATGTGACCAGTAACCTAGCAATATTACTGGTCACATGGCTATGAGGTCATCACAGGTCCTACCAGGAGAAGTTAACTGTGGAGCTTTTTTGTGTGAAGATTACATCAGAAAAAGGTGTCAGGGGCTGTTATGTTAATATACTGTAAACTACTGTATAGTGGGTGCTGCATACTGTGTGGGGGCCTGTATACTGTGGGGGGCTGTATACTGTGGGGGGCCTGTATACTGTGTGGGACTGTATACTGTGGGGGCTGTATACTGTGTGGGGGGCTGTAAACTGTGTGGGGGCCTGTATACTGTGGGGGGACCTGTATACTGGGGGGGGGGGCTGTATAGTGTGGGGGGCTGTATACTGTGGGGGGCCTGTATAGTGTGGGGGGCCTGTATAGTGTGGGGGGCTGTATACTGTGAGGGCTGTATACTGTGTGGGGGGCTGTATACTGTGCGGGGGGCTGTATACTGTGCGGGGGCTGTATACTGTGGGGGGCTGTATACTGTGGGGGCCTGTATACTGTGGGGGCCTGTATACTGTGGGGGGCTGTATACTGTGGGGGCCTGTATAGTGTGGGGGGCCTGTATACTGTGGGGGGGCCTGTATAGTGTGGGGGGCTGTATATTGTGGAGTGCTATACTGCTGTACTGTATACTGTGGGGGTCTGTATACTGTATACTGTGGGTGCTGTATAGTGTGGAGTGCTATAATGCTGTACTGTATAGTGTGGGGGGCTGTATTGTGTATAGTTTGGGGTGCTGTATAAGGTGAAGTGCTATACTGTGAGGTGTTGTATACTGTGGGGTGCTGTATACTGTGCTCTGCTATAATGCTCTACTATATACTGTGGGGTACTGTATAGTGTGGGGTGCTATACTGCATACTGTGTGGTTCTGTATACTATAGGGTGCTATACTGCAAACTGTGGGGTGCTGGGGTGCACTGCAACACTAGGGTGAGCCGAGCCCTAGTCTCCTTCCTGCAGAGTGGTGCCCACTTCCAGCCTGAGCCCAGCTGCCCAGAGCACTGATCCTGAGCTGCTGGAGTCTTCAGAACTGGAAGTATTTACAGTCATTCACTGTACTCTACCAGATGTGTGGATTTTTTGCGTGTGTGTTGTGGTGGAGGGCGTGATTGCCTGCTAAGGTGTGAGAAGGATCCAGGGGGCCCAAGTAAATTTTTGCCCAGGGTCCAATCAATATTAAAGACGGCCCTGGTTAAATGTGAGACCATCTACCCAATAGCTAAAGCATGTTCGAAACTGGGCCATGCATCACTACAATGATTCCAAGCACACCAAAAAATCTACAACAGAATAGGTGAGTAGAGATGAGCAGCAATATTCGTTTTCGTGATATTTCGTACATTTTTGGCCTAATATTCGCCGTAAATTCGCAAATTCTAGAATTCGTGATCTCCAGTCATTATTTTCTTCATTGCAAAAATCGTCAATCTAATATGCGCGTATTGCACATGCAATACAGGCGTGGCTAACTTTTGCTACATTTTTTAAGCTGCTAGAAGTTTCCTGAGACTGGAGAAAATGCACAGTACAGTAATTCCTATCACACTACCTAACACCCTGCACTGGAACCTCTCAGCTACCCTACATTACTATCTATAGTAAAGAGGTAGGCAACTTTCCCATTGGTTGCTAGGAATGTTGGTAAGCTCTGACAAAGATACTGCAGCCTTCTCATTGGCCCACAAGCAAGAAGCAGTGAGGGTACTGATGAAAAGAAATCTAGAATATTCGCGATTACGAATATATTGCACTATATTCTACTTCTTAGCGAATTCTCGAAGTGCCGATTTCCGCGATAAAAATTTGCGATTTGAATATTCGCGATCAAGAAAAAAAAAAATCACAGTATTGCAATGGCCTAGTCAAAGTTCAGATCTCAACCCTATTGACATGCTACGGTGGGACATTAAGAGAGCTGCGTGTAATCAAATGTCCGCAAACATCAGTAAACTGTAAAGAAAAGTGGGCCAGAATACTCCAGAACAATGTGAAAGTCATCTACTGTATCTATTATCTCTATTATCTGTATCTCTTTAGTTAGAATTTGCTTATTTTTGCTTATTGTACTAATTAAATGCAGTAAAGCCCTTTGGAGCCATTGAACATAATGAAACATCAAAAAAATAACAGAATACCGGTACCTACATACAATTTTGATAAACAATATAGTAATAGAGGAAGGAAACTGATTCTCACCAGTGAGAAATCGTAAATGGCAGGTGTGTCGCTATGAGAGCAGTCAGGGTATGGTTCACTGGCACAATGCTAGAAAACAAATTTTAAGAAAATCAGTTGGCTTATGTTGAAGCCAGAAGAGAAAGGCACACAATGTTTTGTCTGAGCTGTACCCTATAAAACCATAGCTGTATGTTGTAAAAATTTACTTTCTTAGTTCACTCCTGTCTTCTCCATATTCCAAGCAGATCCAGCTTCCAGCCTTCAATCTGATTCCATTTTTTTTCTTTCATGCCCAAGACTACTGTTGAGCGAGAATATTTGAATAGTGAATTTTAATCTGGAATATCGGCACTTCGAGAATTCGCAAATATTTAGAATATAGTGCTATATATTCGTAATGGCGAATATTCGTAATTTGTTTCCATCTGAACAATGATTCCTCCCTGCTTCTTGCTTGTGGGCCAATTACATCATTGGCCCACAAGCAAGAAGCATGAAGGAATCATGTGTTCACTACAGATGGAAAAAAAATGACGAATATTCTAAAAAACTAAGATATAGCACTGTATTAAATATAGTGCTATATATTCATTTTTTAGAATATTCGTCATTTTTTTTCCATCTGGTCATGATTCCTCCCTGCCTAAGTTTCTTGTGGGCCAATGACTCATTGGCCCACAAGCAAGAAGCAGGGAGGAATCATATTATGCGATCATTACCTTGCTGATTTTCGCGTTAAAAATCGTATTACGGACTATATTAGTACTGTTCTATTAGGGGCCAGCTGTTCTGTTCCACAAAATACGGAATGAACACGGACGTCATGCGTATTTTTTTGCAGACCGCAAAATACATACGGTTGAGTGCATGAGCCCTAAGGCTGTGTTTACAAGTGACTTAAAATCCAGCTGAAAAATCTGCAGTGGTTTGTGCTGCATTTCCGCAGCAAAAACAACATAAACTGCAGCAATGCATTACATGCAGTTTATGCTGCAGAAAATCAAGCAGATTTCAGCCTCTCCATTACAAAGGGTGAAATTCCCAATGCTGCACCTTTGCCACTGCCATTTTTTTACTCAGTCGGTGGATAAAAATTAATAAATTCTCATCCACTTTACTACTGAACAACTCTGAACTCTGAACAACTTTTGCTGAGCGAAAATCTGTGATGGCCAATCCGCAGCTATTCAGTGACATGTGAACCTAGGCTAAGTCACAAGTAGATAGCAATGCTGAATGCTTTGCATTTGTCTTTAATAAAATGTGCTATCTCTTTCACTGAGATCCAATAAGTAGAGAGCCCAATCTGTTGAAGTACATCCATCTGTTCTAGCTTTCCGTTACTGTTCTCGGGTCTAAATTTAAATGTTACTAATAAATGCTGTCTCCAGGCTGTTTTTTATGCATCCTTATTGTATTCTTCTATAGCAGGATTAGGGCTCGTTCACACGACAGTTGCCCCTCCGTGCTCGTGGTGTGTACCGTGGGCCAGCCGCATGAGGATCCCATACCGATTCACTAGAATGGGTCCACGATCCGTCCGTTCCGCAAAAAAATAGAGCAAGTTCAATCTTTTTGCGATGCGGAGGCACGAAACGCTACCCCAGGAAGCACTCCGTAGTGCTTTTGTGGGGTTTTCTTCCGTGCTTCTGTTTCGTTCCGAACCGCATCTCCGGATTTGTGGACCCATTCAAGTAAATGCGTAATGCACACGGCTGGTGCCCCGTGTATTGCGGACCCACCGTATGCGGACCGCAATATGGCAACGGAGGGACAGCGGTCGTGTGAACGAGCCCTTACTTAGGCTACTTTCACACTAGCGTTCTGCCGTCCGCTCGTGAGCTCCGTTTGAAGGAGCTCACGAGCGGAGCAGAACGCTTCCGTCCAGCCCTGATGCAGTCTGAATGGATGCGGATCCGCTCAGACTGCATCAGTCTGGCGGCGTTCAGCCTCCGCTCCGCTCGCCTCCGCACGGCCAGGTGGACAGCTGAACGCTGCTTGCAGCGTTCAGCTGTCCGCCTGGCCGTGCGGAGGCGTGCGGATCCGTCCAGACTTACAATGTAAGTCAATGGGAACGGATCCGCTTGAAGATGACACCATATGGCTCAATCTTCAAGCGGATCCGTCCCCCATTGACTTTACATTGAAAGTCTGAACGGATCCGCTCAGGCTACTTTCGCACTTAGAAATTTTTCTAAGTTATTAATGCAGACGGATCCGTACTGAACGGAGCCTCCGTCTGCATTAATATGATCGGATCCGTTCAGAACGGATCCGATCAAGCGCAAGTGTGAAAGTAGCCTTAGAGCTGTAGTAGAGGTGAGTTTGTTACTTAACAATTACAAGTTGCCAGAGGAGATAAGGTAGCAGGTTAATTGCAGTCCTAGTATAAGTAAAGCCACACAGATTATATACTGCATAATGTCTTGTGCCAAATGAACAACTTTGTTTTGCTCTATTTAACAAACTCTCTTTCACTATATTGTCTGAATTCTTTGGTACTGTTGTTTTAACTATTTTATTCAACATATCTGTGCAAATTCATTGCAATAGTCATTGTCCCATAGAACCGGGAGGATTTACAGATCAGTGAAGCAAAGGTCCTTTCATATTACATCACATTCACACCACTAGATGGCAGAAAAGAGCAAATCGGACATCTTCAGATACTATGCTTTCCAGAGTTTGAAGGAATGCACTATATAACATATAGATATGTGGGTTCTTCCATAGAAGGCTTACTTAGAGCTGTAGCAGAGGTGAGTTTGAGATAAGGTAGCAGGTTAATTGCAGTCCTAGTGTAAGTAAAACCACACAGATTATATACTGCATAACGTGTTGTGCCAAATGAACAACTTTGTTTTGCTCTATTTAACAAAGTCACTTAAATAGGACCTTTCATGGGTCCAGACATTATGAAATAAGTAGCAGGTTCACAGCTGAGAGCGTCACAGCCAGGGAGAAGGTGAGCTTGTTGCCATCACGGCACAGCCAGGGAGAAGGAGACGCCCATTGAGAAACAGGGCAGTCTCCTCCTCCCTGTACCGATGCTATTAATTAGCATACCAGGCGGGAGAAGTATACAGGGGCACAGCGGGCGAACAGAGCGGCGCCCAGAAAAAATAGCAAGTGATCTTACATCCATGGACTATACCCTACATAACCTGCTACCCATTAAAAGGTTCTCTTTGAGGGGGATTCGTGACTGATTTCTCATCATTTATACAGCTACCTTTCCCACAACACTGTACACAAATTGTACTATAGATATATATATATATATATATATATATATATATATATAAAAACCCACTCATGTAAAATGAGCAGTGTTGCTGTAAAAACTGAAAATAACACTCAGAGGAATGGTTGGGATTCCCAGTCCAGATTCTGTAATGCTCAGGACTATGTTAGGGCTCATGCACACGAACGTGTGATGTCCATTCTGCACATTGGGGACCGCAATTTGCGGTCCCCAATGCACAGGCACTGTCCGTGTGGCTGGCGTAGACGGATGCAGACTCATTCAACTTGAATGGGTCCGTGATTAGGGATGAGCGAATCGACTTCGGATGAAACATCCGAAGTCGATTTGCATAAAACTTCGTTCTAATACTGTACGGAGCAGGAGCTCTGTACAGTATTAGAATGTATTGGCTCCGATGAGCCGAAGTTATTGCATCGCAAAGTCTTGTGAGACTTCACGTAATAACTTCATAAATTAATTTGTACTGTAAAAAAACATTTCCCGAACTCGGGTTGGGTTCTAAGCAATAACTTCGGCTCATCGGAGCCAATACATTCTAATACTGTACAGAGCTCCTGCTCTGTACAGTATTAGAACAAAGTTTTATGCTAATCGACTTCCGATGTTTCATCCTAAGTCGATTCGCTCATCCCTATCGGTGATCTGTCTGCGCCGCAAAAAAGTAGAACAAGTTCTATTTTTTTGGGGTGCAAAGGCATGTGTTGCACATATGCTGAAAGTATGGTCAATAATTCCAATGTGCGAAGGGAGTGGGCTGGGTGAAGACAGAAGTGATTTTATTGAACATGTTCTGGAATGAACAAACACATCACCTTCAGTATATGGAGATACAGGAAATGTAGCAGTCAATCCTGTCCTCCTACATTAATACACATCTCTATATTAAATAATACATTCTCAATAACAGGTATAACTTTCCTATAAGAGATATTAAACCATTAACATGAGAGTTGCTCTTGGATTCTTTAATCTGCATCACAGTAAACTAATAGTGCAGTATAATATCATAGAGTGACATCAGCTTCTATAGTAATCATAGTCACTACATATTAGTACCATGTGAAAGCTCATTGTACTTCACTAGCACTTGTGCATATTTTATATACTCACACTGCATCACCGGCATCCTTAGCTGATTATAAGAATGTGTTTTACATCATTTTAGCCTATTTATGGCTCTGAATTTGTGTTCCATTACCTGGAAGGAACAAACACATGACCTTCAGTATGGGGATACAGGAAATGTAGCAGTAAATCCTGTCCTCCCATAAACCAAGATCTGCGTTATTCAGTTCCCCTTTGCTGTTTGTAGCTCTGCTATTTAAGCTTTTGCTCTGCTGCCATCTACTGGTGGTTAATAGCAATGTCATGAATTTAATATAATACAGTCAGACTTGCCTATTTTTGACATCTCTTACACTCTCCCCCACAAAATTTTATGTCGTCCTCGACATACGCAGACTTTAGTATGAGAATCATAATTCTCTTGCTCATCTTCCACAATCATGGGGAGCCAAGGTTAACCACTTCAGCCCCGCTAGCTGAAACCCCCTTCATGACCAGGCCACTTTTTACACTTCGGCACTACACTACTTTCACCGTTTATCGCTCGGTCATGCAACTTACCACCCAAATGAATTTTACCTCCTTTTCTTCTCACTAATGGAGCTTTCATTTGGTGGTATTTTATTGCTGCTGACATTTTTACTTTTTTTGTTATTAATCAAAATGTAACGATTTTTTTGCAAAAAAATGAAATTTTTCACTTTCAGCTTTTAAATTTTGCAAAAAAAACGACATCCATATATAAATTTTTCACCAAATTTATTGTTCTACATGTCTTTGATAAAAAAAAAATGTTTGGGCAAAAAAAAAATGGTTTGGGTAAAAGTTATAGCGTTTACAAACTATGGTACAAAAATGTGAATTTCCGCTTTTTGAAACAGCTCTGATTTTCTGAGCACCTGTCATGTTTCCTGAGGTTCTACAATGCCCAAACAGTAGAAAAACCCCACAAATGACCCCATTTCGGAAAGTAGACACCCTAAGGTATTCGCTGATGGGCATAGTGAGTTCATAGAACTTTTTATTTTTTGTCACAAGTTAGCGGAAAATGATGATGATTTTTTTTATTTATTTTTTTCTTACAAAGTCTCATATTCCACTAACTTGCGACAAAAAATAAAAAATTCTAGGAACTCACCATGCCCCTCACAGAATACCTTGGGTGTCTTCTTTCCAAAATGGGGTCACTTGTGGGGTAGTTATACTGCCCTGGCAATTTAGGGGTCCAAATGTGTGAGAAGAACTTTGCAATCAAAATGTGTAAAAAATGACCGGTGAAATCCGAAAGGTGCACTTTGGAATATGTGCCCCTTTGCCCACCTTGGCAGCAAAAAAGTGTCACACATCTGGTATCACTGTACTCAGGAGAAGTTGGGGAATGTGTTTTGGGGTGTCATTTTACATATACCCATGCTGGGTGAGAGAAATATCTTGGCAAAAGACAACTTTTCCCATTTTTTTATACAAAGTTGGCATTTGACCAAGATATTTTTCTCACCCAGCATGGGTATATGTAAAATGACACCCCAAAACACATTCCCCAACTTCTCCTGAGTACGGCGATACCACATGTGTGACACTTTATTGCAGCCAAGGTGGGCAAAGGGGCACATATTCCAAAGTGCACCTTTCGGATTTTGCAGCCCATTTTTTACACATTTTGATTGCAAGGTACTTCTCACACATTTGGGCCCCTAAATTGCCAGGGCAGTATAACTACGCCACAAGTGACCCCATTTTGGAAAGAAGACACCCCAAGGTATTCCGTGAGGGGCACTGCGAGTTCCTAGAATTTTTTTTTTTTTGTCACAAGTTAGCGGAAAATGATGATTTTTTTTTTTTCTCTTTTTTCCTTACAAAGTCTCATATTCCACTAACTTGCGACAAAAAATAAAAAATTCTAGGAACTCGCCATGCCCCTCACAGAATACCTTGGGGTGTCTTCTTTCCAAAATGGGGTCACTTGTGGGGTAGTTATACTGCCCTGGCAATTTAGGGGTCCAAATGTGTGAGAAGAACTTTGCAATCAAAATGTGTAAAAAATGACCGGTGAAATCCGAAAGGTGCACTTTGGAATATGTGCCCCTTTGCCCACCTTGGCATCAAAAAAAGTGTCACACATCTGGTATCGCCGTACTCAGGAGAAGTTGGGGAATGTGTTTTGGGGTGTCATTTTACATATACCCATGCTGGGTGAGAAAAATATCTTGGCAAAAGACAACTTTTCCCATTTCTTTATACAAAGTTGGCATTTGACCAAGATATTTTTCTCACCCAGCATAGGTATATGTAAAATGACACCCCAAAACACATTCCCCAACTTCTCCTGAGTACGGCGATACCAGATGTGTGACACTTTTTTGCAGCCTAGATGCGCAAAGGTGCCCAAATTCCTTTTAGGAGGGCATTTTTGGACATTTGGATCCCAGACTTCTTCTCACGCTTTAGGGCCCCTAAAAAGCCAGGGCAGTATAAATACCCCACATGTGACCCCACTTTGGAAAGAAGACACCCCAAGGTATCCAATGAGGGGCCTGGCAAGTTCATAGAATTTTTTTTTGTTTTCGCAAAAGTTAGCGGAAATTGATTTTTTTTTGATTTTTCTCACTAAGTCTCACTTTCCGCTAACTTAGGACAAAAATTTCAATCTTCCATGGACTCAATATGCCCCTCAGCAAATACCTTGGGGTGTCTTCTTTCCAAAATGGGGTCAGTTGTGGGGTGTTTGTACTGCCCTGGCATTTGAGGGTCTCCGCAATCATTACATGTATGGCCAGCATTAGGAGTTTCTGCTATTCTCCTTATATTGAGCATACAGGTAATGAGATTTTTTTTTCCGTTCAGCCTCTGGGCTGAAAGAAAAAAATGAACGGCACAGATTTCTTCATTCGCATCGATCAATGTGGATGAAAAAATCTCTGCCAAAAAAAGAAAATGGAGGGGAAAGGCGTCTGCCAGGACATAGGAGCTCCGCCCTACATCCATACCCACTTAGCTCGTATGCCCTAGCAAACCAGATTTCTCCATTCGCATCAATCGATGTGGATGAATAAATCATTGCCGGGATTTTTTATATTTTTTTTATATATATACAAAGTGTTTGCCAAAGCATAGGAACGCCGCCTCCTCCTCAGCTCGTATGCCTTGGCAAACGTATCTGTCACTGCAGAGGAGAAAATCCCGTCTTGCAGCGCCGCATACACTGACTTGCGTGTAATCTGACAGCAGCGCAATGCTTCTGTCAGAATGCACATCGGTGCTGCAGCTAGTAGATCGGTTGGTCCACCTGGAAGGTAAAAAGACAAAAAAAAAAAAAAAAACAGGCCACAACGCAATAATTTTATTAACTTTGGAACAGAACATGTAACTTTAACTTTTTGAACTAAACATTAACGTGTTTGCTTACTGGTGTTTTTTTTTTTTATTTTTTTTTTTTACCTTTATAGAACAAACCTCTCCTTCCCCATGGGTCAATGTGCAAAGCGCAAATCGCCCAAAGATGTGGCGAAGTGTGTTATGCACTTTGTCCCATGTGAAAGGAGACGTTTGCAGCAGCTGTGAGTGAATGGGCCCTAATAGCCCTGTGTGCCTATCCTGGTGAGATGATCCCTATGCTAGGTGTACCTGTGTGTGGTACTTTCGGAAACACTCCCCTAAGCATAGGGCAGGGTGGTCAGGACAGTCAGGACAGAAATAGCGGGTGTCACGCCTTATTCCACTCCTGCTACAGACACGACATCTTTTTCGGGGTGACGGGTGGGTTGAGGTACCAGCAACGACATTGGGGAAATGTCGCTCGTGTAGACGGCTAACTACACTGGTGGATGGGGCCACGGAACCTCCTGGATACAGGAGGTTCTCGATGATCTCTTCCTGAAATTTGAGGAAGGATCCAGTTCTCCCAGCCTTACTGTAGAGAACAAAACTATTGTACAGAGCCAATTGAATTAAATATACAGACACCTTCTTATACCAGCGTCTGGTTCTGCGGGAAACTAAATACAGAGACAACATCTGGTCATTGAAGTCCACCCCTCCCATGTGGAGGTTATAGTCGTGGACTGAGAGGGGCTTTTCAATGACACGGGTTGCTCGCTCAATTTGTATTGTCGTGTCTGCGTGAATGGAGGAGAGCATGTAAACGTCACGCTTGTCTCTCCATTTCACCGCGAGCAGTTCTTCGTTACACAGTGCGGCCCTCTGCCCCCTTGCAAGACGGGTGCTAACGAGCCGTTGGGGGAAGCCCGCGCGACTAGTTCGCGCGGTACCACAGGCGCCAATCCGTTCTAGAAACAAATGCCTAAAGAGGGCCACACTTGTGTAAAAATTGTCCACATAAAGATGGTACCCCTTGCCGAATAAGGGTGACACCAAGTCCCAGACTATCTTCCCACTGCTCCCCAGGTAGTTAGGGCAACCGACCGGCTCCAGGGTCTGATCTTTTCCCTCATAGACACGAAATTTGTGTGTATAGCCTGTGGCCCTTTCACAGAGCTTATACAATTTGACCCCATACCGGGCGCGCTTGGGATGTATTGTTTGAAGCCAAGGCGCCCGGTAAAATGTATAAGGGACTCGTCTACGCAGATGTTTTGCTCTGGGGTATAAATATCTGCAAATTTCAGGTTGAAATGGTCTATGAGGGGCCGAATTTTGTGGAGCCGGTCAAAAGCAGGGTGGCCTCTGGGACGGGAGGTGCTGTTATCACTAAAGTGCAGGAAACGCAGGATGGTCTCAAATCGTGTCCTGGACATAGCAGCAGAGAACATGGGCATGTGATGAATCGGGTTCGTGGACCAATATGACCGCAATTCATGCTTTTTTGTCAGGCCCATGTTGAGGAGGAGGCCCAGAAAAGTTTTAAGTTCGGAAACTTGGACTGGTTTCCACCGGAAAGGCTGGGCATAAAAGCTTCCCGGGTTAGCGGTTATAAATTGTGTGGCATACCGGTTTGTCTCTGCCACAACTAAGTCTAAGAGCTCCGCAGTCAAGAACAGCTCAAAAAATCCCAGGGCCGAACCGATCTGAGCTGTCTCAACCCGAACTCCAGACTGGGCAGTGAAAGGGGGAACTACAGGTGCGGCTGAAGTTGGGGACTGCCAATCAGGGTTTGCCAGCACCTCTGGGATTCTAGGGGCTCTACGGGCACGTCTTTGCGGTGGCTGCGACGGGGTCACTACTGCACGTGCCACCGTACCAGCTTCAACTGCCCTTCTGGTGCTCGCTACTTCACCAGGTTGTACGGCAGTGCTGGTACTAGGTCCAGGAAGGGCTGGGATGCTGGTGTATGCCTCACCACGTAATCCGACAGCACCAGCCCCACTCTTCTGCTCTTGAAGCGGATCCTGCGCAACCTGCGGTCTAGCGACACGGGGCCGGGTACGCCTGCTGCTATCAGGGACCTCAGCCTCCTCGTCCGAACTTTGGGTCAGAGAGCCACTGCTTTCTACAGGTTCGTATTCTGACCCGCTGGATTTATCAAATGAGGGTTCCCACTCCTCATCCGACTGGGTCAGGAGCCTGTAGGCCTCTTCAGAGGAATACCCCCTGTTAGACATGTGGGCAACTAAATTTAGGGGTATTCCCTGAGACTACCCAAGAAAAAAAAAGCAAGCCTGTCTTACAAATGGGAGGCTAGCGAAGTACCGGAGGCCGCTGCGGTTGATAAAAAATATCAAAACTGATTTTTTTATCGCCGCAGTGCGTGTAAAGTGAATGTGCAGCGATCAAAAAAAATTTTTTTTTTGTCACTGCGGTGGGGCGGGCGTGGGCGAACGCACGTGTGGGCGACCGATCAGGCCTGATCGGGCAAACACTGCGTTTTGGGTGGAGGGAGAACTAAAGTGACACTAGTACTATTATAGATCTGACCGTGATCAGTTTTGATCACTTCCAGATACTATAAAAGTACAAATGCTGATTAGCGATACGCTAATCAGCGAATAACGGACTGCGGTGCGGTGGGCTGGGCGCTAACCGATCCCTAAACTACCTAACCAAGGGGCCTAAACTATACTGAAACCTAACGGTCAATACCAGTGAAAAAAAAAAGTGACAGTTTGCACTGATCACTTTTTTCCTTTCACTAGTGATTGACAGGGGCGATCAAAGGGGTGATCAAAGGGTTAATTGGGTTGATCTGGGGCTAGTATGTGGTGTAGTGGGTACTCACAGTGATGTGTGCTCCTCTGCTCCTCTGCTGGAACCAACCGACCAAAAGAAGGAGCAGAGGAGCACAGCAGCCATATAACCCCATCATATTTACTAATATGTGGGGTTAAATGGCTGCTGATTGGATTTTTTTAAAATCAGCAACCTGCCAGCTAATGATTGTGGCCGGCAGGCTGCTGACGAAATACTTGGCTACGAAATGCCGGCCCGCGATGCGCATGCGCGGGCCGGCTGTGACGTAATCTCGCGTCTCGCGAGATGACGCGCCGATGCGTCCAGGAGGAACAAATCAACCACCTCCCGGACGCATCGGTGCGTTAGGCGGTCGGGAGGTGGTTAAATAGTAACAGATTTACTTGAGGAACTGTCCTCCTTGCGACATCTACTCCCGGTTATGTCACAGTTTCCTACCCGGCCCACAGCGCTATGAAGCCTGGGGGAATATTGTTGCCTTTAGCTAACTAGTACAAACCCCTTTAACACAGATTTGTGCATGTTATTGTGAAGATAAGAATTTATATAAAACTAGGGGACACCTTTTTACTTTTGTCCTTTTTTTTTCTTTTCTCTTTACCTTGTTTGAAGGTTATTCTACTTGGAGTGTCTGCAGTAAGAGTGCAAGAAAGTTCCTTTTGTTAACCACAGAACATAACATTTAACATTTTCAACATAAGAAGATAATAATAAACCATAGCATTGAAGACATGGATATGGTTAGCAAAAGGTCTGGGCTTAGATACCAGTTAGGGTAAACTTGTGTAGTATAAACACAGTCTATAACCTTTACTGCTGCATTCCTGGCAACACTACTGGGTTGACCCAAAGTGTCATAAGTCAGGACTTTTGACTGTCTCCTGGTTCTGCTGGGTTGTATCCGGTGTAGCGGTAAGGCATCTGAAGCATCCTCAAACTCGCCTTCATCGCTGTCAACTGTCTCTGTTAGGTTTTCTGGTGAAGCGTTTTCTTCTTCTGTGTCTCCTACTGGACATGTAATGTGTTCAGGCGGAATCACCGGCTCATTCTCTGCAGTTTCCATTGTTGCTTCCTCTGTACTTCCCTCATTTGTTTCCAACTGGCAAGGATGGAACTCTGCTGCTTCAGGATTCAGTTCTATATCTTCCCTTGTGTGATTTCTCTGAGTTACAGGGATGAATGATCTCCATTGCTCTTGTTCAAGATCTGATTCCTCTTCTGATATTTCTTCAGATATCTGTGTCGCTTGTTTATAAGTCTTTGAAACGTGGTCTTGTCTTTTAGTGCTTGGTCTGTTAGGTATCTTGGTCAACGGGTAAGTAATCACAAGGCAATAACAAATTACGGTGCAGGATTCTTGTTCGGCCCTTTCCAGTTTCTGGCTTGACTTCATACACTGGGCTATCTTCAGACTTTTTCCTCAGGACAACATGTACAGTGTCTTCCCAGAACGATCTTAGTTTTCCTGGTCCTCCTCTTTCAGAAAGGTTTCTTACAAGGACTCTACTGCCAGGTGAAAGTTCTACTCCATGAATTTTTCTGTCATAGTGCTCTTTCCCTCTTTGTGCAGCTTGGGTAGCTACCTTTGAAGCAACCTGATAGGCTTCAGTCATCCTCTCTGTCCATGTTTTTACATACTCAGAGTGATTCTTATATTTTTCTGTTACTGGGCTGTCAAACATACTGTCTATTGGTAGTCTTGGAGATCTCCCGAACAGTAGGAAAAATGGAGAGTACCCCGTCGCTTCACTTTTGGTGCAGTTGTATGCATGTATTACCTGGGCAAGTGCATTCTTCCAGTCTTTCTTGGAATCTGGTGACAGGGTCCGAAGCATGGACAACAGAGTTCGGTTGAATCTTTCGCATTGGCTGTTTCCTTATGGATGATAAGGAGTTGTATGAGAATTCTGAATTGGCAATGTTTCCCTAATGCCAAGAATAACTGATTTTCAAATTCTTTTCCCATGTCATGGTAGGAAATTCGAATTTCAAGACAAAATCATTGAATATCTTATCGGCAACAGTCTTTGCTGACTTGTTTTTGGTTGCATAGGCCTGAGCAAACCTGGTGAAGTGGTCTATTACTATTAGTATGTACTCATAACCTCCTTTGCATGTTTCCAGATGGAGGAAATCGATGGAGACCATCTCAAAGGGATAAGTGGTGACAATATTGTTCAATGGGGCTCTGGTAGGCTTATTAGGGCGTCTATCTTTCAGGCAGGTGCACTGATGGTTAATGTATTGTTTAGAGTCTCTCTGCATATGCGGCCAAAAGAACCTTTCTCTGATCAAGTTTACAGTTCTTTCCACTCCTAAGTGACCCATTTCTTCATGCAATTCTCTCAACACCAGTGAATGATACAGCTTGGGTAACACTAGTTTAGAACCTGAGGGTGTTTTCCGTCTCAAGATTCCATCCTTGTTGAGCTACAATTTGGTCCACTGTTTCATTAGTATAAAGAGATCAAGCTGCTCACCTTGTCGTTCTTGTTTTGATGGGAACCTGTTTTGGTTTTTGTACTTCCACACTGGACCGATCACTGGGTCTTCCTTTTGTGCTGTCCTTATGGTCTCTTTAGGTATTTGAGCTACCTTCTTCTGGGTACCATCTATTGTTGACCAGTGGCGTCGCCAGGGGGGGGGGGGGCAGAGAGGGCCACGGCCCCCCCTACATCAAACTGTGCCCCCCATGTGCCCCCCCCAACTAAAATGCCCCTCCCCAAGTTAGCCGCCGCAGCCGGGTACAGGGAGATGAGCACTTCCATTGCGCTCATCTCCATAGTAATCTGCCTGTGCTGCGGCGGTGCAGTGGAGGGAGAGGCGTGTCCCTTTCCCTTCCTCTGATAGGCTGCCGGCCTAGTGCCTGCAGCCTATCAGAGGCCGGCGCAGGCGGCGAGATGACGTAATGCATCGCATCGCTGACATGGAGGTAAGTATAAGTGTTGTTTTTTTTACAATCTTGTTACTGGCACAATAAGGGGGGCCTTGTTACTGGCACAATAAGGGGGGCCTTGTTACTGGCACAATAAGGGGGGCCTTGTTACTGGAACAATAAGGGGGGACTTGTTACTGGCACAATAAGGGGGGACTTGTTACTGGCACAATAAGGGGGGACTTGTTACTGGCACAATAAGGGGGGACTTGTTACTGGCACAATAAGGGGGGACTTGTTACTGGCACAATAAGGGGGGACTTGTTACTGGCACAATAAGGGGGGACTTGTTACTGGCACAATAAGGGGGGACTTGTTACTGGCACAATAAGGGGGGACTTGTTACTGGCACAATAAGGGGGGACTTGTTACTGGCACAATAAGGGGGGACTTGTTACTGGCACAATAAGGCGGGCTTATTACAGGCACATGATGGGGGGCTTATTACAGGCACATGATGGGGGGCTTATTACTGGCACATGATGGGGGGCTTATTACTGGCACATGATGGGGGGGCTCTTGTTACTGGAACATTGGGGGGCTCTTATTTCTGGCACGTGATGGGGGGCTGGGCTCTTGTTACTGGCATGTAATGGGGGCTCTTGTTACTGGCACATGATGGGGGGCTTTTGTTACTGGCACGTGATTGGGGGGCTCTTAATACTGGCACGTTATTGAGGGCACTTGTTACTGGCACGTTATTGGTGGGCACTATAGGGGCATCTACTGAAGCCACAAAGAAGGGGTATTTTATATGGGGGGCTCTGTACAGTAGCATTTTATACTGGGACACATGGACACATGGTGGGTACTATGGGGAAGGGGGAGAGGAGTACTATGGAGTCATCTACGGGGGGCACTAAGAAGGGGTATTTTATACTTGCAAATTATGGGGGACACTGAGGGCATCTACTGGGGCACGATATATGGGGCATTTTATACTGGTACATTATGGGGGGCACTAGGAGGAAGGGGGAGAGGAGCACTATGGGGGCATTTACTGGGGGCAATATATAGGGGTATTTTATCCTGGCACATTATGGGGCACTATGGGGACATTAGCTCAACTGGGGGCATTACAAGGGGGTATTTTTTGCATTGTCACATTATAAGGAGAATTATTTCTACTGGGGGGGCATTATGGTGGGCTTTATTACTCCCCCAAGGTATGACCCCCTAGTAGCAGCACAAGCCTCTCCCTGCTCTGTGACCCCTCTGCCCCTTCTCGAAATCCTTATTATGAAATCTTTCTCATTAGGATAAAGCACAAAATCAGCTCCACCGAGCCCCCTACCAAAGTGTTGAAGTGGCGTCCGAGATCCCCAAGGGCCAAGCCAAGTAATTGTAAGTTTTCTTGTGAAATATGTTTATGTTATACACATATAGCATACACTGTGCCACACAATGTACAGTATACCTGTACACTGTGCCACACAATGTACAGTATACCTCTACACTGTGCCACACAATGTACAGTATACCTCTACACTGTGTAGTCTGTTCTATAAGCACCCTTGTTCTGTGGCAGCGGACAGAAAATAATCTGGAAGCGCCCCTCCCGAGACCAGGCTCTGGATCCGCCACAGTTTAGAAATGTCAAATGTACACTCCTGTGAGAGGCGGGGAGGGAGATCTGTGGATGACACTGTTATGGAGGGGAAAATGGGGATGACACTGTCATGGGGTGGATCTGTGGATGACACATATAGCATAAGATGCTATATACGGTATGTGGCATCCACAGATCCCCCCATAGCAGTGTCATCCACAGATCCCCTCCCTATAAAAGTGTCATCCACAGGCAGCTAGGACATGTTGAAATCTGAGTGATTATTATTATTTTTATTAAACCACAGACAGCAGGATTTTTCTTCCCTGTTGCGGTTTTAGGTATTGGGTAAAGTATCGCAGCATTTCTAAGTGTACTTGTGTAAATATATTGTTGCTATAGCTGCCCCCCGTACTTTTGTCCTGGCCCCCAGTGTGCCCCCCCAAAATTTGAAAGCTAGAGACGCCACTGTTGTTGACGTTGTACCCGCGATGGTTATTGGACACAGCCAAGGCGTTTCTTCTTTCTGTTGCACTTGAAGTGCTTGGGTTATGCTTCTTGTGAACACTGCTGCATGTATTGTTCAGGACTTAGTGGCATACGAGAGAGTACATCCGCATTTCTTTTTCCTGGACGATACTTGATAGTGAAATTGAAGTCAGCGAGTTCTGCAACCCATCGATGGCCTGTTGCATTAAGTTTGGCAGTAGTTAGGACATAGGTTAGTGGATTGTTGTCAGTATACACTACAAAGGATGGACAGTAGTATAGGTATCCTCGGAACCTTTCACATATGGCCCATTTTATCGCAAGGATTTCTAGCTTTCCCGAATGCATGTGATAGTTTTTCTCAGCAGGTGTTAGAGTCCTAGACCCATAAGCAATTACTTTAAATTTTTCCTCCTGCTCTTGGTACAACACAGCTCCTAGTCCTTCTTGAGAGGCATCACAGTGCAGAACAAAGGGTTTGCTGTAGTCAGGGTAACCCATAACTGGAGAATGAGTTAAGACGTCATTGAGCTGGTTCAGCACTGCCTGGTGGTGGTCAGTTCAGACTATAGACTGATGAGAAGGTAGTTGACCTTTTAGTTTTGGTGATGGCTTCGTCCTCTTCTTAGATTGTTGAGCTGGCACTGACGTTATGGTGGGTTTTTTATCCGCTGATAGTAAGTTATACAGGGGCTTTGCAATCCTGGAAATTTTTTGGATGTAAGGACAATAGTAGGAAATGAATCCTAATAACTTACTGAGTTCTCCAACAGTCTTTGGCTGGTTGTTCCTCAAGGCCAGCATAGGTGCAATGTCTGCTGGATCCATGGAATGGCCATCTTTGGACACGATTTTACCTAAGAATCTGACTTTGTTTCTGAAAAGTTCACATTTCCCCGCGGTTAACTGATACCGTTGCAGTACCAAACGGACATGTTCCACATGTTCTTTGAATGATCTGCTGTGAACCAGGTTGTCATCTAGGTACGGCAGACAGACCTCATCTCTCAGTCCCATTAGACAAGTTTCCATGATGCGTTGGAATTCAGCTGGCGCAGAACTAAGGCTAAAGGGTATTCTGATCCACTCATACAGACCCCAAGGTGTGATGAAGGCAGTCAGTGGTTGACTGGATTCTTCCACAAATCCTTGATGGTAGGCTTTGCCTTGATCTAGCACAGAAAACCATAAACTTCCTCCTAGGCTGTCCAGCATGTCTTGGATCCTAGGGATTGGATGGCGGTCAGGGATGGACTTCTGGTTCAATTCCCTGTAATCGCAACACAGTCTTAAACTACCATCCTTCTTTCTCACGCACACAATGGGTGAAGAGTATGATGATTTTGACTCTGCGATCCATCCACAGTTTAGAAGATCCTGCAGATATTCTTTCACCTCCTGGTGTAGTGGCCTTGGCACTGACATGTAAGTTCTTCTAACTGGTGTATTGTCTTTAAGGTGCAGTTGTAATTGTAGGGAAGGGATGCATCCAATGTCAGAATCATCTTTAGCAAAGGCGTGGCATTCTTCCCTTAGCATTGCCTTGACTATCTGTTCATCTTCCTCGGAAAAGTGTCCTATAGGTACTGGTGGATCCCAGTGTTCTTGATCAGCATAACTTACCAATGACTGACTTGTGTTTAAATTGTCAATTCGACCTTCTGGCCCTGATCTGGATGACTGTAGACTGGGTCACCGGGTGAGTGGCAACACGCACTGATTCTTTTGGTTTCACCTGAGCTGGGTATGTTGTCTTGATGGGTTCGAGGCACCCAATCCTGGTCTGACTTGGCAGGATAATGTCTCGCTGGGCGGTGTTCAAACCGGGATGGATAGTTTGGAAAACTGTCCCTTATTAAGTGACACTAATGTTTTCCCGATATACATTCCTTCTGGCATATCCTGAATCTCATCAGGTATAAACAAGACCGTCTGCTCTTGCAAGGCTGGTTTGGCGTGAGCCCTACATCTGACACACGTCACAGTGTTTGCTGGAATCCTTTGATTCTTTGTACCAGTCTTTAGTACGGTACCACCAGTTTCTCTCAGGCTGGCTTGTAGTTGACTCACCAGGACCTCTGCTTTGGGGGTCGGCAACTCCAAGGCGGCTCTTAGTAGGTCCACGAACCCTGTAATAGTTCTCCTTCCTTTGGCAGCTGTCTCCTTGTAGAGTTCTTCGATGACATTATATCCAATGATTGGCATCTCTGCGACTTTCTCATCTGATGATACCACAAATGGCACTATTAGCTGCTTAGTGTTATTGCATCCTACTGTTAGTTGAAAAACTACCTCAATCCAGCCGGAGAAAGGAATTTCAGTCTCATTGGCAGCCTTCCCACAGAGGACTTCTGGCCCCAGCAATTCGTCCAAAGATCGGAGCACTGTATGTGGCAGAACCCGCTGTCTCCAGTTCTCATTGATGATGCTCACCTGGGAGCCAGTGTCCCATAGGGCTTGGACAGGAGTATTGTCTATTTCACAGTTCACAAGGCACCTTTTCCCAACGAGACTCACTAGCTTGTGGTTCTGTCTCATGGTCACGCCATCCACGTGAGTTGGTACTTGCTCAGCCATTTGAAGGTATCTTTGGTTATAGCAGTTGGGCACTCTTTGAACTGAGTCTGGATTTCCCCTACCAGCCATTGTTTTGAAGCTTGCTGGCTTGCTACTTACAGAGGATGCACTTTGGGAAACAGGGTTGGTTCTAGTGCAGGTTACTGTCGGTCCCTTGACAGAAACCCTCTCCCATTTAAATTGTTTGGTCTGGGTGTTTGGCAATATCTTGCTCTATGTCCAGATCGTCCACAGTTGAAGCAATGATCACAGGTACTTGTCCGACCAGTCGTTTTACAGGATTGACAACATCTATGAGCACCTCATCTGGAATACTGATTTAATTGGAATTTGATCTGGTCATTTCTTAGTCCAGTACCTACTGATCTTAGAAATTTCTTCGGGATGAGCTCAGTCTCAAAATGTTCTTCCGAGCCTTCACCTTTTTTAAAAAAAATAAAAATATTTAATGTGGATAAGTGCAAGATAATGCACCTGGGGCGTAAAAACCCAAGGGCAGAATATAGAATATTTGACACAGTCCTGACCTCAGTATCTGAGGAAAGGGATTTAGGAGTAATTATTTCAGAAGACTTAAAGGTGGGAAGACAATGTAATAGAGCAGCACGAAATGCCAGCAGAATGCTTGGATGTATAGGGAGAGGTATAAGCAGTAGAAAGAGTGAAGTGCTTATGCCGCTGTACAGAACACTGGTGAGACCTCACTTGGAGTATTGTGCGCAGTACTGGAGGCCATATCTCCAGAAGGATATAGATACTCTAGAGAGAGTTCAGAGAAGAGCTACTAAACTAGTACATGGATTGCAGGATAAAACTTACCAGGAAAGGTTAAAGGACCTTAATATGTATAGCTTGGAAGAAAGAAGAGACAGAGGGGATATGATAGAAACTTTTAAATACATAAAGGGAATCAACTCGGTAAAGGAGGAGAGCATATTTAAAAGAAGAAAAACTACCACAAGAGGACACAGTTTTAAATTAGAGGGGCAAAGGTTTAAAAGTAATATAAGGAAGTATTACTTTACTGAGAGAGTAGTGGATGCATGGAATAGCCTTCCTGCAGAAGTGGTAGCTGCAAATACAGTGAAGGAGTTTAAGCATGCATGGGATAGGCATAAGGCTATCCTTCATATAAGATAGGGCCAGGGACTATTCATAGGATTCAGATATATTGGGCAGACTAGATGGGCCAAATGGTTCTTATCTGCCGACACATTCTATGTTTCTATGTTTCTATGAATAGCAGCTGATCTTTCAATTCAATAGCTCTGAACAGGAAATTCTGTGGAGTCTCGTTGCTTTTCTGGGAAATATTAAGAAGTTGCTGGTACAGTTCTGTGGCATTCTCCTCCTTGTAGTGACTTTTCAAGATTCGTCTAAGTTGCACTAGAGTCAGTCCATTTTTCATCTCCAGCATACCTCTAAGGCTTAGGCCAGGGCTAATAGCTTTGACCACTGATTCAATAATCTCAGTCTCAGGATATCCTTTCTGTAGTCCCAGGTCGATTTGGTGCATTAAATTGGTGTAGGACAGCTTATCCTTCTGCTCTTTTTCTCCAATCTGGCCTGTGATCTTGAAGTCTTTTCTGATTGCAACCTTTGGCAAGCTACCATGGTGTAGTCTCTGAGTAATTGGGACTGGCACTGGTTTTGTTTGACTGTTACTTGAGTCTTTACTTCTGGTACTCAGCTCACTAATCTGTTCCTCCACTATTCTGCAAGTTTCCTGCATAGTGTGATACTATTGCTTTAAGTCGGCCAATTGTTGTTCTGATTGAAGGTCTTTCTCACTGAAGCTTGGGACTTCCGCATTGTCCCTCTTCTTCTCTAGTTCGCTAATGAATCCCTTTGTGGCTTGCAGAAATTGTGTCACCACCTCCTCACTTTCAACTTCGATCAGTTCATCTATTACCTCATTAATGATCCGCATAAAATGGCGCCGGGTTTTTCCTTTCGCCATGCTGGCTCCAGGGCTTTGATGAATTGGCAAATCTCGATAAGATCACCCACTGGCAAGTGGATTAGGTGACCACTGATTTCATCCTGCAGGCTTTCTAGATCCATTTGTGTTCGCTGGCGATGCGGCAAGGGTTAATTTCTCCTCTATGCTTCGTGTAACCATTTTTTTTCCACTTCCGGGACCGCGTCTTCACCAGCTCCCCATACGGGCTACCAATTTTGTTGCACATGTGCTGAAAGTATGGTCAATAATTCCAATGTGCGAAGGGAGTGGGCTGGGTGAAGACAGAAGTGATTTTATTGAACATGTTCTGGAATGAACAAACACATCACCTTCAGTATATGGAGATACAGGAAATGTAGCAGTCAATCCTGTCCTCCTACATTAATACACATCTCTATATTCAATAATACATTCTCAATAACAGGTATAACTTTCCTATAAGAGATATTAAGCCCTTAACATGAGAGTTGCTCTCTGATTATTTAATCTGCATCACAGTAAACCAATAGTGCAGTATAATATCATAGAGTGACATCAGCTTCTATAGTAATCATAGTCACTACATATTAGTACCATGTGAAAGCTCATTGTACTTCACTAGCACTTGTGCATATTTTATATATTCTCACACTGCATCACCAGCATCCTTAGCTGATTATAGGAATGTGTTTTACATCATTTTAGCCTATTTATGGCTCTGAATTTGTGTTCCCTTACCTGGAATGAACAAACACATCACCTTCAGTATATGGGGATACAGGAAATGTAGCAGTAAATCCTGTCCTCCCATAAACCAAGATCTGTGTTATTCAGTTCCCCTTTGCTGTTTGTAGCTCTGCTATTCAAGCTTTTGCTCTGCTTCCATCTACTGGTGGTTAATAGCAATGTCATGAATTTAATATAATACAGTCAGACTTGTGGATTGTTGAAGCTAGAAATGATATAGATATTAGTTTATTCTTATGGGGTGCCTATTTTTGACATCTCTTACACATGGAGAGAAACCCCATGGAAGCCCCCATTCCACATCACACCTTCCGGATTGTGGCCGTGTGCACGAGGCCTTAGTGTAATGGCGCTTTTCACATGTGGTAGAAGAAAAATGCAGATTTGAAGACACTCCGCAGATTCTTAATTCTCCAGAATATTAATTTTAAAAGGCCCGTATGTGGGGGTCTATTGATATAAACGTGAACTAAACTCAAAGAAAAGGATACAATATGCATATACAAAAAACGGTGGAACAGGTACCATCACCACAGCAGGACCTGGGCAAAGTGTGGCTGGGGGACAACATATGTGGAGTGCTTATCTGCATTTACCCTGTGGAACTCCAGATGGAATCGTCTGCAATCGTCTCCCCCCCCTCTATAGCCAACTGCCTAAGTCCATCCATCTCTTCATCAATTTATATATTTAGTTATCCTTGTTTTTCACCCACCACTACTTCTCGGCACATTTGAGCCTTTTCCCACACGGGCCCCCTGAAGAACTTTTTGCAGGGAAATGCGTCAGGGTTTGGGAAACCAATACCTTTTATCTGCTCAGTGAACTAGGGGAATAAAGGCCAGGAACGAGGACGGAGGGTACCCATCACTAGGGGACACCCCGGACTGAGGGCTAGATGGGACCTTGGCAGGGAAAGCTTCTCCCTCCTTAGTACCTTCCTAGCTCTTTTCCACTTGTTCTGGATACCTGTTCTCCTGTTTTTTGTACATGCATATTGTATCCTTTTCTTTGAGTTTAGTTCACATTTATATCGATAGACCCCCACATACGGGCCTTTTAAAATTAATAAAATAAAATTAGCATTTTAGGAGTCCTTTTTTATTTAAGTGAGCATTTTACAATTTGGGAATTGGACCCACGATGACAACTCACCTTAGTACCTTAACACTTTCAGATAGATTCTCCAGAATATCCTTGAAACGTTGGAATTGCAGAAATGTTCTGTAGGTTTTGTTGTATACAATGTCATGGCTGGCTTGTAAAAACTAAAGGTGTTGTCCTCATCAATGTCTGGTTGGATGGGGTCCAACGTCTTACTTCTCCACCATTCAGCTGTTTGAGAGTAGCTCTGGCATCAGAAGTATTTGCTGGGACTACACAGCTCTGTCCATTGCTTACTGCAGCACTGCCATCTTTCACTTCAAGTGGAGCAGCACGGCGTTAACCAGTTAACCACTGAGGGCAAGGGCCTAAAACTTAACTTTTATTATATTATTTCAGATACAACTTGGATTGAAATATCCTTATAGGTGCGTGAAGACTATCAACGGTTAAAAAAGGTGGTGGGGGTTGAGACATTGGGATACAGGGATTAACTATCCCTAAGCTTACCCTCCACAATCTGCTCAGCCCAGAGATACACATTGATGGTAGATGTACTTTGTCCTCGTACTTAGGACTGATCTGTCCTTAGAAAGACCCTATTGAAAAATGTATCCCAATATCAATGTTGTTAGTTTAAGCCTCGTCCACACGATCATCGGTCCACGTCTGATTCGCATTCTTTTCTATGTGGGTCCATAAAAAATGTGGACAGCACATGGTTGTCATCCGTTTAAAGCTGCATCTGTGCAGTCGTTATGCAAATTATAGAACATGTCCTATTCTTGTCTGTTTTGAGGACAAGAATAGGTAGTTCTATTTGGAAAATGCGGCATGCACATGGCCGGTTTCTGTATTTTGAGGGTCCGTGGTTTCTGGGCTACAAAATACATACGGTCATGTGTATGAGGCCTTATTCATAGATTTGTAGGAGTGGTACAGGTGGTACAGAGTTATTATTTCATGGAGAATGCAAGTATTTACTAAAATGGGCATGTCAACAGAACTGATGGGTTCTCTGCTGGATCGTTATATGGCCTTGACGCTTATAGGATGTGAAGCTTGTTCCTGAATTGTTAGGTTTTGGCACCACATAAGGAAAAACGACATATTGGACAATTCAATTGCACACTGTGGCACAACCCTAAGGATATTCAAATTTGATGGTGTCAGGTTTGCTGAGCAACAGCCATACATAAACAACCCCCTTTATATAACTAAACAAGTGGTTTTAAGACATTTTTTCCAGTTTTCATCAACTGGTAGTTGCAATTTTCATATCAAAGGACCTATTTTCCCAAGTGCTTTTGCATGCTGAAGCCAGCTTCCTTCACATGTTCATTGATATGCAATAGCTATTATCAGGAGCAGTATAATTTAAGAGGCTTACAATGAACTGTGCTTTTTCAGCTACCACACATTTTTATTCTTTTTATCACAATTTGGCACACATTCTGCTTGCTGCGCATTCATTAACAGAGTCAAATATAATTACAAAATGGATCCTTTTTTGGCTAGCTCTCGGAAATATGCTGACAGCATTGATGTCTTCCTATTGCTCTGTAACAGCATCTTTTTCTTATGTGTTAATTCCTTTTCCATAATATGTTAATTGCTAAAAACCATCTTTATGACACTATGAATATTCGTAACTACATTGATGTGTGTTTTGTTTTTACAGTGTCTGTTGCAATTAGTTCAGTCTAAAATGTGTGATCATTAGAAATGACAATATTAAGTTCTCATGCACACAAACGTGTTTTGAGGCTGTGTCTGATCCACATTTTTGAGTATCGAGCGTGGATTCATTAATTTCGATGGATCCGCAAAAAATGTGGACTGCAAACTGATGTCATGCGTGTACTGTCTCCATTTGCATGCCCATTCTGCAAATGAGAAACATGTACTATTCTTGTCTGTTTTACGGACAAAAATAGTCAGTTCTATTTGGAAAATGTGGCATGTACACAGCTGGTATCCAATCCATCCATTTTTGTGGATCTCAAAATACATATGGTCGTAGGTATGATTATTCAGATGATCTTGAAAGATCATTTTCTATGAAATGTAAAGATATAGAATACATGTTTCAAAAGATGCAGATATGAAATTTACATGGCCCATGATCCAGTACTACTGAAAATCTATTCTAGAGGCACAGTAAGATTATATCATTATTATTTTGGAGCCTTGCTGTTCACTGGTTGTAATTTGTGCTATTAGTCTCAGCCTTTTTAGTTCTATTTATATGTGTCTGATTGACTTTAAAATGGTTCTGCAGGATTAAAGAAAAATACAGTACCCTTGCTGCTGTCTTCCAAAAATAATGCCACACATGATAAATTATTTGAGGTATTGAAGTTCAAGTCCAATGAAGTGACTGAGGTCATACTGCAACACCACACACAATGTGTGGACAGGACAGTCTGTGGGCAGCTTTTTAAAGGGGAACTAAACATAACATAATCTCCTTACATGTCTGCTATTTTCTGTTGTTTTCATCAGATATAATTGCAGACCATTAAACATAAACTAGAAAAGCTGTGCATTGTTTTCTCAGGCTGCAGCCATGTCTTCTACCCTCTTCCTTTCTGCCTCTGATGCTAGTGCATGTGAGCCAGGAAGTATAGGAGGAAGGGGGATTGGGTTTAGTATGGATAACTTTTTCTCTACACAGTGAGTGTGTTTATTTTGTGTTTATTTTGTTGGAAGGAGTCTCCTAGTTACTAATAGTACAAATAGATTTGGTTACCACCACGTAGAGCTGTAGAAGACAACAGAATACTAAATCTAACAAGATAAGTCCTGCTCCCCATTCCTAAATAGTGTCATAGCAAGGCAGATCCTGTAAAAACTGGGTTACCTCCACATAGAGCTGCAATAGGCTATAGAATACTAAATCTACGAAGATAAATCACACTCGTGATTCCTTAATAGTGGCATAGCATGGTAAATTTGCTTTTCAGGGTCCTGGAAAAGCTGGGTTACCATCATGTAGACATGTAATAGACTGCAGAATACAAGAAAAATCCCTCTTCTCACTACTAAATAGTGCCATAGCTAGGTAGGTTTACCATTTAGTATACTGTGAAAGCTGGGTTACAACCATGTGGAGCTGTAATAGAGGCTGCAGAATTCTAAATACAGCCAAACAGGGGTGGACATACCAGCTGCACAGGGGCCCAGCAAGTGAGGGGGCCCATCCGAATGCCAGCAGAGGTGTTTATTTTTGTATCCTATCATATTTTTCATTCCCTACCTCTACCAACATGTGACCAGTGCAGAAAGAGGCATCGCTCAGCAGTGGAGACCTGTGATGCCATGGAATGAATGGAATGAATGAGAGTGCCAGAGAAATGCTGGAAGATGTGGTTCTCCCTATTATGCGCCCTTCCTGCTTAGTGGGAGGAAAATTTTATTTAACTGGGACTATATGTTAGAGGGGATGAAGGGAGTAGAGAGGTGTCAGTTACATAGGACTGTATGTTATAGAAGACTATAAGAAAGATATGTTTTTTACATGGGACTGTATGTTATAGAAGATTGGAGGGAGATGACTGGTGTTATGTACATGGGACTGGATATTTTAGAAGACGGGAGGCTAAGAAGTGATGGGGGCATTACCATTACACCCAGAGGCTCTACTGTCTCTGCAACTGCAGCTCCCTGTCTACTTTGACAGGGCCTGGCAGTGAAAATGTCATCCCACTAGGCCATGTTAAAGCGCAGAGAGAGCAGAGCCTCTAGGCGTAATGATAATGCCCCTGTTTGTATATAACAAAACATCATTTTTCTCAGCAATGCAGGCACATAAGAACATGGGACCAACACACAGTGGCGTGCCTAGGGTGTTTGGCACCCGGAGTGGGTCATTTCTCTGGCACCTCCCCCCCCCCCCAATACTTGACCACATAACTCTTACATCCAGGGACATCTCCTGTCATGTAGACCTTCTCTTTCCTCATGACAAATTCTTTCAGCCACATCTCATCTCTACAGAGTTTGTAACACAGACACGTTAGATTTCAAAATTTTCCATTAACCTCCCCACCCTGGTGTCCCCACAGTGTTATCCTGCTGTCCTAGGTACTGCTGAAAAATAGTGACCCCAGTAGACATAATTGGGGTAATTTATCAAACTGGTGTAAAGTAGAACTAGATTTCCAAAAGAACTGTCAAATATGAAAGGTGGACTCTGATTGGCTGCTATGGGCAACTAAGCCAGTTCTACTTTATACCAGTTTGATAAATTTCCCCAAATGTCCCTATAATGTCTACAGCAGCTATAATGTCCCCTAGTATTCCCCCAGTAATAATAACACCCTATATTGGGCTCCAGGTAATAATCCCTGTATAGTGTCCCCAGAAATAATAGAATTGCCCTTACAGTGCCTTCCCAATAGCAATGTCCCCAATGCTGCCCCCCACACAGTAGTGTCCCCCACACTGCCCCCCACACAGTAGTGTCCCCCACACAGTAGTGTCCCCCACACTGCCCCCCATACAGTAGTGTCCACCACACTGCCCCCCACACAGTAGTGTCCCCCACACTGCCCCTCACACAGTAGTGTCCCCCACACTGCCCCATGCAGTAGTGTCCCCCACACTGCCCCCATACAGTAGTGTCCCCCACACTGCCCTCATACAGTAGTGTCCCCCACACTGCCTCCCACACAGCAGTGTCCCCCATGCTGCCCCCACACAGTAGTGTCCCCCACATTGCCCATATAGTAATTTTCCCCCACCTAGTATTCCCTCCCATAATAATTTGCCCCCACACAGTATCCCACCATATCCCCCTCCCACATCCTTCTGTGTGCACTCCCCTCATGTCCCCCAAAGTTGGCACATAAAATAAAAAAAAATTGCCCCACACAGTATTCCACCATATTTTCCCCCCACACGTCCTCCTGTGTGCACCCCAGCCCCCTCATGTCCCCCAAAGTTGGCACATAAAAGAAAAAAACAAGAAAAAAAACCCTAAAAGCTAAATACTTACCTGCGCTTGCTCGCAGAGTCCTGGCACTGTGCTGCTGAGTGCCGGCACAGGCGCGCGCAATTACCTCATCATGCGCACCTGCGCCGGGATTTCACTACCGCATAGGCTTCAGGTCTACTAGGCCTGAAGCCTATGGCGGTGATCTGCGGCGGGGCAGGGAACTATGCGCTACGCTCCCTGCCCCGCCGCAGTATGTGGCTGTCAGCTCTTCAGCAAAGAGCGCTTCCATCTGTATTACATCTAGGGCAGCATGAAATCTAAATATGGACCTGGCTCCACAGCAGTAGCAGGATGTAGTGTCACACATCACACTGCTGGTCTGTGTATGATAAGGAGCGGTGCGGCTGGGAATCTTCTGTGCTCCTCCTCCTACACAGACCAGCAGAGCAATGTGCTGCTGCTGTGGAGCGCCAGCAGCTGAACTGTGATCATGAGGAACTAGGTGAGTATATTTTTTGAACTTCCTGTGAAGGGGGCAAATATCTGACCATTACTACTGTGAGGGGGCACATATCAGGGCATATCTACTATGTACTGGCACAAAGGGGGAAAAATTACTATGTGGGGGTACTGGGTGTGTATAGTTATGCTTTGGGCAGAGTTAGAGGCGTGGCCTAGTATAAAAAGAGTATATATACATATTGTAAACATATTCACAAGATGGTTTTTATTTGCACATATATGTTTATATTTGTATGTGTGGTTTGGGGGGGGGGGGGGCAGGTACATCCTTTGCACAGGGGCCTTTTGCTGCCTGTGTCCGCCCCTGCCACAAAGATAACACCCCCCCCCCCTCATTCATAAATAGTGTCATAGCTTGACAGATTTGCTTTTCAGGATCATGGGAAAGCTGAGTTACCTCCATGTGGAACTATAATAGAGTACCAAGATAAATATGTGACACTCTGTTTTTTAGCGACAGTCAGTGAGGGAAAATGCCTGTTCTGATGGGAACTTTCCACATCTATCAGAAATCTACCAGATCTTCCTCTCTAGTGATACTTGTCATTACTCAAGCCTGTAAGGCTGTGTTTATATTTTTGTCCTATGTTTAACGGATACACACGACATATGTGTTATGTCAGGCTTGTTCTCCCAGCTGTTCTGTAGCTAAAGATGGGGGAAGACAAAGGTCCTGATAGGGCCTGCAGTGGCGGAGGGACAGGCCTAGTCATAAATTACCTGCCTCCTCTGGCTATCAGTGCGCAATAATGAAATCTATGGTGGCTCGGAACTGCTGTAGATTCTTGTCATTATTTACACCAGTTTCTGGAGTAAATAATGATCAGTTAGCTGAGGCCGATGGCTCCACCCTTGCTCCGACATGTCCCCTTTACAAATGCATTGAAAAAATCGTAAATGCACCAACTTTTCTACTCCAAAATGAGACGTAAGTGGAATGATAAATTTCCCCCAAAGTGCTTTGTCTGCAAGATCTCTCCTAAACTGCTTATGACAGCAGTTTGGGGAACACATTAAAGACATAGCTGTGTGTGCCCTATGGATTAGATGTGTTTGTATGATTTATGTATTTTCAGGGTTTAGATCCCCTTTAAAGGGTTTCTGTCACCAGAATTAACCCTATTAAACTATCTGACATTAGCGATGCGCTAATGTCAGCTGAACCTAACTAGCCTATTCCTACTTTTAGCTATGCCCCGTTACTCCAGAAATATAACTTTTATAATATGCTAATTAGCCTCTAGGAGCAGGGGGGGGGGGGGGGCGTTGTTCCTGCTCCTAGAGGCTTCGTTCTCCCACCTCTGGCCACACACTGCTACATTAGATTGACAGGGGCAGGCAGCCTTCGCCTCCAACTGCCGGCCCTGTGCGCTGGAGAAATCTTGTGCCGTTCAGTATTCGGCGCAGGCGCAGTGAGGAAGCTGGCAAGCACCCTTCACTCACTGCGCCTGCACCAAATACTGAATGGGACGGCGCAGGCGTGAGATTTCCCCAGTGCACATTATAAAAGTTATATTTCTGGAGTAATGGGGGCATAGATAAAAGTAGGAATAGACTAGTTAGGTTCAGCTGACATTAGCACAGAGCTATTGTCAGCTAGTTTAATAGGGTTAATTCTGGTGACAGAAACACTTTAAAGAGCTATTCGAGCATTCCCACATACTATCCACAGTCAACATATCCTCCATTGACACAAGCAGAATGACCAAGGAGAGGGTCTGTTGTTGGAGGAGAGATCAACTTCCCTCATCTCATCACCCATTCCTTCAGCAATGCAGCTTTTAATCAAACTTATAATAACCAATTACACTACATTAAACTTTATTTTCATCTACATATTGACAGAATAACTGGACCACCACTCCAAAATCAGTCATGTATTAATTCCTTGCTCAGTTGTACCCTACTTGGGCATTCTCTGTTCCAAAAATGGATTTACAAAAAAGAAAACATAACACACAGTTCTTAATAAGTAACTAGCAGAATGACCACGCTTCACACAATGTTTGTGTGTGAGGTTAAAAGATATCCACAATGTTACCCTTAAGATTGACCTCCACAATGCCCAATCCCTTTAGCAGTGACCTCCACTGTGGCCTGCTCCTTAACTGTGACTTCCACAGCTCCCCTCCCCTTCACAGTGACCTCCACAGCAGCCCCCCCTCCTTAATAGTGACCTCTACATCACCAAGACCCCTTAACAGTGATCTCCACAGCACCATGTTGTTATGGAAACCTGGTGTAACTGTGTATGCCAAGGACCTGAAGCTTCTATTAGCCAATAAAGGTAATGTGACTGTGTGTATGGCAGTTAGGATATGAGTGAAGCTGCAAGATTAGAGTTGAGCGGACACCTGGATGTTCGGGTTCGACGGGTTCGGCCGAACTTGATAAAAAAAGTTCGAGTTCGGGACCCGAACTTGACCCCGAACCCGAACCCCGTTGAAGTCAATGGGGACCCGAACTTTTGAGCACTAAAATGGCTGTAAAAATGTCATGGAAAGGGCTAGAGGGTTGCAAATGGCATCCAAATGTGGTTAAGAGCATGGCAAGTGCTCTGCAAACAAATGTGGATAGGGAAATGACTTTAAGAAACATAAAATAGGTAAAAATAATAATCTTGATCTAGGAGGACGAGGCCCATATGGAGTAGGAGGTTGAGGAGGCGGTGGATGTGGCAGTGTAGGTGGAAGTGGCGGTGGAGGAAGAGGAGGTAGCGTACACTGCTTTTTGGTTTTAAACTTTATTTTTAAAATTTGGGTACACCCCAAAACATTGGGAAATATAACCTGTGATAACCCCCTCCAGTCGTGCTAAACACACGTTCAGACAATACACTGGCTGCAGGGCAGGCCAGCACCTTCAAGGGGTAAAGGGCAAGCTCAGGACATGTGCCCAATTTGGAGACCCAGAAGTTGCAGGGGCTGACCCCTGTCAGTCAGTTCGTGTAGGCGTTCGCACACTTACTGCCCCACCATGTCGCATGTCCCCGTGATGTTCACGATCCAATTTGATATCTGTTCTATCAACTTTTAATGTTCTTTTATGCGCCTACCATGGTGATCACGGGTGGCAGGGAATCAGGGTTCCAGGCCGGAGAGGGAGCGTGAGAAAGAGAGACCACATCCAAGGGAGGATTTATTTTTTCAAATTTCAAATTATAGAGTTAAAATATGGGAGAAATTATTAAAGCATAAAAGTGGGACAACTTTTCAAAGTTTAAGCATTGAATGAAAGGATGTGGCGCGCAATTACTGAATAATATATTACATTTTATTTACTGTCACCTATTCATAGCAGGTGTTTATTCATGTCTAAATTTGTATAATGTCAACCCAAGAATGTAACATAAAAATTATTGAAATTTATTAAGCTGTCAACTAGGTAGAGAAGGGGTATATTACACCCAAAAATTGGTGAATTTCACCCAAAAATGTAAATGACAATTTTTTTTTTTAAACCTGTCTACTAGGTTTAGCAGTGGTACATCACACCCAAAAATTGGTGAATTTCACCGGAAAATGTAACTGACTATTTATTTATTTTTTAAACCTGTCTACTAGGTATAGCAGTGGTACTTTACACCAAAACATTTGTTAATTTCACCCGAAAATGTAACTGCCAATTTTTTTTTTTTTTACCGCTCTACTAGGTATAGCAGTGTTACTATACACACCAAAATTGGTGAATTTCACCCGAAAATGTAAATGACAATTTTTTTTGTTTAACCTGTCTACTAGGTATAGCAGTAGTACTATACACCCAAAAATTTGTTAATTTCACCAGAAAATGTAAGTGACAAAGTATTGAAATTATATAAAATAAAATACGTACAAAAAAAATAAAAAATAATTGATTTAACAGGGTGGAGTTCCATATGGAGTAGGAGTTTGAGGAGGCGGTGGACGTAGCGGTGTAGGTGGACGTGGCGGTATAGGAGGACGAGGTAGCCAAAACAGGTTTTTGGTTTTAATTTAATTTATTTCAATTAGGGTGCACTCTAAAAGAGTGTGAAATATCCAAAATACAAGAATGAGCAATTGCGCTGCAGTATAACAATGGCTGGTTAGTACAGTTCTACATGTCTATTCTGCACAAGGTACGGACAAGTCCTTAGGGATCCATGTCTGGTTCATTTTAATGAATGTGAGCTTGTCCACATTGGCTGTGGACAGGCGGCTGCGCTTGTCTGTGATGACGCCCCCTGCCATGCTAAACACACATTCAGATAATACACTGGCTGCAGGGCAGGCCAGCACCTCCAGCACCACCAGCAGAGCGTCTACCAGCGCTTGGGAATGACTGTCCGGAAACCCTACGAAATGATCCCTCTTCCTCCTTCTCCTCCTGTGCCACATCCTCTTCCATCAGCGCCAGGAGCGTTTTTTCAAGGAGGCATAGAAGTGGGATAGTAACGCTGAGAACAGCGTTATCGGCACTGGCCATGTTGGTGGAGTACTCAAAACATCGCAACAAGGAACACAGGTCTCTCATGGAGGCCCAGTCATTGCTGGTGAAGTGGTGTTGTTCCGCCGAGCGAATCACCCATGCGTGCTGCAGCTGATACTCCACTATCGCCTGCTGCTGCTCGCCCAGTCTGTCCAGCATGTGCAAGGTGGAGTTCCACCTTGTGGGCACGTCGCATATGAGCCGGTGACCGGGAAGGCCAATGTTACACTGCAGTGCTGACAGGCGAGCAGCAGCAGGGTGAGAACGCCAAAAGCGTGCACAGACGGCCCAAACTTTATTTAGCAGCTCTGACATGTCGGGGTAGTTGTGAATGAACTTCTGCACCACCAAATTCAGCACATGCGCCAGGCAAGGGATGTGCGTCAAACTGGCTAGTCCCAGAGCTGCTACGAGATTTCGCCCATTATCGCACACCACAAAGCCATGCTTGATGCTGACTGGCACAAACCACTCATCGGTCTGTTGTTCAAGGCCCGTCCACAGCTCCTGCGCGGTGTGGGGTTTGTTCCCCAAACAGATAAGTTTTAAAACTGCCTGCTGTCGTTTACCCCTGGCTGTGCTGAAGATGGTGGTGAAAGTGTTACGCTGACCGGATGAGGAGCTGGTAGAGGATGAGGAAGCAGAGTAGGAGGAGGAAGCAACAGGAGGCAAACTGAAGCGCCCTGCAATACTCGGTGGTGGAAGGACATGCGCCAAACTGCTATCCGCCTCAGGCCCAGCCGCCACTGCATTTACTCAGTGTGCTGTTATGGAGATATAATGGCCCTGACCGTGCTTACTGGTCCACGTATCTGTAGACAGGTGCGCCTTGCCACAGATGGCGTTGCGCAGTGCACACTTGATTTTGTCCCCTACTTGGTTGTGCAGGGAAGGGATGGCTTGCCTTGAAAAGTTGTGGCGGCTGTGCACGACTTACTGTGGGACAGCCACCGCCATAAGGCCTTTAAAACTATCCGTCTCCAACAGACGGAATGACAGCATTTCAAAGGCCAGTAATTTAGAAATGCTGGCATTCAGGGCTGGGGATTGCGGGTTGGTAGCGGGGTACTTCCTCTTCAGCATTTGGGAGATGGAGAGCTGAACGCTTCCTTGGGACATTGTGGAGATGCTTGGTGACCCAGGTGTTGGTGTTGCTGGCAGATCCTCTGTTTGCGGGGTGGCAGGTGGCACTGTCACTCCAGAGGTGGATGAAGAGGCTGAGACTGCAGCAGAAGAGGAAGCAGGAGGAGCCAGAGACCTTTCTTGATTTTTGAGGTGTCTACTCCACTGCAGCTCGTGCTCTGCACATCATCTTTCACCCAGTCTTCACCCCTGCCTTCCTTGTCGGTCTGCACACTTTCGAAAGCCTCAGCAGTTGGCACCTGTGTTTCGTCATCATCCGAAACGTGCTGTGATGGTCCTCCCATGTACTCATCTTGAAAGATAAGTGGTTGTGCATCGGTGCACTCAATCTCTTCCACTTCTGGGGCATGACTTGGAGCTCAGACTGCTTGGCTGATTTGCAAGGGGGTGAGGTGAAAGACTGATGGACATCGGCTGCAGGTGCCAACTGTGGTCTTTCAGCAGGAGACTGGGTGGGAGACAATATGAAGGAACTGAATCCACTGTCAGCAACCCAATCTACTATCGCCTGTACTTGTTCAGTCCTTACCATTCATAGAGCCGCATTAGGCCCGACCAAATAC
The DNA here is from genome assembly GCF_014858855.1 of Bufo gargarizans. NCBI lineage: Eukaryota > Metazoa > Chordata > Amphibia > Anura > Bufonidae > Bufo > Bufo gargarizans. Next base: position 467,890,894 of record NC_058080.1, read on the forward strand.
CGCTGCAGGTTCTGTCGCCTACTCGCACCTGAGTAAGGGGTTTCACTTGTGCATGTAGCTGGCACAGATCGACCACGTCCTCTCCATGCAACAGGAGCTCCACCAGCAGCACCACGACCTGGGTCTCATCCCTTATTTGACGCTCTCCTCATATTTCTGGAATTTAAAATCTTGTCCTAAATGGGTGTTTAATTAATAGCAGAATAGAACGACAATATGTAAAGGGTGTATCTCACACGGCCTGAACAAGACTAGGCCTCAATTACATTTTTTTTCCTCAAAATGGATGTATTTCAAATGCCTGAATTAAACCCCTGTATGTAGAGGGTGTATCTCACACGGCCTGAACCAGTGTAGGCCTGAATTCAAGATTTCTTTGCCCAAAATGGCAGTATTTCAAATGCCTGAATCATACCCCTGTATGTAGAGGGTGTATCTCACACGCCCTGAACCAGTGTAGGCCTGAATTAAAGATTTCTTTGCCCAAAATGCCTGTATTTCAAATGCCTGAATAAAACCCCTGTATGTAGAGGGTGTATCTTACACGGCCTGAACCAGTGTAGGCCTGAATTAAACATTTCTTTGCTCAAAATGCCTGTATTTCAAATGCCTGAATCAAACCCCTGTATGTAGAGGGTGTATCTCAAACGGCCTGAACCAGTGTAGGCCTGAATTAAAGATTTCTTTGCCCTAAATGGCTGTATTTCAAATGCCTGAATCAAACCCCTGTATGTAGAGGGTGTATCTCACACGGCCTGAAACAGTGTAGGCCTGAATTAAAGATTTCTTTGCCCAAAATGGCTGTATTTCAAATGCCGGAATAAAACCCCTGTATGTAGAGGGTGTATCTCACTCGGCCTGACCCACTGTAGGCCTGAATTAAAGATTTCTTTGCCCAAAATGGCTGTATTTTAAATCCAACTGGCTTCTCAATTAGAATATGTACCCAAAAATGGTGATAATGAAAACTAAAAGTTGTCCTGCAAAAACAAGTGGTCAGCACATTGGTTTAGTAGTTAGCATTGGTGCCCTACAGCACTGGGGTCCTATGTTCAAATCTGACGAAGGACAACATCTGTGTGGAGTTTGCATGTTCTCTCTGTCTTTATGTGGGTTTTGGATACTCCAGTTTCCTCCCAAACTCCAAAGACATACTGATAGGAAACCTAGATTGCAAGTTACATTGGGAACAGCAAGCAATGATATGTTATTTAAAGCACTGTGGAGTATGTCAGCACTATATATACACTGAACAAAAATATAAACGCAACACTTTCGGTTTTGCTCCCATTTTGCATGAGCTGAACTCAAAGATCTTAAAAATTTTCTACATACACAAAAGACCCATTACTCTCCAATATTGTTCACAAATCTGTCAAAATCTGTGTTAGTGAGCACTTCTCCTTTGCTGAGATAATCCATCCCACCTAACAGGTGTGGCATATCAAGGTGCTGATTAGACAGCATGAATATTGCACAGGTGTGCCTTAGACTGCCCACAATCAAAGACCACTCTAAAATGTGCAGTTTGATCACACAGCACAATGCCAAAGATGTCATTTATGGGAGCGTGCAATTGGCATGCTGACTGCAGGAATGTCTACCAGAGCTGTTGCCCGTGCAATGAATGTTAATTTCTCTACCATAAGCCGTTTCCAAAGGCGTTTCAGAGAATTTGGCAGTACATCCAACTGGCCTCACAGACCACATGTAAACACACCAGTCCAGGACCTCCACATCCAGCATGTTCACCTCCATGATCATCTGAGACCAGCCACCCGGACAGCTGCAGCAACAATCGGTTTTCATAACCAAAGAATTTCTGCACAAACTGTTAGAAACTGTCTCAGGGAAGCTCATCTGCATGCTCGTCGTCCTCATCAGGGTCTCGACCTGACTGCAGTTCGTCGTCGTAACCGACTTGACAATGGCGTCTGGCACGTTGGAGAGGCGTTCTGTACACGGATGAGTCCCGTTTTTCACTGTTCAGGCATATGGCAGACAGAGTGTGTAGCATCATGTGGGTGAGCGGTTTGCTGAAGTCAACGTTGTGGATCGAGTGGCCCATGGTGGCAGTGGGGTTATGATATGGGCAGGCGTATGTTATGGACAACGAACACAGGTGCATTTTATTGATGGCATTTTGAATGCACAGAGATACCGTGACGAGATCCTGAGGCCCATTGTTGTGCCATTCATCCACGACCATCACCTCATGTTACAGCATGATAATGCACGGCCCCATATTACAATGATCTGTACACAATTCCTGGAAGGTGAGAACAATTCCTGGAAGCTGAAAACATCCCAGCATACTCACCGGCCATGTCACCCATTGAGCATGTTTGGTATGCTCTGGATCGGCGTATACGACAGCGTGTTCCAGTTCCTGTCAGGAACACATCGGAGCCCATCATGCACCACGTCACGGTCTCTCAGCATAGCAAGGGTCCTATCTCTACGCTAACTATGGTGTGAACACGGTCTGAAGGTGATGTAATCCAGCTCACAGCCAAGCTTCCACACAACCGCATAGCAGGACAACTAATGCAATGTGAACAAAGCAAGACTGTAAGCCACACCCATATCAGACCATGTGATGGAGGCTACCAGGTGCAAAATAATGTTTAATTGCCAGGTAAAGGCACATTCAATACATATAAAACAAAATCACAGAAATATAGTGGCAAATATGGGGGAACTGCTCAAACCCCAAACACTGTAGCGTGTTTCTCATTGGGGGAGCAGTTCCACCGCTTGTGGACCGCAGCAAATGACCATCCCCAGCAAAAAATGCATACAAATAAGGATGCCGGCGCGGTCCACATGCACCACAAAGGAATCCTACACAAAACGGAGCATTGTGCGGATGAAAATATAATTATATAAATCACGGAAAAAATGCACTAAACGGATATGCCACTGACTATACTAGCTAGTCATACAAGCAGATATTAAAAGCTGAGACTTTTGCCAATATATTCCTGTCAGGAACACATCGGAGCCCATCATGCACCACGTCACGGTCTCTCAGCATGGCAAGGGTCCTACCACTACACTAACTATGGTGTGAACACAGTCTGAAGGTGATGAAATCCAGCTCACAGCCAAGCTTCCACACAACCGCATAGCAGGACAACTAGTGCAATGTGAATAAAGTAAGACCGTGAGCCACACCCATATCAGACCATGTGATGGAGGCTACCAGGTGCAAAGGAGAGTGTTTAAATGCCAGGTAAAGGCACATACACTACATATAAAACAAGACAAAAACACAGAAATATAGTGGCAAATCTGGGGGAGCTGCTCAACCCCTAACACTGTAGCGTGTTTTTCATTGGGGGAGCAGCCCCACCGCATGTGGACCGCAGCAAACGACCATCCCCAGCAAAAAATGCGTACAATGGAGGATGCCGGCGCAGTCCACATGCACCACAAAGGCATCCTACACAAAACGGAGCATTGTGCGGATGAAAATATAATTATATAAATCACAGAAAAAATGCACTAAACGGATATGCCACTGACTATACTGGCTAGTCATACAAGCAGATATTAAAAGCTGAGACTTTTGCCAATATATTCCTGTCAGGAACACATCGGAGCCCATCATGCACCACGTCACGGTCTCTCAGCATGGCAAGGGTCCTACCACTGCGCTAACTATGGTAGTACGGACATATGGAAATGGAATGCACACGGAGTACCCTCCGCTTTTTTTGCGGACCCATTGAAATGAATCATTCTGCATACGGTCCGCAAAAAAAGCAAAAAAAACGGACCGGACATGGAAAGAAAATATGTTCGTGTGTGGAGATTTATCAAAAGGAAAGTGACTTAGTTGCCCAAAGTTACTTTCCTTAGCAACAGTTTTGATAAATCTCACTGTTAATATTTAATGGTTGAACAATTTATTTAGTCAAACCTCCTGTGAATTTGCTACTTTTTGTGCAGTAAATGAAGCCATATGATACTGAAATCAGTGTTTTTCTGTGACCAGATCTTTCAGTCTTTTCCTGTGTTGCTCAGCCAGTTGCTTCTTGAGTATTATAAAACCATTTTAATTACAGGGTAACTGTCATATTATTTTTTTATTTGCTAGTCTATTAAAGCTAGGCATGTATACCTCAGTTAGTCTGTCAATGATTGTCAAAAGATCTGTAATTACCTAATAACAGCTTTCATTAATGTCCTCTGTCCCTTTCCACTGCTCCCTTAAAAGACAGTTGCTATGGCTTATCTCTCTCCGGCTAAGAAGACAGATAGACGGAAGGGCGGTCCTTCACACTGCATGCCTGAAATAGGCTTCAGAGTGAGGAGGTGTGTCTCTCAGTAATCCAATCTGATTGGCTGGTAGGGAGCTTCTGGCTACAGCAAGTGTGTATGGGAAGTGAGGGAAAGCAGTTTTGGCCTCAGAGAACTGGCAGAGGAGCCATCTTGAGAATGTCCTCATATTGTAAATGTTTAAACAGCCGTAACTAAGGGAAAAACTCAAGGAAAACAGTGGTATGTGAAGAAACTAAAGATTGCTTTATGCATAATGCTGCTGCAGCAGTAACATATGCTAAAATTGCATTCTAGAAAACAATTTCCTTTGTGTTATCCCTCTCATCTCTCTTTTGTGTTCTTTTTACTTGACTGATAAATGTGCCACCACAGTATAATTGCAAGAGCTATGTGGTGTTCATATTTTTATTTCAATGTTTTAACATTACCTGGGAAATCTTTATATTATATGTAAGAAAGTTCTGCCTTATGTGCATTGGGATCTCTAGTAAAGAAATGGTAACCATCAAGATCTGAAGTTCATGCCATTATTTTATTAATTTGAAATTATTGAAATGGATGTTGGTATAAACCATTTCTATTTGAGTATATTACTTAATATTAATCTGAGACATTGTACTACCCTGCAACGTTGGCCCCCCAACCTGAAATACTGATCTTAACATTGAATTCTTTATGCTTAAAGGGAACCTGTCACCAGTATTTTGGGTATAGAGCTAAAGACATGGGTTGCTAGATGGCCACTAGCACATCCGCAATACCCAGTCCCCATAGCTCTGTGTGCTTTTATTGAGTATAAAAACCGATTTGAAACATATGCAAATTAACCTGAGATGAGTCAGAGCTTGAAAATATGACTCTTCTCTGGTCACACAGGTAAGATATGACTCTTTTATGTTAATTTGCATATGTATCGAATCGTTTTTTTTTTACACAATAAAAGCACACAGAGCTATGGGGACTGGGTATTGCGGATGTGCTAGCGGCCATCTAGCAACCCATTTTTTATTAGGAAACCATTGGCATTCTGTGTTCCACTATATATTGTCTCAGGGTAGCATCATATTATTGAAGCAATACCTAATAGGTAAACATAGAATATCCAATAGACAATGCTAAAAAAAATTCTCACAACCCACCTCACATTTCTTCCTTGAGAAAAAAAATCATGTAGGCCTCCATATTTTTGATCAATATGTGTAGGCAACGTAGTTGTCGTATTTGTGGGAGGGGAGGCTCCCACACAGACTACTTAAGGCACCTCCGCGGCCTTCCTCCTGTCAGCTACGTTTGCGATTCTCGGCACAGCAGCTTGTAAGATCAGCGTCCGGCGGCCGCCGTCCTGCGGGCTGCAAGTGCTTCTTCAGCGAGTTCCTACATAGCCGCTCCCGTCCAGCAGGTATCCCGGTTGAGGTAAGAGCATGCCCCACGTTCAGGTAGCGGAGGGTCTGGCAGCCCCGCTAGGCGTCCATGAAAGCCGGGCGCACGTGCAGTGTTCTACAAGCAGCGAAATTCATGAACCCCGCACGTCCCGCCTCTGCTTTGGAGCACGCATGTCTTCACTATATTCATGCACCACGTCAGTCACCGCAAATTTACCCAGTCACATGTCATCTGCAATGTACAGTCTCTGCTGCACCCGAGCTGAATTATTCACTAATCGCGCGGCTTTCTCCCAGTACACAATTCTAAAGGGGCACAGGCGCTGTCTAAGACGCAATCAATGCCAGTTACGCCACTCGTTTGCCGTTGATTTAGCTCTGTAGCAGCACGGAGTCATCTAGATTCGCGTTCCACATTTCTGACAAGATGTCCAGTGATTAATGTTCCACAGGTCTGTTCACCACCTACTATCTGTTTCTGCGTGTTAGCAGCAAACTTTTTTGACAGGTAACTCCACCACATGCACCTGCTTCATTTATCACCATTAATTTCATGTCGTACATGTCCGCTGGTCGCACATGATGTTGCAATGTCTAGGTGTACTGTTCATATGTTCACTACTTTATCCCCTTCTGCTAAACTCTGTGTTGTAAGTGCATTTGGTAGATGGTACCGTCAAGGTCATTGCTGTCTTTCATCCCAAAACAGTTGTCTACCCAGACTTCAGGGGTTCAGACGGTCATGCTATCAAACTCTTACAAATCTTTGCGCAGTCACAGTAACCACGAACAATCATCCGTCATGATCCAGTAGAAAAAAAAAAAGTTTGTTCGCGCCTGGCCAATGGCAGAAGGTGCCAGGCAAGGGCTGGCATTCACGGTAGGATCAGACGTGGTTCCACGGTCCGTGACTTATAGCGCTCCGGGGTCAAGGGGGTTGGGCACTTATGGTCGAATGATGGTGGTTAGGATTGTTACCTTCAAAGCACGTCCGTTGTCTGCATTTACATTTTTGTCCCTTGCGCCTTCCACTGCTGAGCTGCGTTCATGCGTCCGCGGTTGCATTCCGTCAATACTCTGCACACATCAGATTGCATTCATGTGTTCCTACTATGTTCACAAGTTGGTCATTCGTTTGTCACGACAAGGGTCTTCTCTTAGCGAGCTGCAATGCCTCTGGCTCTTGTTTTCTCCCATCAGTTCAATTTCACGGTTCGCGGTTGATTAATGTTTCGGTTGTGCACGTGGTTCGGATCACTACTGTCCATGCATTTTTTCCATCAGGTCTGGCTCATGTTTAACTACTTATCACCGCTGCGATATTTTCTCCGTCTAAAATTCCTGAACACTTGCCGGATTTCCATTGAAATGCATTAATGCGATATCCGGCACCGAGTGTTCCGGCAAAACATCTCCGGTTTTCCGGTGTGCGCATGCGCAGACCTTTAAAAATGCAAAAATAAAATACCAGATCAGTTTTTCCGTATGACACCGGAAAGACGTATCCGGGGTTTCAATGTATTTGTTAGACGGATCCGGATCCGAATACAAATTCCATCCGTTTGCACACGGATTTCCGGATCCGGCAGGCAGTTCCGGTGACACTTGGAGGTCTCCCAGGACTCATATTTTTTTTTCTCTTTTTATTATTTTCAATTTTTTGGGTGTCTTCTCTAGTGTTGGGCGAGCATTCTCATAGTTCGGCTTGAGCATCGCGATGCTCGGCACATTGCGGTGTTCGGGCGAATAACGCGTGTGCTCGAGTTTGTTGGCTACGCAGCCAACAAACATGCAGGTAAGTACTGCCATTCACTGTAATGCCAAAGCCATGTTGGCTGCTGGCATTACAGTGATTGGCTGGCCGAAACGTGTCATCGGGTGCTATATAGCACCCGATGACACGTGTTCGGCTCAGTATTAGTCAGGGAGAGGTAGTGTAGGTATTGAAATAGCAATATTTTAGTTTTTATACTTGTTATATGTAGATTCAAAAGTCTGATTAAGGACTATTGTGTGTGGCAGCAATATATATTTTAGTGCAACCTGCACTAAATTGCTAAAACTTGTTAGAGACCTAAAAGTCCTTTAAGGACTATTGATGTATCTGGCAGCAATATATATTTTTAGCGCAACCTGCGCTAAATAGCTTGCAATTGTTTGGCCGCTGCAGACAGCGACATTATCTGCGCTACATCTTCTGTCTAACGTGTGCGCAGCCTAAAAATATCAGTGACATCCAGTGTACTTTTTCCGTAGACAGTGTCCGCTGCGGACAATTACATTACCTGTGCTACATCTCCTTTATAACATTTGCGTATCCGAAATATCAGTGACTTTCAGTCTAATTTTTTTGCTGCTGGTGCCAGCGACATTACCTGCGCTACATCTCCGGTATAACGTTAGCGCATCCGAAATATCAGTGACATTCAGTGCAATTTTTTTCACCTCTGGTGATAGCTACATTATCTGCGTTCTATCTCCTGTCTAACGTGTGCGCAGCCTAAAAATATCTGTAACAATCAGTGTACTTTTTCTGTAGACGGTGTCCGCTGCGGACGGTTAGATTACCTGCGCTACATCTCCTGTATAACATGTGCGTATCCGAAATATCTGTGACATTCAGTGTAATTTTTTTCGCCTCTGGTGATAGCGACATTATCTGTGCTACATCTCCTGTGTAATGTGTGCGCAGCCTAGAAATATCAGTAACATCCATTGCACTTTTTCTGTAGACAATGTCCGCTGCGGACAGTTAAATTACCTGCGCTACATCTCCTTTATAACGTTTGCGTATCCGAAATATCTGTGCCATTCAGTCTAATTTTTTTTGCTGCTGGTGGCAGCGACATTACCTGCGCTACATCTCCTGTATAATGCATGCCCATCCTAAATATCAGTGACATTCATTCAGTGTCATTTTTTTATTAGGCGGTGGTGACAGCAACATTACTTGCGCTACACCTCCTGTTTAACGTGTGTGCATCCTAAAAATATCTGTCACATTCTGTGTACTTTATTTGCGCATACACTTACAAAACCTGCGCTACTGTACGTGTGACATACTTGCAAGCATATATACCATTTAATATGCGCAAGGCGAGCAGTAAGGGACGAGGAGGTTGCCATGGTGCACGCAGAGGTCGTGGCCAGAGCACAAGAAACACACTCATCCACGATACCTAGCTTCATGTCCCAGTTTGCAGGGCGGCACAGGATACCACTCTCGAAGTCAGACCAGTGCGACCAGGTGGTTGGTTGGATTGCAGCAGATAATGTTTCTAGTCGGTTAAGCACCACCCTGTCTTCCACAAAGTCCATTCTCAGTAACTAAGAGTCTGGCCAACAGAATCCTCACTCTGATACTCCTTCCACCCAACATGGAGAGTCTTGGCAAACAAGTGATCCAAGACTCGGATATTCAGAGGAGCTGTTTTCATCGCCATTCCTTAATTTTGGCCTCTCGTCAAGCCAGCTTGAAGAGGGAAATGAGGAGATCTTGTGCCCTGATTCCCAAACTCTGGAGCATCCACAGTCAGAAGAAGATGACGGTGGGGAACGGCAATTAGTGTTTCACGAGGTGGATGATGATGAGACACAGTTGCCAATAAGTAAACTGCAATTACTATCTCAAGAGGTTTATGATGAAGATGAGACACAGTTGCCAATATCTGAGGTTGTTGTTAGGTCAACAATTCAGGAGGATGACCAGAGTGAGGAAGTGGAAGAGGAGGTGCTGGACGATGAAGTCACTGACCCAAACTGGGAAGGTGGCAAGCCGAGTAAGGACAGCAGTACAGAGAAAAGGCTAGAAGAGGCAGTGGGGTGGCAAAAGGGAGACGGCGGGCCACACCAAACAGGCCCGCAACTGTTACCCAGAGCACCCCATTTGCGGCAATCTCCCTTGCCAAAGGGTAGGTGTTCTGTAGTTTGGCGCTTTTTTGAGGAAAGTGCGGACGATAAAAGAATTGTTAAATTCAACCTGTGCCATACAGAGATGAACAGGGGCATGAACACTAGCAACCTCATCACCACCAGCATGATCCATCACATGGCATCAAAGCACCTTAATAGGTGGGCCGAACACCTGGGTCCAAAACCAGTGTCTGTGGGTCACACCACTGCCTCTTCTTACCCTGTGTTACGTGCTGGCCAATCCCCTGTCAAAGACGGAGCCCCGGATGCCTCCCAACATGCACCTGGACCTTCGCAAGCACCATCAGCTAGCACATCCACTTCTGTGTCCCAGCGCAGCGTACAGATGTCTATACCCCAGTCTTTTGAACATAAGCGCAAATACCTAGCCACCCACCCACAGACAATAGCACTAAATGCTTGCAATTGCCAGATTACCGACTGTTGTGCGACGTGAGCATGCACTGGAACTCGACGTTCCACCTTTACAGTCAGCTTCTGCTCTTCACAAATGACGAGTGGGCATTGGTGTTTGACCTCTGTGAGGTTTTACACAACTTTGAGGAATCAGCATAGATGGTTAATGGCGATAACGCTATTATCAGCATAACCATCCCACTGCTGTGTCTACTCAAACGCTCGCTGCTCACAGTTAAGGCAGACGCTTTGCACGTGGAAGAGGTGGAAATGGTGAAAGAAAGTGCACAGGGTGATAGCCAGACCACCCTTAGTTTGTCTTCTAAGCGCAAATTGGATGATGATGATGAGGAGGAGGAGCAGGAGACTGTTGCCTCCGCTACAGAGTGTAGTACCCATGGAAGTTTTTTTCCATATGTTCAGCGTGGATGGGTAGAACAGGAGGAAGAGGATGAGGAGATAGAGAGTCATCCTCTTGATGAGGACAGCGAAGTCTTGTCTGTTGGGACTCTGGCACACATGGCTGACTTTATGTTAGGCTGCCTTTCCTATGACCCTTGCATTGTACGCATTTTGGCAATACCGATTACTAGTTGTTTACCTTTCTCGACCCCAGCTACAAAGAGAACTTCTCATCTCTCACTCCTGTGGTGGAGAGTATGAGCAAAATGGTGCAATACCAGAAGGTCCATGTGGAAAAATTGCTCCAAAAATTTCCAGCTGACAACACTGGCTGCAAAGTATGTAGTTACTTGGCCAACTGAGGAGGGGAGACAAGGGGAACACACAGCAGTTCCAACAGAGGCAGGGCAACACTCTAAGGCATGAAACAGTTTTATGATGCTCCGCCAGCACCCTTAACCTGATGCGCGGCCTATTGTCACAAGGAGGGAAACATTTTGGAAGATGGTGAAGGAGTATGTAGCAGACTGTGTCAGCGTCCTCAGTGATCCCTGTGTGCCTTACAACTATTGGGTGTCCAAGCTGGACACGTGGCCCTAACTGGCGATGTACGACTTGGAGGTGCTGGCCTGCCCCGCTGACAGTGTTTTGCCAGGGATTGTATTTAGTGCTGCTGGGGGCATAATAACTGATAAGCGCATCCGCCTGTCAACTGCAAATGTTGACCGGTTGACTCTTTTAAAAATGAACAAGGCCTGGATTGCCCCTGACTTCTCTACTCCACCAGAAGAAAGCGGCTGAACATAAAGGCACTCTAAATGTGGCTTTTATGGTGTATTGAATACACTGTATTTCCATGCACCCCTTCCACCACTAAAAAGGGTATATGGTTCAATCTCCCTTTTCTCATCCTCCTCCTCCATCATATCAACATGCTTATTAGGCTGCCCTCGCTCCTAATGTTTTAGAGGGTCAGCTCAGCATCGGGCCCTCACCCATAATGTTTTAGAGGGTCACCAGCAGGCCCTCACCCATAATGTTTTTGAGGGTCAGCTCAGCAGCAGGCCCTCGCCCACAAAATGTTTTAGATGGTCAGCTCAGAAGTAGGCCCTCGCCCACAAAATTTTGTAAATGGTCAGCTTGGCAGCAGGCACTCGCCCACAAGATGGTCAGCTCGGCAGCAGGTCCTCGCCCACAATTTTTTTTAGATGATCAGCTCAGCAGCAGGCCCTTGCTCCTCATCTTTTTGAGGGTCACCAGCAGGCCATCAATCATCATTTTTCAAGGGTGTGTATGATGCCCTCCTTTATGTGTAATAAAGGGTATATTGGAGTGCCGATTCCTTGCAAGTTTTATCAGCCCTTTCCCTTAGTGCATAGGTTTTATGAGTGTAGGAGTCCCACTACCTGAACCATTGTACCACAATGTGAATGAGGCCCTCCTTGATGTGATATACAGGTTGTATCGGAGTGCCTCTTCCTTGCAATTTTTGGCAGCACTTGCACTTTATATACAAGTACATATACAGGAATAATGTTTCCTAACAATTTTTCCTCTAAAATCAATTTTCCTTCGGTTTGGTGCGTATTAATGTCAGTCTGTAAAAGTTGTGTACTACTCAGACAACATCGTTCCCAGCAGCGACCTGGGACTTCAAGATGCATCCAGACATCCTCCCCATGCTGTTCCCAAACCATTTCAGTGGTGTTTCCATCAATTTCTGTCCTTTTCCTATGAACCAGACACACTAACCTTTTCAGAGCAGGGGGTGCCTGGTTTAATGCTTGGGTTCTCCCATTGACTTCCATTGTGCTTGGGTGCTCGGCAGAGCACCTGAGCATCCCGAGGTGTTCTACTCGAGCACCCGAGCACTTTGGTGCTCAACTAACACTAGTCTTTTCCTTTTGAGACAGCTTTTGAGACAGTAATAGAAAGTAATGCCAAAGTGACACTGACATATTTATCTATGGATAAATGCATGGTTAACAGTGTTAACAAATAGCCTGTTTAAAAACTAACTTTACTGTCACATTTGTTATGCTTTTTAACATTAAATACATTCTAAAATTGTCCCATATTAAAGGCAGATGGTGTTTAAAAACACATGATGCTATCAGGAAAAAAAACTGTGGCTTGTTCAAAGCAAGTGGTCCAAAAATGATACCTTAATGAAAGCAAATGCCCTTATTTATACACACAAATGGTAGTGTTGAAAGAATAGTGCACTGATAAACAGTAGCAAAAATTGCAACCTTTTTTTATGGTAGTTGCTAATATGGGGCGAAGCATTCAAAGTAGAATTTAGTTTGAATTTTAGGAAAACTTCGATTCACAATGAATCCGAATTTCCTCGTGCTTCATGGTAACAAATCGTTTTTTCCTAAAATGGCAGCTGCACATGTTACAAAGTGAAAGTATGAAGCCTAGGAATGCAAGATCACCTATAATTTGGCATTCTCCATTGTCCTTTAAGCTGAGCAAGGGGAGACGTGGCAAGCTCTCATGCACTAGGGACAGTGTTGCTGAAAATGATTAATAAAATAATATTGGAGAGGTAGAGTGCAAGGAGACTTCAGGGAGAGTGCAGGGAGATATAGTCTGAGTCACTTTTATTTATTTATTCCTACATTTACTTATTCCTACATCAGTCATAAATGTAATTCAATACCAATAAGATGGAAGCCTTTATTATACCGGTGCTAATGTTCCAACCAATACCATCCAGTCTGCACCCCTTAGGTGGGCCAAGTCTTAATGATGATAATCCTCATCTTTTGCTGGCCTTACTTCTTCTAAATCATCCTTCAAAATCTCCATGTCCTATAAAAGCCAGCAAGCCACAGAGAGAGGAGGAGCTGGATGTTCCTGATGACATATTGTCATCAATATTAGATGATATGGAAAAGGAGGAAAAGCAGATGGCAGAAGAAGGGCTCCCACCTGTAGTGCAGGAGAGCCTGGGGTTCGAGAAGTGGGTATGCCAGAGCTGATTAATATTCAGTGTTTACTGACAAATAACCTGCAGGAGATTGCAAGCAAGAACAGCAGTGATATGAATATTGCCCCCCCCCCCCCAACCTATCCAGCCAAACCCCATAACAGCAACAGCTGCTGTTTAAAGATTAACAATGAAGAACAATGAACAATGAAGAAAGACTATACAGTTTTTATTTACATTTTTTTACGAAGTTCACCTAATGGGGTAGATCTTGTGATATTTTTTTTAGAATAGGTCATTACAGATGCAGCAATAACAGATATGTCTATGTATTTTTTGCAGTTTTACACAATAAAATTATATTTTTTAAGAAATCATGTTTTTGTGTCACCATTTACTAAGAGCCATATTTTGTTTTTATTTTTCTGGCAATGGTCCTTTGTAGGGGCTCGCTTTTTGCAGGATGAGGTGACATTTTTATTGGTACAATTCTGGGGTAGATACCACTTTTTGACAGCTCAATATTATGCATTTTGTGAGGCAAGGGGACCAAAAAATGGCTATTCTGACACTGTTTTTTATTTACATTATTTATTTTTATGGCGTTCACCTGACAGGGTAGATAATTTAATATTGTTATAGAGCTATTTGTGCAGTGCACAAATAAAATAAAAATAATAAATAAAAATAATGAGCCAGAATAGCTCATTTTTTCATCACCTTACTTCACAAAAGAAATAATATAAAATAAAGCAATCAAAATGTTATATGTACGCCAAATTAATGTATCAATGAAAACACCATCCTGCTAAAAAGGAGTCCTCATACAAAACCATTGCCAGAAAAATAAAAATAAATATGGCTCAGAAAATCGAGACACAAGACCATGATTTTTTTTTGTATGCTTTTGTTTGTGTAAAATAATAAACGTATAATAAAGGTATTAATACGTTTATTATTTTACACAAACAAAAGCATACAAAAAAAAATCATGGTCTTGTGTCTCGATTTTCTGAGAGCCATATTTATTTTTATTTTTCTGGCAATGGTTTTGTATGAGGACTCCTTTTTAGCAGAATGGTGTTTTCATTGATACCATTAATTTGGCGTACATATAACATTTTGATTGCTTTATTTTATATTATTTCTTTTGTGAGGTGAGGTGATGAAAAAATTAGCTATTCTAGCTCATTATTTTTATTTTTTACAGCATTCCCCTGAAGGGTACATCACGTAATAATTTTATAGAGACAGTCGTTACAGACGTAGCCATGTCTAATATGTCCATATTTTATTTTTATTTTTTTTCAACAGTAAATGGCTTGATTAGGAGTAAGGAGCGTTTTTGCTTTAGTTTTTTACTTGAAACTTTAATTTTAATTTTTTTAAAATTACTTTTAATTAAATTGTTTATTTTTGTCCTACTAGGGGACTTCAACTTTCCAGGGTCCTATCCATATTACAATGTAGTACAATACATGTTGCATTACACAACATTGGAACTTTCAGTTTTACAGACATCCATAGGTAGCAGAGCCAGAGGCCTTTTATAAGGATTTTGGCTGCTATGGCAGGGGGTTCATAGGGCAAGAGAAATAGCCCCATCTCTCTGTAAACCCCTTAGATGCAGCGGTCAGCATTGAATGTGGCATCTAAGGGGTTATTCTGCTGGCAGTTAGTAATAGCAGGGCCCTGTCATCGATCAAGCGAGTCCAAAACTCCCATGCCGGCCGCACCTTACAGAGTGTTAAAAGGGTTTTCCAGTATTACTATAGTTTATAACAGATATGCTCATGATTTGCTTACCAAATCTACATTTGCTTACCTCATCAACAAACTTTTTCTTTTTTAATTTGGACTCCTACTTTCACCATGTAAACAAATCTCTCTGGTTGGTTTACATCCTGTACATTTTCTGTTGCTATATCCAACCAAACCCATGATGCACTTCAACTTTCTCTACCACACCTCCAGCACCGCCCCTAACAAGACCCCTAGTGCATAGCTCTTCCCACCCAGCTAGTTACATAGACACTTCCCTATCACTGCTCCTAACGACACCCAGCTAGGTCATAGCTCCTCCCACCCAACTAGTAATATGGAAATCTTCCAATCACTGCCCCTAACAACACCCAGCTAGTTTATAGATCCTCCCACCAGTTATATAGACACTCCAAAATCACTGCCCCTAACAACACCCAGCTAAATTATAGCACCTCCCAACAGCTAGTTACATAGACACTTCCCTATCACTGCCCCTAATACCCAGCTAGTGTATAGCTCCTCCCACCCAGCTAGTTACATAGACACTCCCCTATCACTGCCCCTAACAACACCCAGCTAGGTTATAGCTCCTCCAACCCAGCTAGTTACATAGACACCTTCCTATCACTGCCCCTAACAACACCCAACTAGTTTATAGCTCCTTCCACCCATCTAGTTACACAGACACTCCCCTATCACTGCCCATAACAACACCCAGCTAGTTTATAGCTCCTTCCACCCATCTAGTTACACAGACACTCCCCTATCACTGCCCCTAACAACACCCAGCTAGTTTATAGCTCCTTCCACCCATCTAATTACATAGACACTCCCCTATCACTGCCCCTAACAACGCCCAGCTAGTTTATAGCTCCTTCCACCCATCTAATTACATAGACACTCCCCTATCACTGCCCCTAACAACGCCCAGCTAGTTTATAGCTCTTACCACCCAGCTAGTTACATAGACATGCACTTTAACTGCCCCAACAACACCCAGCTAGTTTATAGCTCCTCCCACCAGCTAGTTACATAGACACTTCCCTATCACTGCTACTAACACCCAGCTAATTTATAGCTCCTCCCACCCAGCAAGTTACATAGACACTCCCCTATCACTGCCCCTAACAACACTCAGCTAGTTTATAGCTCCTCCCACCAGCTAGTTACATAGACACTCCCCTATCACCGCCCCTAATAACACCCAGCTAGTTTATAGCTCTTCCCACCAGATAGTTACACAGACACTCCCCTATCACTGCCCCTGACAACACCAAGCTAGTTTATAGCTCCTCCCACCAGCTAGTTACATAGACACTTCCCTATCACCGCCCCTAACACCTAGCTAGTTTATAGCTCCTCCCACCCAGCTAGTTACATAGACACTCCCCTATTACTGCTCCTAACAACACCCAGCTAGTTTATAGCTCCTCCCACCAGCTAGTTACACAGACACTCCCCTATCACTGCCCCTAACAACACCAAGCTAGTTTATAGCTCCTCCCACCCAGCTAGTTACATAGACACTTCCCTATCACTGTCCCTAACACCCAGCTAGTTTATAGCTCCTCCCACCAGCTAGTTACATAGACACTCCCCTATCACTGCTACTAACAACACCCAGCTAGTTTATAGCTCCTCCCACCATCTAGTTATATAGACACTCCCCTATCACTGTCCTTGTTGTAACTCTGATGCTCCCATAGAGATAACATCACAGGGAATAGGAAAGAGCTGCATGTGACCGCAGCCTAGAACCTTCATAAATGATTATTTTAAAGAATGTTGATTCAAACTCGAAAACCCCTTTAACACCAGAAGTTATATATCTAAATATCTTTGTAAGTATATATTGGCAGGGACGATTGATCCACGGGATTCTTCTGATTGCCTCTTATTGACTTAGGAAGCAATGGTTCTGCCATGAAACAAAGGTTTTATTTTGCCTTTCTATAAATTAACTTATAAAACACAACATTATAGATTGAATCTAATGCTGCAATATACCTGAGCCTTGATATCTGTGCCCAAGGCCAATTGGGGCATAAAACTAAAAACCAAATGTTTGACAACCAGATGACCTACTGAGCCACAAGTCCATAATTTCTTACGTATATCTTAGTGCACATTTCCGAAGCAGTACAAGTATGTTACAGCTCTCAAGGACTATTAGCAAGGAAGTTGTTATAATCGAAGAAGCAGGGATTTGCTGACACAGCTCTTCAGCCAAATCTGATTTTAAATAGCCAGGGGAAAGACCAGATACATTTTTATTCTAAACTTACTGGTAAGTATAATTGATGACCTTTCAGTAGGAACGTTCCCTGTATAGGAAGGAAGCTTTGCATTTGATGGTTGCAATAATTGAGAGGACTTGAGCAGCTTGCTGCCAGAAGCCTTTTCACTTGCAAGAATAAACACATAAATAGAGGGCACTTTTATTCTGAGCAGTAGAAAAAAAGAGCATAAACCATCTGTTGTGCAGTGAAATGTCTATGTGGTGCTTTGCTGCTGACAGTACTGGTATATGATGTTTCTGAACAATATGTATTCAGTTAGCCATCCACTGTCCCCTCAGGATAGTCAGTGAATGACTTAATCCCTTGGACAAGCACAAAGAACACATTTCTGGTCTGGATTTTTATATACACTCGTCTACTGTATGCTATACGTTGAGTGGAATCTAAAATAAAAACCAAGAGAGTAATCATAAAGTATGTAGAGGTTTGCATCTGGACCATAGACCCCGGTAGGACAGAAAATATGCCTCTAAGTCATAGTTGGAGACCATTACTTATAACATACACTGAGCAAAAATATAAACGCAACACTTCTGGTTTTGCTCCCATTTTGCATGAGCTGAACGCAAAGATCTGAAACATTTTCTAAATACACAAAAGACCCATTGCTCTCAAATATTGTTCACAAATCTGTCAAAATCTGTGTTAGGCCTCATGCACACGACAGTTTTTTTTCACGGTCCGAAAAAACGGGGTCCGTGGGTCCGTGATCCGTGACCGTTTTATCGTCCGTGGGTCTTCCTTGATTTTTGGAGGATCCACGGACATGAAAAAAAAGCCTGGCCGTGCGGAGCCAAACGGATCCGTCCTGAATTACAATGCAAGTCAATGGGGACGGATCCGTTTGAAAATTGAGCCACAGTGTGTCATATTCAAACGGATTCTGTCCCCATTGACTTACATTATAAGTCTGGACGGATCCGCTTGCCTCCGCACGGCCAGGCGGACACCCGAACATAACTTGAAGCGTCCCCATCACCATGGGAACGCCTCTACGTTAGAATATACTGTCGGATATGAGCTACTTCGTGAAACTCATTTCCGACAGTATATTCTAACACAGAGGCGTTCCCATGGTGATGGGGACGCTTCAGGTTAGAATACACTGCAAACTTGGTACAAGACTGCCCCCTGCTGCCTGGCACCACCCGATCTCTTACAGGGGGATATGATAGCACAATTAACCTCTTCAGGTGAGGCACCTAAAGGGGTTAATTGTACTACCATATTCTCCTGTAAGAGATCAGGGCTGCCAGGCAGCAGGGGGCAGCCCCCCCCCCTCCCCAGTTTGAATATCGTTGGTGGCACAGTGTGTGCCCATCGCCCCCCCCCCTTCCTCCCTCTATAGTTAAAAATCGTTGGTGGCACAGTGTGTGCCCATCGCCCCCCCCCCTTCCTCCCTCTATAGTTAAAAATCGTTGGTGGCACAGTGTGTGCCCATCGCCCCCCCCCCTTCCTCCCTCTATAGTTAAAAATCGTTGGTGGCACAGTGTGCGCCCACCATCGCCCCCCTCCATCTCCCCCCCCCCCCATCATTGGTGGCAGCGGAGTTCCGATCGGAGTCCCAGTTTAATCGCTGGGGCTCCGATCGGTAACCATGGCAACCAGGAAGCTACTGCATCCCTGGTTGCCATGGTTACTTAACAATAGTACAATTGTAGAAGATTCATACTTACCTGCCTGCTGCTGCGATGTCTGTGACCGGCCGGGAGCTCCACCTACTGGTAAGTGAAAGGTCTGTGTGGTGCATTGCTAAAGAACTGTCACTTACCAGTAGGAGGAGCTCCCGGCCGGTCACAGACATCGCAGCAGCAAGCAGGTAAGTATGATTTATAACTATAGAGGGAGGAAGGGGGGGGGGGCGATGGGCACACACTGTGCCACCAACGATTTTTAACTATAGAGGGAGGAAGGGGGGGGGGGCGATGGGCACACACTGTGCCACCAACGATTTTTAACTATAGAGGGAGGAAGGGGGGGGGGGCCATGGGCACACACTGTGCCACCAACGATTTTTAACTATAGAGGGAGGAAGGGGGGGGCGATGGGCACACACTGTGCCACCAACGATATTCAAACTGGGGAGGGGGGGGTCTGCCCCCTGCTGCCTGGCAGCCCTGATCTCTTACAGGAGAATATGATAGTACAATTAACCCCTTTAGGTGCCGCACCTGAAGAGGTTAATTGTGCTATCATATCCCCCTGTAATAGATCGGGTGGTGCCAGGCAGCAGGGGGCAGTCTTGTACCAAGTTTGCAGTGTATTCTAACTAGAAGCGTCCCCATCACCATGGGAACGCTTCTGTGTTAGAATATACTGTCGGAAATGAGTTTTCACGAAGTGAAAACTTAGATCAGAAAAAGCTTTTATGCAGACGGATCTTAGGATCCGTCTGTATGAAAGCAACCTACGGCCACGGATCACGGACACGGATGCCAATCTTGTGTGCATCCGTGTTCTTTCACGGACCCATTGACTTGAATGGGTCCGTGAACCGTTGTCCGTCAAAAAAATAGGACAGGTCATATTTTTTTGACGGACAGGATACACGGATCACGGCCTCGGCCGCAAAACGGTGCATTTTCCGATTTTTCCACGGACCCATTGAAAGTCAATGGGTCCGCGAAAAAAAACGGAAAACGGCACAACGGCCACGGATGCACACAACGGTCGTGTGCATGAGGCCTTAGTGAGCACTTCTCCTTTGCCGATATAATACATCCCACCTCTGCATTGTTTGGAAGAGATTAAAAGGGGTTTTCCAAGACATCCAGGACCCCAAGTATCTGTTTGAGGATACCGCTGCGCTTTGGTAAGGCCACATGCTTAGTGGCCTCTTCAGACAGCTGATCGGTGGGTGTCTCTACCCCTGCCGATCTAATATTGATGACCTATCCTGAGGAATCAAAATATTATTTACGCTGCTGATAAACCCAAACGATGTCCTGCACATAATTCTGCAACAGAAAATCCAAAGTGTATCTGCCACATGTACATGCAAACATACCCTTAAAGTAGGTTAATGAATCAAGAGTTTTCTTCACTATACATTTATAATCAGATTTTCTGTTGCTTACTGGTCCATTACTAAAACCTGCTTTAGGTATAACAGTCTTGCACTGCCTTGTACTCAAGGTTTTTGGAATAGAATTACATATGGCTTCAGTCAAGTGACCACCACCCGTAATTCATAGGACCCCTGGTATTCTGTTAACATGATTAAGATTTCAAACATTTGAATAGTAATTTATTAAGCAGAAGGACTTGGGTCCATGTTCTACATCAGCCAGAGACATACAGCCTTGTTCAGTGGCCATTTAGGCAAACCACGCAACTGGTTTGGGGCCAGAGGGAGAGGGCCTGGCTCTGAGCGATTTCTTCCGACTCTGTCATGAAAAAAACACTGCATTAGGGGGAGCACAGTGCAAATGTATTCTACAGCTTCAATTACAGTCAATGATAGCTGTATAAATTCCTAGGCACTGAGCCTGAAGCCACAAAGTGGTGGCTTCAGGCAGACAGTTTATTATACACTGTGAGGGAAGCAGCAGCCATGGAGATGTATGGGGAAATGTATCAATGCATTTATACCAGCTGTGTGGTATAAATACCTTAAAGGGCTTCTGTCACCCCACTAAACGCATTTTCTTTTGTCTACTTATAATCCCTATCCTGCCATATTGCCATACATTATGTTATTAATAATTTTCGTTCAGTAGATTTAGCCAAAAACGTACTTTTATGATATGCTAATTACCTGTCTACCAGCAAGTAGGGCGTCTACTTGCTGGTAGCAGCCGCAGAAAACCGCCCCCTCCTTGTGTTGATTGACAAGGCCAGCCGCGATCTCCTCCTCCGGCCGGCCCTGTCAGCATTTCAAAAATCGCGCGCCTGTGTTGATTCGGCGCAGGCGCTCTGAGATAAGGAGGCTCGCCTCCTCAGCACTCCCTCAGTGCGCCTGCTCCGATGACGTCACCAAAAGAGAAGACGTAATCGGCGCAGGCGCACTGAGGGAGTGCTGAGGAGGCGAGCCTCCCTCTCTCAGGGCGCCTGCGCCGAATCAACACAGACGCGCGATTTTTGAAATGCTTACAGGGCCGGCCGGAGGAGGAGATTGCGGCTGGCCCTGTCAATCAACACAAGGAGGGGGCGGTTTTCTGCGGCTGCTACCAGCAAGTAGACGCCCTACTTGCTGGTAGAAAGGTAATTAGCATATCATAAAAGTAAGTTTTTGGCTAAATCTAATTATTAATAACATAATGTATGGCAATATGGCAGGATAGGGATTATAAGTAGACAAAAGAATAAAATAAAAAATGCGTTTAGTGGGGTGACAGAAGCCCTTTAAGAAATATGTTTGCTCAGAATGAGCGCCATATTTATGGAGCACCTGTTCTGCTTCGGCACTCCAGCTGTTCTAAAACTACAACTCCCAAAATCCTCCTTTTACTTCTGTGGGAGTTACAAGAACAGCCGAGTAAGTTTGCATGCTGCACCTAGCCTTTCTGCTGCCTGAGGCAAAAACTGAAACGGCGCCCCCCCATGACAATTTCTTAACCTAACCCCTTTGCCACAATGAAAGCGCCCATTGTCCATGGCCTTTCTGCTGCCCTCCTCTTGCCCCTACTTGATGCTGCCTGAGGCGATCGCCTCACCTGGCCTTGTTGGTGGTGCACGCCTGGCTGGGAGTTGTAGTTTCACAGGAGCTGGAGTGCCGAAGGTTGCTGATCCCTGCACTAGTGACTGTTCACTATTAAAACTTATATATGTGTGATAAACATAGTCACTGATTGCTGGGAATTAAAAAATTGGGAATAACTATAGTATATAAGGTTTTATACATCTAATTCTAGGGTAAATAAGAAAAGGGTATTACAACCTTGCTGGCTACAGTATATATTAGGGGCTAGCAGGGATGAGCAAACCCGTGGAAGTTCGGGTTCGCTGGGTTCGGCCAAACTTCAGGTCAAAGTTCAGGTTCCGGACCTGAACTTGACCGGACCTTGACCCCGAACCCCATTGAAGTCAATGGGGACCCGAACTTCACTTTATTATATTCTGTTATAACATGGTGGTATAAAAAATGATAGCATTCTTAAGATAGTGTCACGACCATGGTCATGGTCGTGACTCCTGTGTCCGCAGGCTGTTGCCTGCGGTCTGGTGTTGTTGTTCAGCCACAGGTGAGGGCCGCTAGTATGTTGCCTCACTTGTGGTTGCTGCTGGCAACATGTGGTTGTTTTGCAGTTTGGCAGCCTGAGCTGGTGCTGGGCAGCTTGCTGCAATGTGCATGCGGTTGCACCTGGCAACCTGTGTTTATATGTGTGCACTTTCCTTGTCTGGTGTGCACGGGGTTTATTGTTTGTATTCCCCTTTAAGTTGCTGTCTTCCCTTCCCTGGTGTTGGAAGGGTTAACTTTCTTCCTAGTATGTGTGCACTGGGTGTGTCTGATTGTGGGTGTGACTACATGGGCTATAAAGCCTCAGTTAAGACCTGGTGTCTGAGGGGTACTCCAGCCTTGTAGTAAGCTGGAGGCACTCTCGTGGTACCATATACCATCTGCCAGTGAGGGCCACCCTTGTGGTCATAAAATGTGATACACGATGTTATGAGGATGTGTTTGTGTTATGCTTATTTATTGCAGCGTATGGTTTCCTGGTTTCCTGTGTGGTGTGTGCTCTGTCTCTTGTGTTGTTGTGGACAGCAGCACTTATACTTGGGTTCCAGGCTCTGTGTCTGTGGCAGGTAGGTGTGGTACTAGTTGCATTGCCATTGCCATATGTCTGTTTCTGTTCCCCTTTCGTTATAACTTGGCCAGTGAGACTCCTGTTCATCCGTATCTAAGAGGAACAGGTAGTCTTACCCAGCTCCTAGTCCAGGGCCACCCTGAGGGCTGGCAGGAATATCAGGTTCCGGTGTATGAGCCCTCCTACCTTCAGGGTCGGCTCATACAGCTAGGAGACAGGGTCAGAATTAGGGATTGATAGGAGGTGACCTGCTCCCTGATTCCTGTCCTGGCCTTGTACTGACCATCCATCTTCTGGCATCGCACGGCTGAGGGTTTTCCCCATCCTCAGCCGTGACAGATAGAATGCAAAACAATGTGGCCATTTAGGGGTTAAAAAAACCAAAACAACTCATCTCATCCACCTGATTGTTCTGCAGCAGCTTCTTCTATCTTCACTGAACAGGACCTGCCAAAGGACCTGCAATATGCGTGATGATGTCACCGCGCTCTCCCACGTGGTGATGTCATCACTCATATTGCAGGTCCTTTAGGAGGTCCTGTTCAGTGAAGATAGAAGAAGCTGCTGCAACACAATTAAGTAGATGAGGTGAGTTGTTTCTGTGTTTTTTTTTAACCCCTAAATGTCCATATTGTTTTGCATTCTGTCTTAAGAATGCTATTATTTTCCGATATAACCATGTTATAATGGAAAATAATAAAAAATCACTCGAACAACGAACCCAGACTTCAGTGAAAAAGTCTGGGTTCAGGTCTGGGTACCCAAACTCACAAAGTTCGCTGCGAATCCAAACTTTGCAGTTCAGGTTCGCTCATCCCTATATGGAAGCAGAACATCTAACACATGGACTGTATCTTAGAAAACTGTATGATTTCCTATTTTATAGATAAATACATAAAAAAGTAATGCCCTTTTAATGTGGCTTTGAGTCCTGCAGGGCAATTAGGTTTATAGGAGCAGAGCAGTTGTCAGAAAGCACATTTCTAGCAACCAATCTGTGCCATATTACTCAGGTCTTCAGTTTCTGGAAGAATTTCCTCTAAACTGAGGGCTAATAAGGAGTAAGGATTCTTGCAAAGCTTATCACTTTATTGCCTCAATTTTTGCGAAAAATTAAGTAGAAAACCTATATAATCATCATGTATAAAAAAAATCTTATCGCAACTAATTATTATTTATTTTATATACAGGTACTTATTGAGTCTAACGTGGTATTTTTGGGTTATATTCGCTATGCTCTAGAAAAACTGTTGATCTCATATTAATTAAAATCATAAAAAAAAAGCAAAACCTCTGTTACAGGAAAGAGTACATTTGAGTACTTATAAATGCATCATGATTCAAAGAAGCAAAATACACCAACTCTGTAAATATATTCGGTAATGGGTAATTAATTAATATAGAACAGTGCCAGAATCTTGACATTTCCAAATGTGGAATAACATTCCTCAGGGATGCCTGGAGATTGATACGTACTGTAGCTTCTTCTATGTGACACTGCAATTCTCTGAACACTTATTCCCTGCTTATCTGGCTTATACTGCTTCTATACCCAAGGGCAACTTTCTATTGCAAAAAAAAAAAAAAATTACATTTTCTACTCAAGATATGTATTATAAGTAAATATATAAAATGTAATGTATACACTTAACATATAAGAAAATGTGAAGATCCACTTCTCTGGCTTCTTCTGTAGTACAAATCGTCCATAAAACACCCCTTTTGATGAATAGAGCACACACTGCATGGTTGGAGTCCTATCATTAGTAAATATGCCCCATAAGGAGTTACATTACAGGGCAATTAACTGTACGTTAAAGCTATATAATTAATTGATAATGTTCGGTATATGCTGCCAACAGCCTCTTAACTGCCTTCTTTGGAGGCTAGCATTAGCATTCACCTTGTAGAAGTGCCCAAAAACTTGTCAAGCTTCACACTAATTTTTATGAGCCAATTATACAAAAGAATTAGTGTCTTAACAGCGACAAGCTCATACAAATTTTTGCAAAGTTCAGACTAGTGGTCTGGTGACAGTAATGCTTTGTGATCATTGGTGGAAACATAGATAATTGTTTTGATCTTGGCAACTGTTGTAAGCAGATACACTGCATTTGGAAAGGCTTCAGACCTTTTTACTTTTTTTCACATTTTATGTTGCGGCCCTGTACTAGAATAAAAATAAATACATTTTCCCCCATCATTCTACACTCAATACCTAATAATGACATCTATACTAATTTAATAAAAAAAAGAAAAACAAAAATATTGCATTAACTTAAGTATTCAGACCCTTTAAGTGCTTAGCCTCCATTCTTCTGATGATGCCTCAAGGTTTGCACTTCTGAATTGGGGATTATCTGCCATTTTTCTCTGCAGATCCTCCATGCTCTGTCCTGTTGGATGAGAACCATCGGTGGACAGCAATTTTCAGGTTTCTCCAGAGATCTTCGATTGGGTTCAAGTCAGGGGGTCTGGCTGGGCCAACAAGGACTGTGTGTTGTCTTGGCTGTGGGTTCAGGGTCATTACCTTGTTGGAAGGCAAACCTTTGGCCTATTCTGAGGTCCAGAAAATGGATCATGTTTTCATTAACAATATCTCTGTTCTTTTCTCCATTCAGCTTTCCCTCAACTCTGACCAGTCGCTCTGTCCCAGCTGCTGAAAAACAGTCACCACCATGCTTTATGGTAGGGATGGTATTGGGCAGTGACTGGTTTTCTTCCAAACATGTCTCTTACAATTGAGGGACAGAGTTCAATTTTGGGCTCATCAGCCCAAAGAATCTTGTTTCTCACGATATGAGAGTCCTTTAGGTACAAACTTTCATATGTTTTTTTCTTTATTTTTTTTTACAAAGGAGGTTTCTTTCTGACTACTTTGCCACAAAGCCCAGATTGGTGGAATGCTGCAGTGATGCTGTAGCTTCTAAAAGCTTCTCTCACGTGCACACAGGATCTTTGGAGCTCAGCCAGAATAACCATTAGGTTCCTGGTCACCTCTCTTACCAAGGCCCTTTTCCAACCGATTGCTTTGGTGGGGCGGCTAGCTCTAGGAAACATCCATTTTAGAATTATGGAGGCCAATGTGCTCTTGGAAATGTCAGTGCAGCAGAAATGTTTTGTACCATTCACCCGATCCATGCTTCCACACAATACTGTCTCTACCGGCATTTCATTCATCATCATGCCTTGGGTTTTGCTTAAAGTCCTCTTTACAAAGTGCAACATAGAACCTGAAATACATACAGTAGCAGCAGGCTTTAGTTCAATTCTTCTCTGAACCAGCAAAGAGATAAAGGCAGGTTGGTGACTTAGCTGTATTCCTGAAAAACAAAACAAAAAAAACAACATAAATAAGGTAATAATGCACTTAATAAAAATATATACAAGCATTATATATGGACAAAGTCCTCACCCTGATGTGATAAAATTGCTTGCTCCTCCTCCCATTGGTTGCTTGATGCACATGGAGGTGACTAGGAGCAGCACACTATACGTGCGGGGTCTGCGCTCCTGAACATAAAAGCCCAATGGCTTAGGTAGGTTTAGCGTAGGACCCACCTGACCTGAGACCACCTTGGCGCTTGGTAGGTGGGCACAGATGTGTTTTGATCAAAATATATTGGCTAAGTCTCTCAGATTTTATCACATCAGAGTGAGGACTTTGTCCATATATAATGCTTGCATCTACTTTACTAAGTGCATTATTATCTTATTTCTGTGATTTATTTATTTATTTTCATGAACGTGGCCAGGGACATCCGCACATATATTTATCATACCATGCAAGATGTTTTTATCTTAGTTTTTTCTGTGATTTTTTTGTTTATGCAGTATATGCTTGAAGGAGTGGCACCTTCAAGTGTGAATGAGCTCCGATTTTATCTTGGGAGTAGCATTCCTTTGCACTTTTGCCCTTCCTATCTAATGGACCGCCTTGATTAGGTGGTACATATAGGTGTGCTTGCTCCTCCTCCCAATGGTTGCTTGATGCACATGGAGGTGACGAGGAGCAGCACACCATATGTGTGGGGTCTGCGCTCCTGAACATAGAAGCCCAATGGCTTAGGTAGGTTTAGCGTAGGACCCGCCTGACCTGAGACCACCTTGGCGCTTGGTAGGCAGGCTCAGATGTGTTTTGATCAAAATATATTGGCTAAGTGTCTCAGATTTTATCACATCAGAGTGAGGACTTTGTCCATATATAATGCTTGCATCTATTTTATTAAGTGCATTATTATCTTATTTCTGTGATTTATTTATTTATTTTCATGAACGTGGCCAGGGACATCCGCACATATATTTATCATACCATGCAAGATGTTTTTATCTTTGTTTTTTCTGTGATTTTTTTGTTTATGCAGTATATGCTTGAAGGAGTGGCACCTTCAAGTGTGAATGCGCTCTGATTTTATCTTGGGGGTAGCATTCCTTTGCACTTTTGCCCTTCCTATCTAATGGATCGCCTTGATTAGGTGGTACATATAGGTGTGCTTGCTCCTCCTCCCAATGGTTGCTTGATGCACATGGAGGTGACGAGGAGCAGCACACCATATGTGTTGGATCTGCGCTCCTGAACATAGAAGCCCAATGGTTTAGGTAGGTTTAGCGTAGGACCCACCTCACCTGAGACCACCCTGGCGCTTGGTAGATGGGCACAGATGTGTTTTGATCAAAATATATTGGCTAAGTCTCTCAGATTTTATCACATCAGAGTGAGGACTTTGTCCATATATAACAACAAAAAACAAATATATACCCATTTCAATTATTTATTTTTACCAGTGAAACCAATATAACATCTCAACATTCACAAATATACATTTCTGACATTCAAAAACAAAACAAAAACAAATCAGTGACCAATATAGCCACCTTTCTTTGCAAGGACACTCAAAAGCCTGCCATCCATGGATTCTGTCAGTGTTTTGATCTGTTCACCATCAACATTGCGTGCAGCAGCAACCACAGCCTCCCAGACACTGTTCAGAGAGGTGTACTGTTTTCCCTCCTTGTAAATCTCACATTTGATGATGGACCACAGGTTCTCAATGGGGTTCAGATCAGGTGAACAAGGAGGCCATGTCATTAGATTTTCTTCTTTTATACCCTTTCTTGCCAGCCACGCTGTGGAGTACTTGGACGCGTGTGATGGAGCATTGTCCTGCATGAAAATCATGTTTTTCTTGAAGGATGCAGACTTCTTCCTGTACCACTGCTTGAAGAAGGTGTATTCCAGAAACTGGCAGTAGGACTGGGAGTTGAGCTTGACTCCATCCTCAACCCGAAAAGGCCCCGCAAGCTCATCTTTGATGATACCAGCCCAAACCAGTACTCCACCTCCACCTTGCTGGCTTCTGAGTCGGACTGGAGCTCTCTGCCCTTTACCAATCCAGCCATGGGCCCATCCATCTGGCCCATCAAGACTCACTCTCATTTCATCAGTCCATAAAACCTTAGAAAAATCAGTCTTGAGATATTTCTTGGCCCAGTCTTGACGTTTCAGCTTGTGTGTCTTGTTCAGTGGTGGTCGTCTTTCAGCCTTTCTTACCTTGGCCATGTCTCTGAGTATTGCACACCTTGTGCTTTTGGGCACTCCAGTGATGTTGCAGCTCTGAAATATGGCCAAACTGGTGGCAAGTGGCATCTTGGCAGCTGCACGCTTGACTTTTCTCAGTTCATGGGCAGTTATTTTGCGCCTTGGTTTTTCCACATGCTTCTTGCGACCCTGTTGACTATTTTGAATGAAACGCTTGATTGTTCGATGATAACGCTTCAGAAACTTTGCAATTTTAAGAGTGCTGCATCCCTCTGCAAGATATCTCACTATTTTTGACTTTTCAGAGCCTGTTAAGTCCTTCTTTTGACCCATTTTGCCAAAGGAAAGGAAGTTGCCT
This sequence comes from Bufo gargarizans, assembly GCF_014858855.1. NCBI lineage: Eukaryota > Metazoa > Chordata > Amphibia > Anura > Bufonidae > Bufo > Bufo gargarizans. The sequence goes on from NC_058080.1 coordinate 467,919,940, forward strand.
AATAATTATGCACACCTGATATAGGGTGTTGATGTCATTAGACCACACCCCTTCTCATTACAGAGATGCACATCACCTAATATGCTTAATTGGTAGTAGGCTTTCGAGCCTATACAGCTTGGAGTAAGACAACATGCATAAAGAGGATGATGTGGTCAAAATACTCATTTGCCTAATAATTCTGCACTCCCTGTATTTATCATACCATGCAAGATGTTTTTATCTTAGTTTTTTCTGTGATTTTTTTGTTTATGCAGTATATGCTTGAAGGAGTGGCACCTTCAAGTGTGAATGAGCTCCGATTTTATCTTGGGAGTAGCATTCCTTTGCACTTTTGCCCTTCCTATCTAATGGACCGCCTTGATTAGGTGGTACATATAGGTGTGCTTGCTCCTCCTCCCAATGGTTGCTTGATGCACATGGAGGTGACGAGGAGCAGCACACCATATGTGTGGGGTCTGCGCTCCTGAACATAGAAGCCCAATGGCTTAGGTAGGTTTAGCGTAGGACCCGCCTGACCTGAGACCACCTTGGCGCTTGGTAGGCAGGCTCAGATGTGTTTTGATCAAAATATATTGGCTAAGTGTCTCAGATTTTATCACATCAGAGTGAGGACTTTGTCCATATATAATGCTTGCATCTATTTTATTAAGTGCATTATTATCTTATTTCTGTGATTTATTTATTTATTTTCATGAATGTGGCCAGGGACAACCACAAATATATGTATCATACCATGCAGGATGTTTTTATCTTTGTTTTTTCTGTGATTTAGCTGTATTCCTTCACTTCACAACAGTGTGTGTAGAAGCTGAATATAGCAGTTCACTCTGCTGTCTTGATCTTCTTAGGGGGCAATTTAGTGATGGCTCTCTCTGCAGAATCCTCTGTAGGAGCAGGAGCATTGCAGTCTGCGTCCTCTCCACTCTGTCTCTAGACAGGAACTTCCCCTCCTGGCAGGAAGCCAGACCAGCCTACTACTAATAAGAGGTGAGGAACAGGGTGGCCAACCCTGTTCCTGCCAACCTTTGTCATACCTTCCTTGCTGGTGGTAATAGCCAGGGAAAAATTGCGAAATGTAATGCATAACAATAAACAATTTGTAGTACCCCCAGGTCTGGGGTGCTACACCAACATTTCTGAAATTCTGTTTTCACTTTGTCATTATGGGGTATTGAGTGCAGATTGGTGGGTGAAAACTGGATTTTATTTTATTTTAGCATAAGGCCACAACATAACATTTAGCATAAGGCCACAACATAACAAAAAGACTTTACAAATGCATTGTACATTTCTGTATATACATCTGCTCACTGCCCACGTCTGGGGTATCCCTTGCTCCTTAGGAGGTTTCTACAAAATATGTCCCTCTTATAAAGCAAGTAAACATGACCCCAGTTGCAGTTAAGCAACGAGGATATGGAGTCCCCTTTGTAGATTGTAGTGTTGGTACCTGGAGTAGGATTGCCAGAGTGGCCTACAATGTCTCTGTATATATTGTATGCACGTGTCACTGTGCTTCTACCTGGATATCCTTGGATCCCACATGTGGTGTAGTCCAAAACAAGTGCAAAAGGGATGAATAACTTGGATGATGGAAGGAATAATTGAGTCCGGACTTGTAGTAACGTAGAACACAGATTTACTTGGCATAAAACCGTAATTCAAACTGTCTCCAAATGGTATCTTGGTCATCAGCAGGTATTAGCTTAACTTTGGCAGGCAAACACTTCTGCAACTATCTCAGAGCTACTATGCAGTAGCTCTCTCTCAGCTCTGCTATATCTGTAGCGGGGTTAAAACAGGAACTTTCCTCTTATGCTGGAACTTTAGCTTAGCTGTAGTCTCTATCTTTATCTTTAGTCCTAGGAACTTCTTGTCCTGTCTTTGAGTACCTCAAGCTCTAGTTTCAGCTTGGATAGAGCAATACAAGCCCAGGAGGGGACAAGCAACCATGTAGCCCATCACAGGCAGGGCCTGTGGGCACATCAAAGCAGATAGAACTCTGCTGGCCGACACACAACCTCTGCCTGAGGAAGGTAGGCTAGACTACTCCACTAAAATTCCCCCCTCTCTAGAGAGGGCTGGGAGTGAACCAAAAGGTTCCTCTCCATGGAATCAAACTCTCTGCCAATGCTGCTGCCACCTGCTGGTGAACAAGGCACATTGCATGTTAGCATTATTTTACAAGGAAATGCAATGCATTGCAGGAAATGACAGTAAATACAGTATATATGAGATGACAATTGTTGCACCAACCAAGATAGTGGGTATGGAAGAGGTGGTAATGCCACTCTAGGGTATTACACATCTATTAGTATAAGTCTGAAAGTTTAGTTCCCCCTTAAACAGCTTAATAAATTGCACTTATCCATTAAAACAAATACATACGGTATGTGCTTTTAGTAGTCTTTAAGCCTTACTTGCCAACTTTTCAGTGGTAGAATCCAGGAGGCTAGATATTGTGTTGCGCTGTCTACATTTTTTTGAACACTGCCACACTTGTGGGTTCTGTGTTTGATGCTACAGCCTCCTAGCACCACACACAGTTAGTTAGGGCTGGTTGGATTTGAGGGATTGATGGACTCGAATCCCGACCTCATTTACTAAATTTGAGTCCAACGAATCCATGAGAGTGGGGAACGGTGCAGTCCCTGTATTCTAATGCACCGTAGTATAATCTTATGATCTAACCTATATTGTTAAGATATAATAATTCATCTGTATTACTTACATTACATAAAGTTCTGTAGCAGAAAGAAAGGAGGAGGTATGCCAGGAGGACGGGTGGGTGGCGCTTCACTCACTACGCCACGTGCCTGCGCTGCCCACTTTATGAATGAAGCAGGCGGAACAGGCGCGTGACGTAGTGATGGATTATTATATCTTAACAATGCAGGTTAGATAATAAGATTATACTACAGTGAGCGGGGCTGGTGCATTTCAATACAGGGACTGCACCGGTCCCTGCTGTCATTTCTAATCTAGATGCCAGCCCCCAGCCCCTGTATTGGGGGTCATTCACACTGCAGGGACACTGTTATGGGGGGGGGGGGGGGAATCTGTGAATGGCAAATAGCTTAAGATGCTATATATGTGTCATTCACAGAAACCCCTTCACAGTGCCATCCAGAGATCCCCCATAACAGTGCCCTCCAGAGATTCCCCATAACAGTGCCCTCCAGAGATCCCCCATAACAGTGCCATCCACAGATTCCCACCCATAACAGTCCCATCCACAGATTCCCCATAACAGTGCCATCAAGAGATCCCCATTACAGGGCCATCCACAGTTCCCCCATAACAGTGCCATCCACAGATTCCCCCATAATAGTGCCATCCACAGATCCCCCCCATAATAGTGCCATCCACAGATCCCCCCATAATAGTGCCATCCACAGATCCCCCCATAATAGTGCCATCCACAGATCCCCCCATAACAGTGCCATCCACAGATCCCCTCCATAACAGTGCCATCCACGGATCCCCCCATAACAGTGCCATCCACAGACACCCCCCCCCCCATAGCAGTGTCATTCACAGACCCCCCAATAAGTGTTTGGATCACTTTGTTTCTTACACCGTTCACACAATTCTTATGTACAGGATTCGTAGGATTCGAGATTCTAATAATTCGATAGATTCGAGAACCTTTTCAGATTCGGATTAGAAAAAAATTGGATTCGTCCCACCTCTACCAAGAAGTATCAGAATGCTTATGTGAAAACATCCGGTGTCGTGGGGGAGCAGCCAATGGCAGGTGGAGACGGGGACAAGGCTCCCTAGCATCGTGGGTGACACTAGGGAGGCTCGTTCCTGTCCCCGCCTGCCAATGGCTACCTCCCCCCCTCCTGACACTGGATGCTTTTTTTATCAGCGCATGGGGAGAAGCAGCTGCGGCCATGCGGGGACCAGGAGGGGCGCGGGGAGCCAGGTAAGTAGAATGAGTGTGAAGGGCCTGGGCGTACGGGGGGCCATTTCCAGCCTCAGATAACCCCTTTAAGTACTGAGTAAAGGGTCTGAATATTTAAGTCAATGCAATATTTTTGCTTTTTCTTTTCAATAAATTAGAAAAGATGTCAAACATTCTGTCTTCACTTGTATTGTGGAAAAATTATTGATCGCTGGAAGCAGGCACATTATTTGATCCTACTTGAGAACGTCTCTGAGAACGTCTCTGTGATGTTATTTTGGAGGAATTGCGCACACATCGACGCACACTACACCAAGGATTTCCAGATTGTACTTCTGGCGGTCGTTTTCGTTTTGTGAGAACGAGACAAAGGAGCAAACAGCGATATCACTTGTCATTCTGAGGTATTGAGTGCAGACTGATAGGGAAAATGTAGAACTTTTTTTTATTTCAGTACAACCGCACCAACCAGGGATGCACCTAGCCTTTCTGGTGCCTGGGGCAAAAGGTGAAATGATGACTCCCCCAGCGGTCCATAAAATATGTTGCAGATATCCAGTGTTGAAGACCTGACCTTAGATTTTATACTTTGCAATGCAAACACACATATGCACAACACATATAGCATATACACAACATACAGTTGCAAGAAAAAGTATGTGAACCCTTTGGAATGATATGGATTTCTGCACAAATTGGTCATAAAATGTGATCTGATCTTCATCTAACTCACAACAATAGATAATCACAGTCTGCTTAAACTAATAACACACAAAGAATTAAATGTTACCATGTTTTTATTGAACACACCATGTAAACATTCACAGTGCAGGGAAAAAAGTATGTGAACCCTTGGATTTAATAACTGGTTGAACCTCCTTTGGCAGCAATAACTTCAACCAAACGTTTCCTGTAGTTGCAGATCAGACGTGCACAACGGTCAGGAGTAATTCTTGACCATTCCTCTTTACAGAACTGTTTCAGTTCAGCAATATTCTTGGGATGTCTGGTGCAAATGGCTTTCTTGAGGTCATGCCACAGCATCTCAATCAGGTTGAGGTCAGGACTCTGACTGAGCCACTCCAGAAGGTGCATTTTCTTCTGTTTAAGCCACTGTTGTTGATTTACTTCTATGCTTTGGGTCGTTGTCCTGTTGCAACACCCAAATTCTGTTGAGCTTCAGGTAGTGGACAGATGGCCTTATGTTCTCCTGCAAAATGTCTTGATAAACTTGGGAATTCATTTTTCCTTCGATGAAAGCAATCCGTCCAGTCCCTGATGAAGCAAAGCAGCTCCAAACCATGACTCCCCAACCACCATACTTCACAGTTGGGATGAGGTTTTGATGTTGGTGTGCTGTGCCTCTTTTTCTCCACACATAGTGTTGTGTGTTTCTTCCAAAGAACTCAACTTTGGTTTCATCTGTCCACAGAATATTTTGCCAGTACTGCTGTGGAACATCCAGGTGCTCTTGTGCAAACTGTAAACATTCAGCAATGTTTTTTTTGGACAGCAGTGGCTTCCTCTGTGGTATCCTCCCATGAAATCCATTCTTCTTTAGTGTTTTACATATCGTACATTCGCTAACAGGGATGTTAGCATATGCCAGAGACTTTTGTAAGTCTTTAGCTGACACCTCATTGAGCAGTCTGCGCTGTGCTCTTACAGTCATCTTTACAGGACAGCCACTCCTAGGGAGAGTAGCAGCAGTGCTGAACTTTCTCCATTTATAGACAGTTTGTTATACCGTGGACTGATGAACAGCGAGGCTTTTGGGGATACTTTTATAACCCTTTCCAGCTTTATGCAAGTCAACAATTCTTAATTGTAGGTCTTCTGAAAGCTCTTTTGTGTGAGGCACCATTCACATCAGGCAATGCTTCTTGTGAAAAGCAAACCCAGAACTGGTGTGTGTTTTTTATAGTGCAGGGCAGCTGTAACCAACATTTCCAATGTCATATCATTGATTGGACTCCAGTTGGCTGACACCTCACTCCAATTAGCTCTTGGAGATGTCATTAGTCTTGGGATTCACATACTTTTTCCACCTGCACTGTGAATGTTTACATGGTGTGTTCAATAAAAACATGGTAACATTGAATTCTTTGTGTGTTATTAGTTTAAGCAGACTGTGATTGTCTATTGTTGTGACTTAGATGAAGATCAGATCACATTTTATGACCAATTTGTGCAGAAATCCATATCATTCCAAAGGGTTCACATACCTTTTCTTGCAACTGTATATACACACACATTTCTAAACCTCACTTATGCATAAGTAGTAAGTAGATTATAGACCCTAAATCAGAATCTCTAAAATTAGTTCAGTCAAAAAGCCCAGAGTAAATAAAGACCTCAGATGCCATAGTAAGTACACTACAATGGATACAGACCCCAGACCTCAGTCTATGACCCCATTCACACGTCCGCAATTTCGTTCCGCATTTTGCGGAATGCAATTGCGGACCCATTCATTTATATGGGGCAGTTGTGGGTCCGCAATTCCGTTTCCGAAAAAGATAGAAAATGTCCTATTCTTTTCTGCAATTGCGGACAAGTATAGGCATATTCTATTAGTGCCGGCGATGTGCGCTCCGAAAAATGCGGAATGAACATTGCCGTGGATCCGCAGATCCGCAAAACACACACGGATGTGTGAATGGAGCCTATGGCTAACAACCTAGTTATTGCATTAAACAACAGAACAAAAAATCATGGACGGTCCAAATTGTTTTTTTACAGACATATACTCTGACACTTTTTAAAGACTCTGGCTGTACATTAGACCGTCAACATAATGCCCTTGAATCACAAAGATTGGAAATGGCTGTCCAGTATTTAAAAAAGAAACTGGCAGCACCCTGTGAAATGAACTCCTGGACAACCTCTTTAATTTAAACCCCTGCCTCAAACATTAGTTTCCATATATACAGAATAAGAGCCGACATTGAGAATTACACCCAATATATAGGACAAGAGATGTGGTACTACACAGTGCCCATGTATACAGAATGGGAGCAGATATTGAGAATTACACCCAGTATACAGGGCAGGAGTAGTAGTACTTTGCAGTGTCTACGTATACAGAATAACAGCAGATTCTGAGAATTACACTCAATATGTAGGACAGGAATACTAGTACTGTGCAATGTCCATATCTAGAGAAGAAGAGCAGATACTATGGATTACACTCAGTATGCAGGACTTGAGAAGTTGTACTGTGCAGCATTCATACAGTATATATTATTATTATTATTATTTATTATTAAAGCGCCATTTATTCCATGGTGCTGTACATATAAAAAGGGGTATACAGTTGTGGTCAAAATAATAGCAGTCAATCATCACTAACCTGATCAATCATTATTTTTGGTAGAAATGATATTTTTACATGGCAAATAATTTACTAGCAGATGTAGTAATAGAAATCCAACAGACCCAACAGTCATGATATGCATACTGCTGATTCTGTGTAATTGAATCACTAATTGAAAGGGGCATGTTCAAAATAATAGCAGTGTGGAGTTCAATGAGTTAGGTCTTTCATTCTTTGAAAAACAGTTGGCAATTATTGTCCTTATTTAAGGAAGGAATGCAGCAAATGTTGCACATGCTGGTTACAGTGCATTTCTCTGTGAAAATGGGTCGTTCCAGACATTGTTCAGAAGAACAGCGTAACTTGATTAAAAAGTTGATTGGAGAGGGGAAAACATATAAAGAAGAGCAGAAAATGATAGTCTGTTCAGCTAAAATGATCGCAAATGATTTAAAATGGCAACCAAAACCTGAAAGACGTGGAAGAAAGCGAAAAACTACCATTCGAATGGATGGAAGAATAGCCAAAATGGCAAAGACTCAGCCAACAATCAGCTCCAGGAAGATCAAAAAAGGTCTAATGTTACCTGTGAGTACTGTTACAATTAGAAGACGCCTGTGTTAGGCCAAGCTATCTGCAAGAAGCCCCCGCAAAGTCTCACTGTTGAAAAAAAGACGTGCTGAAGAGGTTACAATTTGCCAAAGAGCACATTGACTGGCCTAAAGAGACATTTTGTGGACTGATGAAAGGAAGATTGTTCTTTTTGGGTCTAGTGGCCGGAGACAGTTTGTCAGATGACCCCCAAACACTGATTTCAAGCCACAGTACACTGTGAAGACAGTGAAGCATGGTGGCGCAAGCATCATGATATGGGGATGTTTCTCATACTACGGTGTTGGGCCTATTTATCGCATACCTGGGATCATGTATCAGTTTGAATACTTGAAGAGGTCATACTGCCTTATTCTGAAGAGGAAATGCTCTTGAAATGGATGTTCCAACAAGACAACGACCCCAAACACACCAGTAAACGTATAGCATCTTGGTTCCATACCAACAAGATTGACGTTATGGAGTGATCAGCCCAATCCCCGGATCTTAATCCAATAGAAAACTTGTGGGGTGACATAAAAAATTCAGCTTCTGAGGCAAAACCAAGAAATAGAGAAGAACTGTGGAATGTAGTCCAATCATCCTGGGCTGGAATACCTGTTCACAGGTGCCAGAAGTTGGTTGACTCCATGCAACACAGATGTACAGCAGTTCTCAAAAACACTGGTTATACAACTAAATATTAGTAAAGTGATTCAAAAGGAAAGCAAAACCTTCAAACATTTTTCAGTTTATATAGTGAATGTTTGAGTTTGTAAAGAAGAATACAAAACACATGCTATTTTTTTGAACAGTCTAATCACTTTTTTTCAGTTTATTTAGAGGAACAACACAAGTTTGATATATTTTTCTTCATGTTTTGATTTGGAATAGAATGTGTATTGTTCCCAATGCATTTATGTGTATTGAAATAAAAGCTATTAGAAGGATTTTGAGCTTTATTCATTTTTTTAAACACACTGCTATTATTTTGAACACAACTGTACATACATAATACAGATAACTGAAATAAGCTTGAACGAGACAAGTAACAAACTGGCACAGAAGGAGAGAGGACCCTGCATGTGAGGGCTTACAATCTACAAGGTATTGGGAACGACACAGTAGGTGAGGGTAAAGCTTGTCATAGGGGTATAGCAGCAGCAGGTTCACTGTAGGCTGTAGGCTTGTCTGAAGAGCTTGGTTTTCAGGTTTCTTTTAGAGTTATGTACTGTAGGTGAGAGTCTGATATGTTGGGAAAGAGAGTTCCAGAGTATTGGAGTTGCATGGGAGAAATCTTGGAGGCCATTGTGGTAAGAGGTGATAAGAGGAGAGAAGAAGGTCTTGTGAGGATCAGAGAACATGTGTGGGGATGTATAGGGAAAGTAGTTCAGAGATGTATGAAGGGGACAGGTTGTGGACGGCCTTATATGTATTTGCTGATATTTTAAGCTGAATTCACTGGGCAATGGGGAGTCAGTGAAGGAACTGGCAGAGGGGAGAGGCAGAGATGTAACGGGGTGAGAGGCGGATTAACCTCCTCCCGACCGCTGTACGCACCGATGCGTCCGGGAGGTGGTTGATTTGTTCCTCCTGGACGCATCGGCGCGTCATCTCGCGAGACGCGAGATTACGTCACAGCCGGCCCGCGCATGCGCATCGCGGGCCGGCTTTTCGCAGCACAGTATTTCGTCAGCAGCCTGCCGGCCACGATCATTGGCTGGCAGGTTGCTGATTTTTAAAAAATCCAATCAGCAGCCATTTAACCCCACATATTAGTAAATATGAGGGGGTTATATGGCTGCTGTGCTCCTCTGCTCCTTCTTTTGGTCGGTTGGTTCCAGCAGAGGAGCAGAGGAGCACACATCACTGTGAGTACCCACTACACCACACTTAGCCCCCAGATCACCCCAATTAACCCTTTGATCACCCCTTTGATCGCCCCTGTCAATCACTAGTGAAAGGAAAAAAGTGATCAGTGCAAACTGTCACTTTTTTTTTCACTGGTATTGACCGTTAGGTTTCAGTATAGTTTAGGCCCCTTGGTTAGGTAGTTTAGGGATCGGTTAGCGCCCAGCCCACCGCACCGCAGTCCGTTATTCGCTGATTAGCGTATCGCTAATCAGCATTTGTACTTTTATAGTATCTGGAAGTGATCAAAACTGATCACGGTCAGATCTATAATAGTACTAGTGTCACTTTAGTTATCCCTCCACCCAAAACGCAGTGTTTGCCCGATCAGGCCTGATCGGTCGCCCACACGTGCGTACACCCACGCCCGCCCCACCGCAGTGACAAAAACAATTTTTTTTTTGATCGCTGTACATTCACTTTACACGCACTGCGGCGATAAAAAAATCAGTTTTGATATTTTTTTATCAACCGCAGCAGGCCTCCGGTACTTCGCTAGCCTCCCATTTGTAAGACAGGCTTGCTTTTTTTTTCTTGGGTAGTCTCAGGGAATACCCCTAAATTTAGTTGCCCACATGTCTAACAGGGGGTATTTGTCACGACCCTTGGTCATGGTCGTGACTCCTTGGGAGCCGCATGCAGTTATCCGCGGTCTGGTGTTGTCGCAACCGCAGCTGGGGGCACTTAGTGGTTTGCCTCAGGTGCGGTTGCCGCGAATAACAGGCATGCGTGCGGTTACCCTTGGCAACGTGTTTTGGTGTGCACGTCCTTCGTCTGTGTTTGTGTGCACTTCCTTGTTTGTTTGTTGTGCACGAGGTGATGTTTAGTATGCACCTGGACTCCTCCCTTCACCTGCGGTTGTCCGCGGCAACGTCTGGTGATGTTTGCATGCTGTGGAAGTGTCTCGGCCTGTTGGCTGTTCTGGAGGACACGGTTGCCACGCATGCCGTTGCCGTCGGAGACAGGTGAGTGAGGTTGTGTGCTTTCCCCTTTATGTGAGTTTCCCTTCTGTGGTGCTTGAAGGGTTAATTTCCTTCCCAGTGTGTGTGTGATGTCACTGGGTGTGGTTGACTGGTGGGTGTGGCCTTTTGGCCTATATAGCCTGCTCCCTAACTCTGTGGTCCCGGCCAAGGGGTAACCCTATCATCTCCTGGCACCGCCAGCCGTGACAGTATGACCAGAAGGATGGTCCTCGCCAGGCAGATGGAGGAGACAGGAGGCTGCTCCAGCCAGCATGGCTGAGAGCAACCTACTGAAGCCTGCAAGAGACTCAGGCTATATAGGCCAAAAGGCCACACCCACCAGTCAACCACACCCAGTGACATCACACACACACTGGGAAGGAAATTAACCCTTCAAGCACCACAGAAGGGAAACTCACATAAAGGGGAAAGCACACAACCTCACTCACCTGTCTCCGACGGCAACAGCATGCGTGGCAACCGTGTCCTGCAGAACAGCCAACAGGCCGAGACACTTCCACAGCATGCAAACATCACCAGACGTTGCCGCGGACAACCGCAGGTGAAGGGAGGAGTCCAGGTGCATACTAAACATCACCTCGTGCACAACAAACAAACAAGGAAGTGCACACAAACACAGACGAAGGACATGCACACCAAAACACGTTGCCAAGGGTAACCGCACGCATGCCTGTTATTCGCGGCAACCGCACCTGAGGCAAACCACTAAGTGCCCCCAGCTGCGGTTGCGACAACACCAGACCGCGGATAACTGCATGCGGCTCCCAAGGAGTCACGACCATGACCAAGGGTCGTGACAGTATTCCTCTGAAGAGGCCTACAGGCTTCTGACCCAGTCGGATGAGGAGTGGGAACCCTCATCTGATGAATCCAGCGGGTCAGAATACGAACCTGTAGAAAGCAGTGGCTCTCTGACCCAAAGTTCGGACGAGGAGGCTGAGGTCCCTGATACCACCAGGCGTACCCGGCCCCGTGTCGCTAGACCGCAGGTTGCGCAGGATCCGCTTCAAGAGCAGCAGAGTGGGGCTGGTGCTGTCGGATTACGTGGTGAGGCATACACCAGCAGCCCAGCCCTTCCTGGACCTAGTACCAGCACTGCCGTACAACCTGGTGAAGTAGCGAGCACCAGAAGGGCAGTTGAAGCTGGTACGGTGGCACGTGCAGTAGTGACCCCGTCGCAGCCACCGCAAAGACGTGCCCGTAGAGCCCCTAGAGTCCCTGAGGTGCTGGCAAACCCTGATTGGCAGTCCCCAACTTCAGCCGCACCATTAGTTCCCCCTTTCACTGCCCAGTCTGGAGTTCGGGTTGAGACAGCTCAGATCGATTCGGCCCTGGGATTTTTTGAGCTGTTCTTGACTGCGGAGCTCTTAGACTTAGTTGTGGCAGAGACAAACCGGTATGCCACACAATTTATCACCGCTAACCCGGGAAGCTTTTATGCCCAGCCTTTCCGGTGGAAACCAGTCCAAGTTTCCGAACTTAAAACTTTTCTGGGCCTCCTCCTCAACATGGGCCTGACAAAAAAGCATGAATTGCGGTCATATTGGTCCAAGAACCCGATTCATCACATGCCCATGTTCTCTGCTGCTATGTCCAGGACACGATTTGAGACCATCCTGCGTTTCCTGCACTTTAGTGACAACACCGCCTCCCGTCCCAGAGGCCACCCTGCTTTTGACCGGCTCCACAAAATTCGGCCCCTCATAGACCATTTCAACCTGAAATTTGCAGATTTGTATACCCCTGAGCAAAACATCTGCGTAGACGAGTCCCTGATACATTTTACCGGGCGCCTTGGATTCAAACAATACATCCCAAGCAAGCGCGCCCGGTATGGGGTCAAATTGTAAAAGCTCTGTGAAAGGGCCACAGGCTATACCCACAAATTTCGGATCTATGAGGGAAAAGATCAGACCCTGGAGCCGGTCGGTTGCCCTGACTACCTGGGGAGCAGTGGGAAGACAGTTTGGGACTTGGTGTCACCCTTATTCGGCAAGGGGTACCATCTTTATGTGGACAATTTCTACACAAGTGTGGCCCTCTTTAGGCATTTGTTTCTAGAACGGATTGGCGCCTGTGGTACCGCGCGAACTAGTCGTGCGGGCTTCCCCCAACGGCTCGTTAGCACCCGTCTTGCAAGGGGGCAGAGGGCCGCACTGTGTAACGAAGAACTGCTCGCGGTGAAATGGAGAGACAAGCGTGACGTTTACATGCTCTCCTCCATTCACGCAGACACGACAATACAAATTGAGCGAGCAACCCGTGTCATTGAAAAGCCCCTCTCAGTCCACGACTATAACCTCCACATGGGAGGGGTGGACTTCAATGACCAGATGTTGTCTCCGTATTTAGTTTCCCGCAGAACCAGACGCTGGTATAAGAAGGTGTCTGTATATTTGATTCAATTGGCTCTGTACAATAGTTTTGTTCTCTACAGTAAGGCTGGGAGAACTGGATCCTTCCTCAAATTTCAGGAAGAGATCATCGCGAACCTCCTGTATCCAGGAGGTTCCGTGGCCCCATCCACCAGTGTAGTTAGCCGTCTACACGAGCGACACTTCCCCAGTGTCGTTGCTGGTACCTCAAACCGACCGCCACCCCGAAAAAAATGTCGTGTCTGTAGCAGGAGTGGAATAAGGCGTGACACCCGCTATTTCTGTCCTGACTGTCCTGACCACCCTGCCCTATGCTTAGGGGAGTGTTTCCGAAAGTACCACACACAGGTACACCTAGCATAGGGATCATCTCACCAGGATAGGCACACAGGGCTATTAGGGCCCATTCACTCACACAGCTGCTGCAAACGTCTCCTTTCACATGGGACAAAGTGCATAACGCACTTCGCCACATCTTTGGGCGATTTGCGCTTTGCACATTGACCCATGGGGAAGGAGAGGTTTGTTCTATAAAGGTAAAAAAACAAAAAAACAAACAAAAAAAACACCAGTAAGCAAACAGGTTAATGTTTAGTTCCAAAAGTTAAAGTTTACATGTTCTGTTCCAAAGTTAATAAAATTATTGCGTTGTGGCCTGTTTTTTTTTTTTTTTTCCAGGTGGACCAACCGATCTACTAGCTGCAGCACCGATGTGCATTCTGACAGAAGCATTGCGCTGCTGTCAGATTACACGCAAGTCGGTGTATGCGGCGCTGCAAGACGGGATTTTCTCCTCTGCAGTGACAGATACGTTTGCCAAGGCATACGAGCTGAGGAGGAGGCGGCGTTCCTATGCTTTGGCAAACACTTTATATATATATATATATAAAAAAAAAAATCCCGGCAATGATTTATTCATCCACATCGATTGATGCGAATGGAGAAATCTGGTTTGCCAGGGCATACGAGCTAAGTGGGTATGGATGTAGGGCGGAGCTCCTATGTCCTGGCAGACGCCTTTCTCCTCCATTTTTTCAACCACATTGATCGATGCGAATGAAGAAATCTGTGCCGTTCATTTTTTTCTTTCAGCCCAGAGGCTGAACGGAAAAAAAAATCTCATTACCTGTATGCTCAATATAAGGAGAATAGCAGAAACTCCTAATGCTGGCCATACATGTAATGATTGCGGAGACCCTCAAATGCCAGGGCAGTACAAACACCCCACAACTGACCCCATTTTGGAAAGAAGACACCCCAAGGTATTTGCTGAGGGGCATATTGAGTCCATTAAAGATTTACATTTTTGTCCTAAGTTAGCGGAAAGTGAGACTTTGTGAGAAAAAACAAAAAAAAATCATCAAACTTATGCGGAAAAAAAAAAATTTCTATGAACTTGCCAGGCCCCTCATTGGATACCTTGGGGTGTCTTCTTTCCAAAGTGGGGTCACATGTGGGGTATTTATACTGCCCTGGCTTTTTAGGGGCCCTAAAGCGTGAGAAGAAGTCTGGGATCCAAATGTCTAAAAATGCCCTCCTGAAAGGAATTTGGGCACCTTTGCGCATCTAGGCTGCAAAAAAGTGTGACACATCTGGTATCGCCGTACTCAGAAGAAGTTGGGGAATGTGTTTTGGGGTGTCATTTTACATATACCCATGCTGGGTGAGATAAATATCTTGGTCAAATGCCAACTTTGTATAAAGAAATGGGAAAAGTTGTCTTTTGCCAACGTATTTCTCTCACCCAGCATGGGTATATGTAAAATGGCACCCCAAAACACATTCCCCAACTTCTCCTGAGTACGGTGATACCAGATGTGTGACACTTTTTTGATGCCAAGGTGGGCAAAGGTGGGCAAAGGGGCACATATTCCAAAGTGCACCTTTCGGATTTTGCAGGCCATTTTTTACACATTTTGATTGCAAAGTACTTCTCACACATATGGGCCCCTAAATAGCCAGGGCAGTATAACTACGCCACAAGTGACCCCATTTTGGAAAGAAGACACCCCAAGGTATTCTGTGAGGGGCATGGTGAGTTCCTAGAATTTTTTATTTTTTGTCGCAAGTTAGTGCAATATGAGACTTTGTAAGAAAAAAAAAACAAAAAAAACATCATCATTTTCCGCTAACTTGTGACAAAAAAAAAAAAATTCTAGGAACTCGCAGTGCCCCTCACGGAATACCTTAGGGTGTCTTCTTTCCAAAATGGGGTCACTTGTGGCGTAGTTATACTGCCCTGGCAATTTAGGGGCCCAAATGTGTGAGAAGAACTTTGCAATCAAAATGTGTAAAAAATGGCCTGCAAAATCCGAAAGGTGCACTTTGGAATATGTGCCCCTTTGCCCACCTTGGCAGCAAAAAAGTGTGACACATCTGGTATCGCCGTACTCAGGAGAAGTTGGGGAATGTGTTTTGGGGTGTCATTTTACATATACCCATGCTGGGTGAGAAAAATATCTTGGTCAAATGCCAACTTTGTATAAAAAAATGGGAAAAGTTGTCTTTTGCCAAGATATTTCTCTCACCCAGCATGGGTATATGTAAAATGACACCCCAAAACACATTCCCCAACTTCTCCTGAGTACGGCGATACCACATGTGTGACACTTTTTTGCTGCCAAGGTGGGCAAAGGGGCACATATTCCAAAGTGCACCTTTCGGATTTCACCGGTCATTTTTTACACATTTTGATTGCAAAGTTCTTCTCACACATTTGGGCCCCTAAATTGCCAGGGCAGTATAACTACCCCACAAGTGACCCCATTTTGGAAAGAAGACACCCCAAGGTATTCTGTGAGGGGCATGGTGAGTTCCTAGAATTTTTTATTTTTTGTCGCAAGTTAGTGCAATATGAGACTTTGTAAGAAAAAAATAAAAAATCATCATCATTTTCCGCTAACTTGTGACAAAAAATAAAAAGTTCTATGAACTCACTATGCCCATCAGCGAATACCTTAGGGTGTCTACTTTCCGAAATGGGGTCATTTGTGGGGTTTTTCTACTGTTTGGGCATTGTAGAACCTCAGGAAACATGACAGGTGCTCAGAAAATCAGAGCCGTTTCAAAAAGCGGAAATTCACATTTTTGTACCATAGTTTGTAAACGCTATAACTTTTACCCAAACCATTTTTTTTTGCCCAAACATTTTTTTTTATCAAAGACATGTAGAACTATAAATTTAGCGAAAAATTTATATATGGATGTCGTTTTTTTTGCAAAATTTCACAGCTGAAAGTGAAAAATGTCATTTTTTTGCAAAAAAATCGTTACATTTTGATTAATAACAAAAAAAGTAAAAATGTCAGCAGCAATAAAATACCACCAAATGAAAGCTCTATTAGTGAGAAGAAAAGGAGGTAAAATTCATTTGGGTGGTAAGTTGCATGACCGAGCGATAAACGGTGAAAGGAGTGTAGTGCCGAAGTGTAAAAAGTGGCCTGGTCATGAAGGGGGTTTCACCTAGCGGGGCTGAAGTGGTTAATCAGACAGCAGATTTAAAGATAGATTGGAGGGGTGTAAGGGTTCGAGATTAAAGGACGATGTTACAGTAGTCTAGGCGTGAGATGATGAGGGCATGCACAAGCATTTTTTCAGACTCCTGGTTGAGGAATGAGCAGATGCGAGAAATATTTTTGAGTTGGGCGCGCCATGTGGTTGAAATGGCTTGGATGCGTGGTTTCAAGGACAGGACAGAATCTATGGTTACTCCAAGGCAGCAGGGTTGGTTGACCGGGGAGAGTGTGCATCCATTGATCGTGATAGATAGGTGTGTTGGGGTGCTGAGAAAGATAGGGGAAATATGATAAATTCTGTTTCATCCATGTTAAGTTTGAGAAAGTTAGAGATGAAGGAGGATATAGAATATAGTCATTGTGAGATTATGGATATTAAAGTGGTGATGTCTGAACCAGAGAAGTATATTTGTGTGTCGGCAGCATAAAAGTGATACTGAAATCCTTGGGACAGTATAAGCAGGCCGAAGGTGTAGATTGAGAAGAGCAGGGGTCCTATGACAGAGCCTTGAGGGACATCAATAGAGATGGCCTTGCGGTTCGCTGCGGCGAACTTTGCGTGCTCGCGATTCGCCGAACATGCAAACATTTGGAGATATTCGCACCCGCCATATTCTTTTACATTATGAAGAACTTTGACCCATGACACATCCATCAGGTGGTACAGGACAGCCAATTGAGACATTTCAGCACATGGACATACCTTATAAATAAACCTGATCTGGCCACCATTTTGCATTCAGTGTTTTGCCAGTGTAGGGAGAGGTTGCTGTGTGGAGCATGGACAGGCTGTTAGGGACACCAAACGCTAGCTAATAGGACTCCTCCTAGCTAATAACACTCCTCCTGAGGACGCAGCACGGCGAAACGTACGTCGGGGAGATTCAGCGCTTATTGTTGACCTTCATAGGTAGGTTATTTGCTATCAATGGCTAGCTTTTTGACATCAGTCACTTCATTCAGCAGTACATGTCTTTTGGTTTCGGAAGTGTAACAGCTTCCACACTCCTATATATGGGTGATTGCATCTAGAATAATAATGCTAGTGCACCCCAGCTTTATGGTTTGATAGATTTCACTTTTCTGCTGATGCACACCATTGATGGTTCCTCCTATGCTAATAGTCCCACACAAGTGATAAGTGCGTTAGCTATTAGACTCCTTTAGGGCTGCAACGATTAATCGATGTAATCGATTATATTCGATAACTGGATTCGTTGTCGACGAATCCAGTTATCGAATAATCGCCGATTCGTTGCTATTCGGGCGGGCGGGCGGGCGCTGCATCTTTATTTTACCTTTTTACAATGACGCTCCCGCTCCTGTAACAGCCAGGCAGAGCGGACGGCGGCGTAACGTCACTCAATCACGTGACGCGCCTGCTCCGCCTCCTTCATTCATGAAGTGGGCGGAGCAGGCGCGTCACGTGATTGAGTGACGTTACGCCGCCGTCCGCTCTGCCTGGCTGTTACAGGAGCGGGAGCGTCATTGTAAAAAGGTAAAATAAAGATGCAAGCGCCGGGGCTGTTAGGGGGAAGGGGGGTCTGTGTATAGCACTGCTATGGGGAGGGGGGAGGATCTGTCTATAGCACTGCTATGGGGAGGAGGGGGGGTCTGTGTATGGCACTGCTATGGGAAGGGGGGTCTGTGCACTGTTATGAGGAAAGGGATCTGTGCACTGTTATGCCCATAACAGTGCACATATCCCCCTCTCCATAACTACGCCGTCCACAGATCCCCCATAATAGTGTCGTCCACAGATCCCCCATAAACGCCGTCCACAGATCCCCCATAAACGCCGTCCACAGATCCCCCATAATAGTGTCGTCCACAGATCCCCCATAAACGCCGTCCACAGATCCCCCATAAGTGTCGTCCACAGATCCCCCCATAAGTGTCGTCCACAGATCCCCCCATAAGTGTCGTCCACAGATCCCCCCATAAGTGTCGTCCACAGATCCCCCCATAAGTGTCGTCCACAGATCCCCCCATAAGTGTCGTCCACAGATCCCCCCATAAGTGTCGTCCACAGATCCCCCATAAGTGTCGTCCACAGATCCCCCATAAGTGTCGTCCACAGATCCCCCATAAGTGTCGTCCACAGATCCCCCATAAGTGTCGTCCACAGATCCCCCATAAGTGTCGTCCACAGATCCCCCATAAGTGTCGTCCACAGATCCCCCATAAGTGTCGTCCACAATTTGTTTTAATATGGCCTTTGAACATAATTTTTCAAGTAAGATCATATAAACCTCTGTTTTGTAATTTTGTCGTTTTTCCCGATTAATCGATTAATCGTAGAAATTAATCGGCAACTAATCGATTATTCAAATAATCGTTAGCTGCAGCCCTAGACTCCTTTATCACAAAGGCTTATTATTATCTGTATAATGTAATGTTATATTGGTATAATCATGTTTACAATTACGATTGTTCAATAAAGATCATGTTAAAAAAATTAAAAAATTCTATGGGATTTTGTATACTCATCCAGCGAAGTTTACTAGGGCCTTTTTAAGTCTTTTTAAGGACTGGTATAGTTGTGCTAGCGATAGGTGTGATACTCAGAGGGGTGCAATATACTTATAATACACATAGATCTATATAGTGATCACCTGGAAGTCAGGGGCCTAGGGGCTAGGGGCTTACTAGGACCATTTTCACATAGGATAAGGATACGGACAGGGTTGCTCTTATCAGGGCGGGTGGTCTGTGGATAGGCTATCAGGGCCAGAATAGCACCCCCCTGCAGGGCAATATCAGGGACAGTTCTTTGCCCACCCTGTCCTTCAATACCACATCATCATCTAGCCCAGGGAAAGCAAAAAACATCCTGAGGATAGGTCATCAATATCCCGGAAAACCCCTTTAATAGCTATTGTTTCACTAAACTAGGTGCTTTCTGTGTTTAAATATAAGATTTATTTTATATATTTCTCTCTGTCAGATGTCCCAACAATGCATAACCTCAGAAAACATGCATTTCTTGGTTGGAATCTTACATAGTGACACGCATCAGTATGGTCTCTCCGGATTGGATGATACCGACTGCAATGAATTATGGCTAAATCCGATGGCCAGCTGTGGTCATGTTATCCCCATTCTTCATTCTCCCTGCCCTGCTGTGCTGTCCTGATCTTTAAAATGGCATTATTGCCATTATTGGAGGATCCAGGCATGTTTATACATTGTACGCACAAAATACTGGAATTGCCGTGTGTGGGATATGCCGGACACTACTGGCACCCAACAGATCCCTTTCAGTATACTGATTTCCTCCAGACTTCTGGCATGAATACCAGCATCCTGCATTTGAATGGAATCCATTGAGCAATGGCAGTGTCCTGAATCCGAATACGACAATTCTGGTATTCTATTCCTCATCCAGAACAGAATACTGGAATTAAGAATGAAGATGTGGCTGTAGCCTTAGATACACTTCTATTACAAGGTATGTTACAGGCTATACATCCAGAATCTGTACAATTGATCCTTATCTCTACTTTGACTACAAAAACACATTATGAAAAAAACAATGCTGAAAAACACAAATAGCTTTTAATTATTATTAGTTTTTAATGGACCAGAATATTCATCAATAAATTAAAAATGGTCTAGCTATTGATATGAGTTGAACCTTAAATTCTTAAAATATAAACTAAATATTCTTGCAAATTTTAACATTTTTATAGAAAATTAAATATATAATTGCATTTATCTTTATCTTGTTATAAAAGTCTGCAACCAACTGCAAATGAATAATTTTTTAAAGAACAAACAAATTACCACACAGTTGGCAGACACCTTATAGAGATTTTACCACCGATCCACATCAGATCCAATTATCCTAATTAATTTTCCAGATAGTTGTCCAAAGACCTCCTCTGCAATTTCTGTTTTTCTTGTCACGACAACAGAAAAAAATAACATTTTTGTTAAGGTGTTTTATGTTCAACATTGTGGGAGTGAAAGGACACGAAGAAACAGAATTTTAACAATCTCAAGCTTTTTGTCCTGATTTCTCATAGACAAGGATGGAATCTGGATAAAGAAAATTGCATTTTCATTTTTGCTTTAATTGCTATACGGTTGTGTTAAAATTGAGGTTATAACTAGAGTTGAGCGGACACCTGGATGTTTGGGTTCGCCGGGTTCGGCCGAACTTCAGGTCAAAGTTCGGGTTCGGGACCCAAACTTGACCTGAACTTGACCCTGAACCAGACCCCATAATGGGGACCCGAACTTCACTTTATTATTTTCCGTTATAATGGAAAATAATACTATTAGCTTTTCCAGATCTGAAAACTCAGATCCGATGGTATATTCTAAAACAGGCGTTCCCATGGTGATGGGGACGCACTTCTGACAGGGCGCTGTCACCCGCGGGAATGTTTCTACAATGTTTGCATTGGTGGGCAGTGCGCCCCCCCTCCCCAGTATTAAAATCATTGGTGGGCAGTGCGCCCTCCCCAGTATTAAAATCATTGGTTGGCAGTGCGCCCTCCCCCCCATCCCCAGTATTAAAATCATTGGTGGGCAGTGCGCCCCCCTCCCTGGTATTAAAATCATTGGTGAGCAGTGCGCCCCCCCTCCCCAGTATTAAAATAATTGATGGGCAGTGCACCCTCCCCTCCCTACCCACATCATTGGTGGCAGAGGCAGCTCCGATCGATTACCATGGCAGCCAGGGCGCTACTGAAGTCCTGTCTGCCATGGCCAGTTATTAAGCAGCATTATACTTACATGCACTGTGGCTGCCCGGCGCTCCTTCTTGTAACTCACAGGTCTGTGCGGCGCATTGCTATAAGCATAAGAAATACGCCGCACAGACCTGTAAGTTACAAGAAGGTGCGCCGGGTGGCCACTGCGCATGTAAGTAAAATCCCGCTGAGTAACTGGCCGTGGCAGACTGGGACTCCGATTGGAACTGCCGCTGCCACCAATGATGGGGGAGGGGAGGGCGCACTGCCCACCAATGATTTTAATACTGGGGAGTGGGGCGCACTGCCCACCAATTATTTTAATACTGGGGAGGAGGGGATGCAATGCCCAACAATGGATGGAATACTGGGGAGGGGGGGCACACTCCCCATCAATGCAAACATTGTAGAAACATTCCTAGCACCTTGCATCTGACAGGGAGCTGCCTCCGTGTAATTAACCCCTGAGGTGCCGCAGATGGCAGCGCCCTGTCACAGGTGCGTCCCCATCACCGTGGGAACGCCTTGGGTTTAGAATATACCATCGGATCAGAGTTTTCTCCAATCCGATGGTATATTTTAACTTCAAGCGTCCCTATCACTATGGGGACGCCTCTGTGTTAGACTATACCATTGGATCAGAGTTTTCTCCAATACAATGGCATATTTTAACTTCAAGCGTCCCTATCACCATGGGAACACCTCTGTATTAGAATAAAATAACCCGAACACTGAACCTGAACGCGGACTTCAGTGAAAAAGTCCGGGTTCGGGTCTGTGTACCAAAAAACTTAAAGTTCGGTACGAACCCAAACTTTACAGTTCGAGTTCGCTCAACTCTAGTTATAACGGGTAATATCAGTGGCATTGGTTAATGCATTTGGTTAATGCATTCACTTTAAGGCCCCGAAACAAGTGATGGCCTTAATTTAACAATGGGACCTGATAAGAGCAGAAGTGGCTCATGCTGAATGAGTGGCATAACTATACTGCTAAAAAAGTCAGTCAAAAGTTTCATGCAGTAGGAATTCACTTTCACCAAGGCAATGCTTGTCACTAATCACACCTTTCTCTTACTGCATGAGGTCAGCAATTTGGTATTATATACTGTACTGTATATCTAACATTCGAGATGAGTAAACCAGTTTGTAACAAACTGGGTTGGTTACGAAATTCCCAAAATTTTGTCTGTCAGATTAACCCAAAGCTTTTCAGGTTTGCTTCAGACTAATCCAGTAAAATGGGGCACAGTTCCATTTTACTGCATATGTCGTTGGGAAAAACCATGAGGGAGCAAGAAGAAAAATGCTCACATGACCTTGAGAGAAAGTGAGGGGAGGGTTTGCCTCAATTGGCTCAAAGGCTGATAGACAGCATGGATGTCAGTGGGGCAGCAGACAGGGAGGTGCCCTTGCAGAATGACTAGAACATCATTTTTGTTGGGCTTTGAATGAGGGTGGAGGGGTGTAGCAGTCTTTGGCAGAAAACTACCTTAGGGACAGTGCACAGTGACATTCAAGCCATTTTAGTGTCAGTAAAAAAAAAAAGACCAGAAAGAAGAATTGTGTAGAATAGGGAAGAGCAAGGAAAGTTTTTAGCCAGGGAGTGAGGAGCTGGGGCAATGTGAATTCTAGCTACAGTTACTGCGTCAAAACTGACCAGTAAGGGGCCAAAACTGACCAAATAACTTAAGTGTGAACTCAGCCTGACAGGTCAATGTTAGTGCCAGGAATAAATAACCGTGCAGAGGCCCAAGATACTATAGGGTGAAAGAGCACACTCCTTTTACACCAATTCACTGATTCCACATAGATGTCTACAGAACCTGTTCTATTAAACGCTTATACAAGTAGAGCCCCCCTGACAGAGTCAGCAGTAAGTTTGTGTTGACGTCACTGATTATTTTGACCCGTCCAAACAATAACCCCCAAAAAACGGATCCTTGTCTGTAGAGCATCCGCCTTCACTCGGTCAGCATTTGGTCAGTAATACATCAGTATTGCTAAAGCAAAAAAAAAACAGGAGTGGATCCAAAACAGAGATGACGCGTGAATAGAATATTTGCATCGCTTCTTGTTTTGTACCCACTCCTGCTTTTGGCTACCAAATCATAAGCCAATTCTTATGCAAAAAAGGGACCATGTCATGCAGGCCTTACAACTGTTACATAGACAGGATCCGTTGTGCTTCTCATTTTTCCTTCCTTCTGACAGATCAGAAGAAGGGTCAAATAAATAATGATGTCAGTCAGGCAGAAAGGGAAAATAGTGGCCCAGTCATGAAGTGTGGAGGGTGGGAACAGCATGAGAAGTCCACAGAGTGGCACAATGACAAAGTGTGGAGGTGGCAGCAGCAGCAGCTTCAGGAGGCCACAGAGTGGCACAATGACAGAGTGTGGAGGTGGCAGCAGCAGCATCAAGAGGAGGCCACAGAGTGGCACAATAACAGTGTGGAGGTGGTGGCAGCAGGATGATTAGGTGGAGGCCACAGAGTGGCATAATGACAGTGTGGAGTTGGCAGCAGCATCAGGAGGCCACAGAGTGGCACAATGACAGAATGTGAAGGTGACAGCAGCAGCATCAGGAGGAGCCAACAGAGTGGCAACCCTTAAAAGGGTTGTGTATGACGAACCCACCGACTCTTGGCTGGGGGTGTCTGATGTCATTTGGGACAAAGTGGATGACATCAACCATTCAAGAACCGCTGGGTTGCTGGTCAAGACACGACCGCTAGATAACACCAGAGTTCAGGCCTCTCACTGCGACTCCTGCTGCCACTCCCTCTCTGCTGCGACTTGTGCCTGCGCCAGAAAAAAATTGTCATACCCCACTCCCCTGTGTAGGGCCTGGCACTTCTCTGTATGACATGCTGATAGATCAAATAAATAAATAAAAAGGAAATCAAAACACCCCAAAAAAGTCTGTAATTTTCTCACTTCACCACACAATGGCTAATAAGCCTTTTTTTCCCACTGATAAACACTAGAGGAACAAGAAGGCTTTAGAACATATAACGGCATCGTAGTACGGCAAATAATATATATTTTATTGACACTAATACACGCCATTTAAGGCTTTAGAACATATAACTGCACCGCTGAATGGCAAATAGGCCATTACATTTTTTGCACACACTCACACGCCAAAAATGGCTTTAGAACATATAGTAACTGCACCGCTACCTGCAAATATATATTTTTTGGCCACTAATACACGCCAAAAAAAGGCTTTAATTTTCTCACTTTACCATATATAACTGCACAGTTGAACGGCAAATATATAATTTTTTGCCACTAATACACGTCAAAAAGAGCTGTAATTTTCTAATTTCACCACACAATGGCAAATACTTTTTTTTGTCCCACTGATACACGCCAAAAAGGGCTTTAGAACATATAATTGCACCGCTGAACGGCAAATAATATATATTGTTTTGCCACTAATACATGCCAAAAAGGACTTTAGAACATATAACTTCACCGCTGAATGGCAAATAGGCCCTTACTTTTTTCCACTGATACACACCACAAAAGGCTTCGGAACATGTAACTGCACTGCTGAACGGCAAATAATATATATTTTTTGGCCACTAATACATGCCAAAACAGGCTTTAGAACATAACTGCACCACTGAACGGCTAATAGGCCCTTATTTTTTTCCACTTATACACCCCACAAAGGGCTTTGAACATATAACTGCATCGCTGAACGGCAAATATATATATTTCTGCCACTAATACACGCCAAATAGGGCTTTAGAACATATAACTGCATCGCTGAACGGCAAATATAGATTTTTGTTGCCACTAATACACGCCCAAAATGTTCTCACTTTACCACACAACGGCTAATAAGCACTTTTTTCCCACTAATGCAAGCCAAAAAATGCTTTAGAACATATAAAGGCACTGCACAAGGGCAAATACTAGCTTTTTTCTTTTCCGGTATTGAGTTCTATCACAGGGGCTCAATACTAGAAAAAAATGAGTAGTTTTATCCCAATGCATTCAGGATGCATCAGGATATCTTCAGTTCAGTCACTATACAGTTTTTGGACAGGGAAAATACTGCAGTATGCTGCAGTATTTTCTCCGGCCAAAATTCCGGAACACTTGCCTGAATGCCGGATCCGGAATTATTTTACATTAAAAAGCATTAACGCCAGATCCAGCGTTGTGGTAATTCCTGGAACACTTGCTAGTGGATCCGTCGTTAATGCATTTCAATGTGAAATTATTCCGGATTTTCGTTCTGCACCGGGATATAGGATGAGCTGGCGGCACAGCTTCCTGTTTGTCTCTTTGCTCCAGCCTGCGAGGGAGAAGGAAGCACGCCATTGAAGATGAGTATAACGTTTTTAGTTTTTGGTGTAACAATAGAAAAATTTAATATAAGCAGCTCCTAAGTACTTATACATAGGAGCTGTATGTTATAAGTATATAGGTGATGCTAGGAGTAGTAGTACCTAGGTACTACTACTCCTAGCATCACCTATGTACTTATACTATTCTATTGTATACCTTTCGCCCCATGTCAGAATTTTTAAAGACCATGGAATCATTGGTTCGGCCCTAAGCCCCAACATCTATTGCCACAAAACTGTACTGGGCATCACCTATGGCCATTAATATAATTGAAAAATATTTTTTGTACTTAAAAAAATTAGAACCTTGGGACTTGATAATGCATATGTGTTTCCCTGGCTACTGCCCCAAGACAGTTTGGAAACTGGCACAACTTTCGATGTTCGTTTCTGCGCCTAATACGGGGATCATGGGAAACAGAGAATCAGGGTTCTATGCAAGAGAGGGAGCCTGAGAAAGGGCCCCCACATCCAAGGGAGTTCAATGGCTGAAATATTATTGACTGTTGTTACATTGCCCCTTTTTTTTTCCTAATTGTGAACCACCCAGAGAGGGTGGGACAAGTTATTAAAGCACAAGCGTCCAAGGAAGGCGGCAGGCGCGCGGCAATTACCCACTATCAACTCGGGGAGGTAGTGACGATAGATAACAATACAGCACTCTTAAGAGGTCCTGTTATTGGAATGAGTACACTTTCCGTTAACGAGGATCTATTGGAGGGCAAGTCTGGTGCCAGCATCCGACTTGCTCCCGGCCTCCACAACGTTTACCCAGTGTGCCGTCATGGTGAGGATTGTGTTGACCAGACTCTTGGCTACTGAGACTGGACTTGTAGGTGAGGGCCTGCTGCCGCTTTGGTGACTCTAGAAAACTTCTAGGCGATCGCACGTCCCCGTGATGGCGACGATCCATTTGGATGTCTGCCCTATCAACTTTGGAGCAACCATTTTGCTTCTCCTCTCCACCAGAGGAATGAGAGATGAGAAGTTATCTTTGTAGCGGGGGTCGAGAAGGGTGAACAACCAGTAATCAGTGTTGTCTAAAATGCGTATAACGCGTGGGTCGTGTCAAAGGCAGCCTAACATGAAGTCAGCCATGTGGGCCAGAGTACCAACAAGCAAGACTTCGCTGTCGTCATCAGAAGGCAAGCTGACCCTGTAAAAGATTGTAGGTAAGGGCCTGCAGGTGAGCTGGTCTTGAGACAGTAATTGCGGTTGACTCATTGGCAACTGTGTCTCATCCTCATCCACCTCATTAAACACGAATTGCCGTTCCCCACCATCATGTTCTTGTGACTGTGGACGCTCAAGAGCTTGGGAATCAGGGCACAAGATCATGTTCCGCTTCAAGCATGCTTGGCGAAAGGGCCAAATCAAGTAATGGCGATGAAAAGAGCTCCTCGGAATTTCAGAGTGTGGGATCACTTGTTTGGCCAGACTCTCCATGGTGGGAGAAAGGACAATCAGGGTAAGGATTCTGTTGACCAGACTCTTGGCTACTGAGACTGGACTTGGTGGAAAACAGGGTGGTGTTTAACCGACTGGAAGCATTATCTGCTGCAATCCAATCGCCTTCTTCATATTAAATGTTATATGCAGGCTTGACATACAAGATGTGGCATGGATGTCACAGTTCACAGCAAGCACAATATATGGAAAAATGACGTAAAAGTATGTAAAAAGGAAAATAGATTTCACTTATATTTTTTCTTTCTTTGGCCCTGACACACAGAAGGTATTGCACAGATGTCACAAGTCACTGCAGACACCCTTTATAGAAACAGTATTGAAAATGATGGGGAACATTTTTTTATGGATATATTATATTGCTGCCACCACACACAATAGTCCTTAAAAGGACTTTTGGGTCTTTGAAATGTTTTTCAAGTAAATAGATTGTGAATCTTGAGATCACACTCCCTACACTATCTGTCCCTTCCTAAGCGTAGCTCTCCCTGACTACAAATGAGCCGAACATGCGTCATCGGGTGCTATATAGCACCCAATGATGTGTTCCGGCCAGCCAATCACTGTAATGCCAGTAGCCCACATGGCTACTGGCATTAAAGTAATGGCAGTACTTACCTGCACGTTTATTGGCTGCATAGCAACCGCAAAATGTGCAGGGAGGAGACTCGAGCATGGCGCTCGAGCACATGTGGTACTCGGCCGAGTACCGCCATGTGCCGAGCATAGCGATGCTCGCTCAACACTAGTCAAAATATATGTAGAAAATGACAGTAAGTGTAATACATCAGGGACTATTTGTCAATTAATAATGAATAAGCACTGTACATAGTGCATGGTTAACACTAAGAATTTGAAGATGTTGGAAATATATCTTTGTTTAAACAGTTCTGGTTTCAAGAACTAATAGAGACTTTTGAAGCCATCTTTCTGTGAGGTTGATTGTTAGAACAAGTATTGTTTAGTATACGTATGAAGGAAAAAGGCTAAAGAGAAATGTGTATAGGATGGTTCCCTTGAAAAATTCCCTTTTCCTTTTAATAAACAACGGCTGATCTGTCTGGACTGTTCTTTGCTTAAGGCCTCATGCACACAACCGTATGTATTTTGCGGTGTGCAAAAAAAAAATGATGACGTCCGTGTGCATTTTGTATTTTGCGGAACGGAACAGCTGGCCCCTAATAGAACAGTACTTTTGCAACACACAACATGCAGCTAGGGTCCTTTTAAGATGTGATAAATCGTGACGCCAGTTGCATTTCAGCAACGAGGGACTAGGCCCCCCTATGTAGAAGGTGATGATGGAACTCAAGTGTAGGAATGCCAGAGTGGTATAAGGGTGGCCTAAGATGTCCCTCTAGGTGCGGCTGTGCACTTGTCACGGTGCTGCTACCTGGATATCCGGGAACCCCAGGCGTTGTTGGACGAAGCAGAACAAATAGGGTGAATAGGTGTTGGAGAAGATGATAAAATAAATTGAGTCCAGACTTTGTATGAAGTTCAATTGCAGCTTTAGTTTGCATAAACGTTTCTTCAAACGGTTTACAGACTTGGTCTTGGTGTCCAGCAAGCTTAAAGGGGTTGTCCGGGTTCAGAGCTGAACCCGGACATGCCCATATTTTCACCCAGGCAGCCCCCTGAGGCTAGCATCGCAGCATCTCATGCTTCGATGCGCTCGTCCTTGCCCTGCACTAGATTGCGCAGGGCACGGGCTCTTTTGTTTTCAATAAGACATGTTACTGGCTAGGACAGCGCTAAATCCCGTCCATCACGTATTTCTGGAGCTTAATAATATTACAGGCTATAGCTACTAGAGAGGGGTCTTCCTCTGGATCAACTTGCGGGATAACAGGCCGAACTGGATGGACAAATGTCTTTTTTCGGCCTTATGTACTATGTTACTATCAGTGCCGGTGACGTCACCGGGATTCCTGGCAGCCCCATGGAGAGCCCCGGTACGTCACCGGAACTCCAAAAAAAATGCCTTTAAATCGCGCAGGGAAAAAGAGAGCATTGGAACATGAACTGCTCCGATGCCCAAGTAAGGGGGGTTGCCGGGGGGGAAATGGAGGGATGTCCGGGTTCACCTCTGAACCCAGAGAACCCCTTTAAGCATGAAAATAGCAGGTAAACCCTAGTTGACAGGATTAAATAGGAACTTTTCCTTTTGCTTTCTGCTTCAACTTCTCTCTTTGTCTGACTCTATGGCAAGGCACAGGGCAACTTCTTCCTGGCTAATGAGACTTCTAGAAGTAGTGTCTCTGCTCAAACAGAACTGAAGGTGTTCTCGCTGGTGCGGGTAACACATGTTCAGGAGGGACGCAGCACTGCACATCTGCTTCCTTAGCAGGGGTCAGCTAGCACTAACTGAAACTAACTGGTCCCCACCCTTCCTGTAGGACATGGGACTCACCCACTCCTCCACAGGGGGTTTAGAATGGACTGGAAGGTTCCATTCTATTCTACATACTGCTCTGCCATATTTGCTGCCACCTGCTGGTTGACCAGGCACATTACATTTGAACATAAACAGATGCATAACAGGAAATGCACAATACATGGGACCTGAAATAAATGTATAAAATGACATTGAGATTTCATACCCAGATAGAAGCAGGGTGTAGGTGTGGTAATGCCACTCGGGGCGTTACATTATCCTTGTCCGTTATTCGGACAATAATAGGACATGTTCTATTTTTTTGCAGAACGGAAATACAGACATACGCAAACGGAAAGCACACAGAGTAACTTCCGTTTCTTTTGCGGACCTATCGAAATGAATGGTTCCGTATACGGTCCATAAAAAAAAATTAACGCACACCCAACAAAAATACTTTCATGTGCATGAGCCCTAAGGGACATGGACACACATAGCTAAGGTTCCGGCCCTATAACCCCCCTTCCCCCTGAAGGAAAGTCTGTTGAAGTTAATTGAAATAAAGAAATATTGTTTGTCCTCTTAATTACAGGAAAAGGATGAGGAAAAAAAGTAAAGATTAATGATTCTTCTCTCTCAGAATTATCTAAGGCCTTATTGTTTTTGTTAATAATGTATGATGTGTGTGAGAGAATAACTATGCTGTCTTGTTGTTATAGGCTTTTGATTGATTACAGAATGAAGACCAGAAGACGTTGTCAAGTAATGGCAGAAACAGGCAATAGTGATCAAAGTCAATTCTGGGTGTGGTATGTATATGTGTTTCCAGGAAAGCTGGGTGGCTATATAGTTTCAGGGATATCACACAGAGGGGGCTGAGACCAGTAATGTAGCCTTAAACAATTTATTGATAGGACAAGAGGACTGGGAATGGGTGCGGCTTTGAGTAGCTGTTTGTGAATGTGTGAAGTTGTAGCGGAGAAGAATTTGATGGATGTTTAGTAAAGTTGTCTGAACTTTGTACTCCAAAAATAAGATGTAAGCATGACTATATGACACGCAGACTCCACCTCCGCTCTGTTGTCACCCAGCGATAACAGACTGCATTTACAGGAAACAACTTTACATACTCAGCAATCCGATGGGGTGCAAGCTTAATTCCCACCTGGCCAAGTTGCTGGCTTTGTAGTCACTGCCATACCATTTAGTAGAGTCTGTTTCTTTAAGGGAGCTGACGTCTTGCACTCACACTTGCTGAAAGATACCTAGCTGGCATTATTTCTCCCAAAAAGATACATGTCTTTCACAGCCCAATCGGTAGACTTGATTCAGCACTCCAGCAACAAAGCCAGGTCCTTTTGAGCCCTCCATGATTGTGTCGGCCTGATTCAGACTCCAGGTACTTATCCGCCTCCTGTTGACATGCAGTAATGTAGCTGATCGGCCTGGATGTGAGCAGCAGCACAGGTGAGCAGTTACTAAAGTCCATCAAGCAGCAAACATCCTGCTGGCTGTCACCTCACCAACTCCAACTGAGCAATGTGGTCAGCAGCAATGCCCGCAACATTGTGGCCACGCTAAACCTGGGGGAAGTAACACATGCTCCATGCATGGCGCATGTCATTAACCAAGTCCTGCCACACAAAAAAAAAAAAATACACTGGCATGTGCAAGGTGCTGGCAATGTCCAGGAGACCGTCCTCACATTTCAGCCTTTCTTATGTGGCAAGGAACGCTGTTCTGCACTCGCAGTGACAGAACAGTCTGCCGTTACACTGCTTAATCCGCAATGTCACAACTCTCTGGAATTCAACATTGCACATGCTCGAGCATCTGTACGAGCAGAGGAAAGCCAATAATGATTTTGTCATGCACTAGACCGCCTCAGCAGGGAGGATGTGTTGTTTTAAAGACAGACAGTGGCCGCTCATCAGAGACGCCTGTCAATTGCTTAAGATGCCACAAAATTTGTCAGCAGGGACAACTGCAGCATGAACAATCTCATCCCCCTCATACTTATCTAAGAACAGACACTCACGCTCATGCTACAAGGGCGGAAAAACAACAGCTAGCGCATCTTGGTATCTTCCCTTTAGTTGTGAGGACCCACAAGTAGAAACTCCAATGGAGGAGGAGGAGTTGAAGGTGGAAAATGATAATGATATTGATACAGCCAGAACACTCAATCATCTCCATTGGGTGACGGAGATAGAGAGAACTGGCTCCTCGCACATGCTGGCCAGAATATCTAGCTGCATGCTTGCTTGATTATGCACTGACAGGCGGATCATTCACATCAAGCAGTCTGATGTTTACTGGATAGCCATGCTTTAAGACCCTCGCTATCAAAGCAAAATGGGGGAATGTTTTCCTCCATCCAAAAGGGAGGCAGATTACATTATTACCAGAAAACACTGTGTATGCAGCTTGCCTCAGTTTTTGACAAGTAGATGTCTGCCACCAGCATGTCTGAAAGGAAGGCCCCCTCTTCCTCCCGCAGAGTCACCCACCTCCCACCATCCACTCTGCTGCCACAAGCAGCAGAAGCTGCAGCAGCAGTAACACCAGTCACTTCAGTCTCCTCAACATGATGGAACAGTTTTTTTATGTGCAGCGCTAGGCTGAAGCAAATCAACAATTAGAGACCTCCCGATTCAATGCCCAGGTTCAGTCCTACTAGACTCAGGCCTGTCTCAGGCGCTTACTCTGTTTCCTGACCCCATGGACTTCCGGGCAGGCAGAGTGGAACAGTGGCCCGAACTGGCTCGTAATGCTCTCTCTCCACTTGGAAAGGGTTTGCAGAATGGCAGGAGGCGTGGTGACACCCAAATAGACCAACTTGTCCTCCAGCAGTGACTAAAACATCACTTGTCAAAATGAACCAAGCCTGGATTTGGGAGGATTTTTTACACTACTCTGGCTGAGGCTGACGAACAGATCTTGCTTTTCTGATGGTGTCCCATCTTGCCACTGTTGCTGTCTTCATGTCTACCATTATGTTGCCTGTCTACCAACATATTCCATATGCCTGCTGCTGCTGTCATTATGCCACTGCCTGCAACATTCCACTGCTGCTGTCTGCCTGCCAATATGTATCATATGGCTGCTGATGCCGATGCAGCTTCTACTCCTTGCTCCACATCCACTACTACTACCACTAGAAACGCTACGCATCCACCACTACTACTAATACTACCCATAAACAGCCAATCTACTGCCTTATATGTTCCATGCTATGCTGCTATTGCTGCTGCTAGTATTGCAACCACATGCCTCTATTACCCTACCCTTTCCACATCCACACGGTACTGCTGCTTCTCCCAATTAAAAGGGAAAAAATTTCTAGGCTCATTCAGAACGAGACACTTTTTATTTTGCAAAACACTACTGCCTAACTGGCTACTAACCACTCTTGTCCCAGGCAATACAACTTAACTTTTACTTATTTAATTAAAACAATTGAGAAAAGTAAACTTATGTGAGCTACCTAAAGAGTTAAAACTAGCTATACCTCACTGGATGCCATTCCAAAGTGATAAACACCATAGAATTGCAGGCGGAGGTGCACTAACCCGCACTACTTTCCTTAGCTACCTGCTATAATGGCTAAGATAATACTCTGTGCCTAGTTATTCCTAACCCCCATGATTTGATTCGTATATTGACAGGCAAGGGTCTGTTCACATTGACAGTTTGCACTAAGCACATAGAATTGGTCTGGATTTTTTTATACCATAACACTGTGTGTTTAAACACCTTGTGCCCCAATAAGGGACAATTTTTGGAAATTTTGGAATATGAAAAAGCATAGCAAATGTGACCCTGCGGTTTTTAAACACACTGGAGCACATTAAGACTGGCTTTTTAGATGCGGGTCTTAATAAAGGCCCTGTGCTGGCAGTTGGTCCGCCGAAGTTATGAAGAGGCTCAGGCTTCAAACAGGTGTAGAAAATGGTGAATGAGAGGGGCTTTCTGGCCCATCCCATTCCCCACCCACACCACACTCTAATTTTAGACCTGGCGTGGGCGAGGAGGATGAAGTAGGAGTATTTCAGTATAGTAAATAAGCCCCACTGTTCAGTAAAGCTGTCAAACATTTGCTTACCCATAGATATGCATGTCATTGTCTCTCAGAATTGATTTACTATTGCTGTCATTGTATTCAAGAGCTTAGGGAGGGGGCAGAAAAAAAGCTATAATAATTAATAACAAATATTTGTCAGACCTGAACCGAATCTCAAGAGGTTTTCTTATCTCTACAACAGATATAAGGTCTAGATAATCAATATATATCTCACTTTTACTTTCTTAAATATTCAAGGTTGAGGTTAATTAAAATTTTTGACTAATCGACAGCACTGTAGTTGTTCAAGAATAAAAATTAATCCTCAAAAATACAACTTGCTTAATAATTGTGCGCACAGTGTACTTGGTACATCTCAGTAGACTATTGATTTTTGTCTTACACTCAACTACTGTCACCACCAGATCTTTGAGAAGTTCTGTTAGACGTTCTTCAGTACCTCCTGCATGATCTTCTTTTGTTTTGCTTTCGTTTTGACATCTCTCCTCCCTCTCCCAGCTGTCATCTATTAGCAGTGATTGCCTCCCTATGAAGGCGAGTCATACAATGAAGGGGGCACAGAGGGCATTACTACTCTAAAGGGGCACAGAAAGTGCATTACAACTGTGAAAGGCGGCACAGATAGGGCAATACTACTGTGAAAGGGTCACAGAGAGGACATATCTACTGTGAAGGGGCACAATGAGGGCATGACTACTGTGAAGGGGACACAATGTAGGGATAAGTACTTTAAGGGGCAGAATGAGGATATAACTACTGTGTAGGGGGCACGATAAGGGATAAGCACTTTAAAGGGGCACAATGTGGGCATAACTACTGTGAAAGTTGTACAGTAAGGGCATAAATATTGTGAGGGGGCATAGTGTGAGCATAACTACCATGAGGGGGCACAATATAGGGATAAGTACTTTAAGAGGCAGAATGAGGACATAACTACTGTGAAGGGGGCACGATGAAGGAAAAGTACTTTAAGGGGGCACAAATCTGGACAAAACTACTGTGAAGGTTGTACAATGAGGGCAATACTACTGTGAGGGGGTAAAAAAAAAATTGAGTATTGAGGGGGGGCAGTTAAAGAACTCGCCCTTCGGTGCCAAACACCCTAGGCACACCACTGAACTCTACAAAGATGTTTTTGCATTTACGCATCTACGGGAGCAGGGAGCTGATTGGCAGTGACAGTTGGGCTCCCCACATAAAAAGCAGAGATGGGTTATTACCATCTCTAGCTGAATTGAACCTGTATGTGTATGGAGGAGTAAAGGGGAGTTGGGAGAGATAGGTCGACAGCTACAGTGCCTTGAAAAAGTATTCACACCTCTTGAACTTTTCCACATTTGTTTACGCTACCAGTTGTAATTAAATTGAAGAATGAAGTAGACAGTGGTAGGATACAACTCACAACTTTTACTGATGTTAGTTCCAGTTGCGGCATTTACATATTTACATCCAGACAGAATACAGTCTTTTGTGATTTAGAGGAATTCTGTTGATCCACTGTTAATAGGTTTGGCTGGGTTTTAACTTAGCTTCAAGGTCTCTTTTGAACCAGTATAATTTGGTGAGGTTGCCTGTAGTACTTACTGGTAAGCTTAGTCCTATTGTTTCTGTATCTTCCAAGCCCTTAAACAGGTAGCTAATCTGTATTCTTCAATGTATGGTGAGGCTTCCTGTAGCTAGATTGTCCTCCACCATGTGCAAAGGTGCCCATTAAGCCTTTAGTAGTGGCTGTTATCACCGATGTCTCTCTTTAGCTTGGTTTTCTTCCGGGGACGCAAACACTATCCTCTGGTTGTAGGATGTAGGAACTAAGAGGATCACAGGAGGAAAACGCTCTCCTGCTCCTCATACCTTGGCTCTACCTCATTGCTGCATCAGACTTCACCCACTACTCTGTGCTGTGTAGCCTCAGCTTTTACAACTGACTCTGCTCTTCTACCTTCTCCTCTCTACCTTTCTTTTTCTACACTAGGCCTGACTTAAGTATTTATATAACCTAAGTGCTATCCCCATCTAGTGGTGGGATGTATAACTTACACCATACTACCCTATGAACAGGGATACAACAGGTGATGTAAGGCAGCATGGCATGCAACATGGTAACATTAATTTTGCAGTTCCCACGTGTCCTGAGTGGGACGCTGCACATTTGTATTCAGTTCCCTGTACTCTTAAATAAAATCCAGTGTGACCAATTGACTTTAAAAGTTACCTAATTAGCAAATAGAGTCCAGATCACGTCTTTTATGGCAGGTAACAGATGTGCGGCGCAGTGGGGCGGGCAGGGGTGTAACCTTTCACTAGGGAGAGGGAGGAGTGGTGACCCCTAACTCACCTAGCACAGGCACCTTGCTCCCCTGGCAAGGCTGTGATTGGCCAGTGCAGCATGTGACCCAGCCTCTATATAAGCTGGAGTCACGTAGCGCTGCAAATCACTCTGCTCTGATTGGTGTAGGGATAGGATGCTGCTGCTGTGAGGGAGATAATAGGACAGAATCTTTAATCTGAAGTGCTCAGCGATCTACCTAGATTTTGTTTTGTGGGCACAGTGTACAATCTTTTTACCCTGCCCTGAGGACAGAGACCCAGAAAAATAACTTTTATCCATCTGTTAGTTAGGTGGGCAGAGGTGGACATTTTATGCAAGTTCTGTGCACCAGCACAGCATATGTGTATTTGTGACAGTCAAATAGAAGCTTGAAATACTGCAATTATATTCTGGGTTTAAAAAAAATCACCCATTTATGGCAAGAACATCTGTGGACTGCAGCATTTGTCTGTGTGCAATTTAGGCTTGAAATACTGCAATAATTTTCTGGGTTTTAAAAAAACAACCATTTTTGGCAATACCCTCCATCTGGGGGCTATGCAGCATTAGTCAGTGTGAAATTTTAGCTTGAAATCATTTTCTTGGTTTTAAAAAACACCTTTTTTGGGCAAAAGACTAAATTTTGCAGCCCTTGCTGCATTTGTCAGTGTAAAATCAGGCGTTAGATGCTACTGTCATATTCAGTTATATAATAAAAAAACACCCATTTTGGGCAATACCCTACATCTGGGGCCTATGCTGCATTTGTTAGTGAGACATACAAGCTAGAAATCCTGCAATAATATTCTGGGTTTAAGAAAACACCCATTTTGGGCAAAATACTACATTTGCGGCCTTGGCTGCATCTGTCAGTGTGAGATACAAGCTTGAAATACTGCAATAATATTCTAGGCTTAAAAAAACACCCATTTTTGGCATTACCCTACATCTGGTGCCTTTGCAGCATTTGTCAGTGGGAAAGACAAGCTTAAAATACTTCAATAATTTTCTGGGTTTAAAAAAAACAAAACATTTATGGATATACCCTACATCTGGGGCCTATGCTACATTTGTAAGGCTACTTTCACACTGGCATTTCTGGATCCACTTGTGAGATCCATTTCAGGGCTCTCACAAGTGGCCCAAAATGGATCAGTTCAGCTCCAATGCATTGTGAATGGATAAGGATCCATTCAGAATGCATCAGTTTGGCTGCGTTTGGTCTCCGTTGTGTTTTTTAGACTGTCACTAAAACGCAGCTGACACAATATGGTGGAATTGAAAACGGATCCGTCCCCCATTGACTTTCAATGTAAGTCAAGACGGATCTGTTTTGACTTAGACTTTTTTTTATGGATAATGCAAACTGATCCGTTATTAATGGATACAAGCGTTTGCATTATTGGTGCAGATCCGTCTATGCAGATACAAGGCGGTTCTACACAAAACGCGAGTGTGAAAGTAGCCTAAGGCCTCATGCACACGACCATTGTGTGCATGCGTGTCCGTTGTTCCGTTTTCGGTGATTTTCTGCGGACCCATTGACTTTCAATGGGTCAGTTGAAAACTCGGAATATGCACAGTTTTTCATCCGCGTCCGTTATCCGTGTTTCTTGTCCGTCCAAAAAATATGACCTGTCGTATTTTTTTGACTGACAACGGTTCACGGACCCATTCAAGTCAATGGGTCCGTGAAAAAACACGGAGGCACACAAGATTTCCATCCGCGTCCGTGATCCGTGTCTGTAGGCTACTTTAGCACAGACGGATCCACAGATCCGTCTGCATACAGCTTTTTCAGAGCTGAGTTTTCACTTTGTGAAAACTCAGATCCGACAGTATATTCTAACACAGAGGCGTTCCCATAGTGATGGGGACGCTTCAAGTTAGACTATACAAAGAACTGTGTACATGACTGCCCCCTGCTGCCTGGCCGCACCTGAGGGGTTAGTTGTGCATATCATAGCCCCCTGTAAGAGATCAGGTGCTGCCAGGCAGCAGGGGGCAGACCTCCCCTGTATTAAATTCATTGGTGGCCATTGCGGCCCCACTCCCTCCCTCCCCTGTATTAAATTCATTGGTGGCCAGTGCGGCACCCCTCCCTCCCTCCCCTGTATTAAATTCATTGGTGGCCTGTGCGGCCCCCCTCCCTCCCTCCCCTGTATTAAATTCATTGTTGGCCAGTGCGGCCCCCCTCCCTCCCATTTTGGGCAACATCCTAAATTTGCGGAGAATCAGTAGAGCGTAGAATAAGGGACGTGGCCCCGGTCGTGGTGCTGCTGGTGGAGCTCCTGTTGCAGGGTGAGGACGTGGTCGATCTGTGCCAGCTACAAGCATAAGTAAAACACCTTCCTCAGGTGCGAGTAGGCGACAGAACCTTCAGTGTTATTTGGTCGGCTCTATGAATGGTGAGGCCAGAACAAGTACAGGCGATAGTAGATTGGGTTGCTGAGAGTGCCTCCAGTTGCTTCACATTGTCTCCCACCCAGTCTCCTGCTGAAAGATCAGAGTTAGCACCTGCAGCCGATGTCCATCAGTCTTTCACCTCACCCCCTTGCAAATCAGCCAAGCAGTCTGAGCCCCAAGTCATGCAGCAGTCTCTTCTGCTTTTTGATGACTCTGCAAGCAGGGTTTCCCAGGGCCATCCACATAGCCCGGCTCCAAAAGTGGAAGAGATCGAGCGCACCGATGCCCAACCACTTATGTTTCAAGATGAGTACATGGGAGGACCACCACAGCATGTCTCGGATGATGATGAAACACGGGTGCCAACTGCTGGGGCTTTCGAAAGTGTGCAGACTGACAAGGAGGGCAGGGGTGAAGACTGGGTGGAAGATGATATGAAGGACGATGAGTTCTTCTACCCCATGTGAAATCAAGGTTCTGCGAGTGACCTGTGTAGTTCAGAGGAAGAGGCGGTGGTCACACAGAGCCACCAACACAGCAGAAGAGGGAACAGGGTGCAAAAGTGGAGCGGCCGTCCCCTAGACAGTACGCCTGCTACTGTCCACCGCAGCAAGGGACCGAGCACACCAAAGCCAGCTCCAATGAGTTACCTGGCGTGGCAGCTCTTCAATGTGCTGACGACAAGACACAAGTGGTTTGCACGCTGTGCAATCAGAGCCTGAAGCGAGGCATAAACGTTCTCAACCTGAGCACCACCATGACCAGGCATCTAAAAGCAAAGCATGAGCTGCAGTGAAGTAGACACCTCAAAAACAAAGAAAGGTCACTGGCTCTTCCTGATTCCTCTTCTGCTGCAGTCTCGGCCTCTTCATCCACCTCTGGAGTGACAGTGGCACCTGGCACCCCGCAAACAGAGGATCTGCCAGCAACACCACCACCTGGGTCACCAAGCATCTCCACAATGTCCCAGGGAAGCGTTCAGCTCTCCATCTCCCAAACACTGGAGCGGAAGAGGAAGTACACCCCTACCCACCCGCGATCCATGGCCCTGAATGCAATTACTAGCTTTTGAAATGCTCTCATTCCGTCTTGTGGAGACTGAGAGTTTTAAAAGCCTTATGGCGGTGGCTGTCCCACAGTATGTCGTGCCCAGCCACCACTACTTTTCCAGGCGAGCTATCCCTTCCCTGCACAACCAAGTGGGGGACAAAATCAGGTGTGCACTGCGCAACGCCATCTGTGGCAAGGTCCACCTTACTACGGATACGTGGACCAGTAAGCACTGTCAGGGACGTTATATCCCCCTAACAGCACACTAGGTAAATGCAGTGGTGGCTGGGCCTGAGGCGGATAGCAGTTTGTCGCATGTCCTTTCACCACCGAGGATTACAGGGCACTTCTCTAAGCCTCCTGTTGTTCCACCTTCTACTCCGCTTCCTCATCCTCTACCGCCTCCCCATCCGGTCAGCCATCACCACTAACTTCAGCACAGCCAGGGGTAAACAACAGCAGGCAGTTTTAAAACTTACCTGTTTGGGGGACAAACCCCACACCGCGCAGGAGCTGTGGATGGGCCTTGAACAGCAGACCAATGAGTGGTTGGTGCCAGTGAGCCTCAAACCCGGTCTGGTGGTGTGCAATAATGGGTGAAATCTCGTAGCAGCTCTGGGACTAGCCAGTTTGACGCACAATCCTTGCCTGGTACATGGACTGAATTTGGTGGTGCAGAGGTTCCTTAAAAATTTACCCCGATATGTCAGAGCTGCTGCAGAAAGTGCGGGCGTCTGTGCTCCCTTTCGGCGTTCTCACCCTGCTGCTGCTCACCTGTCAGCGCTGCAGCAGAACTTTGGCCTTCCCGCTCGCCACCTCATATGCGACGTGCCCACAAGGTGGAACTCCACCTTGCACATGCTGGCCAGACTATGCGAGCAGCAGCAGGCGATAGTGGAGTTTCAGCTGCAGCACACACGGGTGAGTCGCTCTGCGGAACAGCACCACTTCCCCACCAATGACTGGGCCTCCATGCGAGACCTGTGTTTCTTGTTGCGCTGTTTCGAGTACTCCACCAACATGGCCAGTGCCAATAACGCAGTTTTCAGTGATACTATCCCACTTCTATGCCTCCTTGAAAAAACGCTTCTGGCGATGATGGAAGAGGATGTGGCACAGAAGAGGGACCATTTCATAGGGTTTCTGGACAGTCATTAACAAGTGGCACCGAGGGTGGATTCCCGCACCCACAAACGCTAGGGACACAATTGTCCGGCCAGGGCACAGTTCAGGAGGAGGAGGAGGAGGAGATGGAGGAGAAGGAACCGTGTTCACAGCAGGGTGGCACCCAAACCAGCTCATGGCCATCACTGGTGTATGGCTGGGGTAATACAGATGACACAGACGATACACCTCCCACACAGGACAGCTTTTCGTTGCCTCTGGGCAGCCTGGCACACATGAGCGATTACATACTGCAGTGTCTCCGCAATGACCGCCGAGTTGCCCACATTCTAACTTGTGCTGATAACTGGGTGGTCACGCTGCTGGATCCTCATTACAAGGACAACGTACTGTCCTTAATTCAGTCACTGGACTGTGATTGTAAGATGTGAGAGTACAAGCGCACTGCTGGTAGATGTGCTGCTGGTGGCATTCCCACCTGACAGCGGGGTCACAGTGGAAGCACAAGATGAAGGAAGAGGTCGCCAACGCAGCTGGGGCACCACCAGCACCTCAGAAGGCAGGGTTAGCATGGCTGAAATGTAGAAAAGCTTTGTCAGCATGCCACAACAACCATCACCACCAGCTGATATGGAATGCCTTAGCAGGAGGCAGCATTTCACCAATATGGTGGAGCAGTATGTGTACACAAGCCTACACGTACTGAATGACGGGTCTGCCCCCTTCAACTTCTGGGTCTCCAAATTGGGCACATGGCCTGAGCTTGCCCTTAATGCCTTGGAGGTGCTGGCCTGTCCTGCAGCCAGTGTATTATCTGAACTTGTGTTTAGCACGGCAGGGGGCGTTATCACAGACAAGCGCAGCCGCCTGTCCACAGCCAATGTGGACAAGCTCACGTGCATTAAAATGAACCAGGCATGTATCCCACAGGACTTGTCCATACCTTGTGCAGAATAGACATTTATACCGGCCTTACCCAGCCATTGTTATACTACAGCTACGGCATACATATTAGGACATCGTCAGACATCATCCACAACTCCATCCTCCGTCAGGCAAAACTCAATCAGCCCTCAGACATCAGACAAAACTCCGTCCTCCGTCAGGCAAAACTCCATCAGACATAAGACAAAACTCCGTCCTCCGTCACCCAAAACTCCATCAGACCTCAGACATCACACAAAACTCCGTCCTCCATCAGGCAAAACTCCATCAGACCTCAGACATCAGACAAAACTCTGTCCTCCATCAGGCAAAACTCCATCAGACCTCAGACATCAGACAAAACTCCGTCCACCGTCACCCAAAACTCCATCAGACCTCAGACATCAGACATCAGACAAAACTCCATCCTCCGTCACCCAAAACTCCATCAGACCTCAGACATCAGACAAAACTCCGTCCTCCGTCACCCAAAACTCCATCAGACCTCAGACATCAGACAAAACTCCGTCCTCCGTCAGGCAAAACTCCATCAGACCTCAGACATCAGCTAAAACTCTGTCCTCCCTCAGACATCAGCCAAAACTCCGTCC
The DNA here is from genome assembly GCF_014858855.1 of Bufo gargarizans. Lineage (NCBI taxonomy): Eukaryota > Metazoa > Chordata > Amphibia > Anura > Bufonidae > Bufo > Bufo gargarizans. The sequence goes on from NC_058080.1 coordinate 467,961,958, forward strand.
TCCCTAACTCAAAATACGCCCTACTACACACACTCTTCACCTGACGGAGCTGCTAGCTGCTGGATTAGCAAAGGACCTGTGATGACGTCATGACCATGTGACGAGTCACGTGTGTGGGAGGGGTCAGATGTGCACAGCAGCTGGTAGAGTGTACAGAACAGTAGCCATCAAATAGAGCTCTGTGCTAGAGATGTGTGTGTAACCTGCATGTAGCAGAGCTGTGTACTGTGTTACAGAGATGTATGTGTAACCTGCATGTAGCAGAGCTGTGTACTGTGTTACAGAGATGTATGTGTAACCTGCAGGTGGCAGAGCTGTGTACTGTGTTACAGAGATGTATGTGTAACCTGCAGGTAGCAGATCTGTATGTGTAACCTGCAGGTAGCAGAGCTGTGTACTGTGTAGCAGATCTGTATGTGTAACCTGCAGGTAGCAGAGCTGTGTACTGTGTTACAGAGATGTATGTGTAACCTGCAGGAAGCAGAGCTGTGTACTGTGTAGCAGTGCTGTATGTGTAACCTGCATGTAGCAGTGCTGTGTACTGTGTAGCAGAGCTGTATGTGTAACCTGCATGTAGCAGTGCTGTGTACTGTGTAGCAGAGCTGTATGTGTAACCTGCATGTAGCAGAGCTGTGTACTGTGTTACAGAGATGTATGTGTAACCTGCAGGTAGCAGAGCTGTGTACTGTGTAGCAGATCTGTATGTGTAACCTGCATGTAGCAGAGCTGTATGTGTAACCTGCATGTAGCAGAGCTGTGTACTGTGTAGCAGTGCTGTATGTGTAACCTGCATGTAGCAGAGCTGTGTACTGTGTAGCAGAGCTGTATGTGTAACCTGCATGTAGCAGAGCTGTGTACTGTGTAGCAGAGCTGTATGTGTAACCTGCATGTAGCAGTGCTGTGTACTGTGTAGCAGAGCTGTATTTGTAACCTGAATGTAGCAGAGCTGTGTACTGTGTAGCAGAGCTGTATGTGTAATCTGCATGTATCAGAGCTGTGTGCTGTGTAGCGGAGCTGTATGTGTAACCTGCATGTAGCAGGCTGTGTACTGTGTTACAGGGATGTATGTGCAACTTGCATGTAGCAGTGCTGTGTACTGTGTTACAGAGATGTGTGTGTAACCGCATGTAGCAGAGCTTTTTACTGTGTAACAGAGATGTGTGTGTAACCTGGGAACTATAAAAAAGTGTAAAATAAAACATAAAAATTCAGATCACCCCCCTTTTCCCAAAATGAAAATAAAAGAACAAAAAATACACATCATGGGTGTCGCAATGTGTAAAAACACCCATTGTATAAAAATATATTCCCCATACGGCAAACGGCAAAACAGAAGAAAAAAAAGAGTCCAAATGTCCGATTCGCCGTTTTTGGTTGCTTCATTTGCTACAAAAATGTAAATAAAAAGTGATCAAAAAGTCTTAAACACCCCAGAATGGTATCAGTGAAAAGTTCAGATTGCCCCGCAAAAAATGAGCCCCCATCCAGCTTTGTACACATAATTCCCAAAAAGTTATAGAGCTCAAAATATGACGACAAATAAAAAAATCGGATTCTGTAAATCTCCTGTCACTCCGAGTTACTCAGAATTGGTAGCCCTAATTAATAAATACATGCAACATGAATGCATATATGCCGCTTCACACAGATCACAAGTGTTAGGCCTCTTGCACATGAACGTTGTTGGTCCATTCCGTGCATTGGGGACAGCAATTTGCAGTCCCCAATTCACGGGCAACGTGCGTGCAGCGGCCGGGACAGATCCAGACCCATTCAACTTGAATAGGTCCGTGAATATGTTCTACTTTTTTGCTGTGCGGAGGCATGGCCAGAAACACCACGGAAGCACTCTGTAGTGCTTCTGTGGGGATCCGATCCGTGTTTCTGTTCCGTTCAAGTGAATGGGTCGACATCACGGATGCGGGATGCACACGGCTGGTGCCCTGTGTATTGCGGAACCGCAGTATGTGGTCTACAATACGACCACAGGCACACAGCGACCATGTGCAAGAGGCCTTACAAAGATGGGATTTATGGTGCACATCCTCTTGTGCTTCCCATATTCCACAGATTTATATCACACAGCTACTTACAGTTGTGCTGATAAGTTTACATACCCTTGCAGAATTTATGATTCCTTAAAGGGGTATTCTCATCTTCCCTTTGTCATACTTACCTTCCTTGAGCGTGACGTTCACTTCCTGTATTCTTCTCCCGGCCGGGCCGCGCTTGCGCAGAAGACTGAAGATTCTCTCCCGGCCGGGCCGCGCAATGTCCTGAACCTGTCCCTGTATAGTACAGAGTCGGCGTGCGCATTCGCGGCTCTGTACTATACTGGCCAGGAAGAAGTCATCATGGCGCATGCGCGGCTGCATGCGCGTTCAGGACATTGCGCGGCCCAGCCGGGAGAGAATTTTCCGTCTTCTGCGCAAGCGTGGCCCGGCTGGATTCGACAGGAGAGGTGGCTGTGACCAGGGGAGACCAAAGACAACATCAGGTAAGAGGGGACTTATTTTCTAAAAAAGGATGGGAATTAGGTAATAAAATGTATTTAGAAAAATTATCACTGTCAAATCATTAACAGATGTAACAGTGATCATTAAGATGAGAATACCCCTTTACCCATTGTGCAGAGAATATGATTGATACCACGGACACTTTTCTCTCGCTCATGGTTAGTGGTCGGCTGAAGCCATTTATGTCAAACAACGGTGTTTACTCTTTATAAATCATAATCACAACACAAACTCCCCAAATGACCCTGATCAGAAGCTTACACACCCCAGTTATTAATACCATGTATTGCCCCCTTTAACATCAATGACAGCTTGAAGTCTTTTGTGGTAGTTGTGGATGAGGCTCTTTATTTTCTCAGATGGTAAAACTGCCCATTCTTCCTGTTGAAAAAAAAAAAACAATTCCACCACAGTTTTACGTGATTTTTATTTACGACATTCGATGTGCGATAAAACTGACTGGTTACTTTTATTCTACAGGTCAGATCGAATCCGGCAATACCTTATATGTATAGTTTTTCTTGCGTTTTAATAGTGATAAAAAATTTAAAATATCCAGTTTTTATTTTTGTCGCCATATTTTGAGCCCCATAACTTTTTTGTAATTATGTGTACGGAGCTGGGTGGGGGCTCATTTTTTGCGGGGCAATCTAAACTTTTTACTGATACCATTCTGGGGTGTTTAAGACTTTTTGATCACTTTTTATTTACATTTTTGTAGCAAATGAAGCGACCAAAAACGGCGAATCGGACATTCGGACTCTTTTTTTTTTTTCTGTTTTGCTGTTTGCCGTATGGGGAATATATTTTTATACAATGGGAGTTTTTACACATTGCGAAACCCATGATGTGTCTTTTATTTTAATTTTGGGAAAAGGGGGGTGATCTGAATATTTATGGGGTTTTTTTACACTTTTTTTTATAGTTCCCAGGTTACACACACATCTCTGTAACACAGTACACAGCTCTGCTACCTGCAGGTTGCACATACATCCCTGTAACACAGTACACAGCTCTGCTACATGCAGGTTACACATACAGCTCTGCTACACAGTTCACAGCTCTGCTACATGCAGGTTACACATACAGCTCTGCTACACAGTTCACAGCTCTGCTACATGCAGGTTACACATACAGCTCTGCTACACAGTACACAGCTCTGCTACACAGTACACAGCTCTGCTACCTGCAGGTTACACGTACATCTCTGTAACACAGTACACAGCTCTGCTACCTGCAGGTTACACATACAGATCTGCTACCTGCAGGTTACACATACATCTCTGTAACACAGTACACAGCTCTGCTACATGCAGGTTACACATACATCTCTAGTACAGAGCTCTATTTGATGGCAACTGTTCTGTACACTCTACCAGCTGCTGTGCACGTCTGACCCCTCCCACACACGTGACTCGTCACATGGTCATGACGTCATCACAGGTCCTTTGCTAATCCAGCAGCTAGCAGCTCCGTCAGGTGAAGAGTGTGTGTAGTAGGGCGTATTTTGAGTTAGGGAGGACAGAGTTTTAGCTGATGTCTGAGGTCTGATGGAGTTTTGCCTGACGGAGGACGGAGTTTTGTCTGATGTCTGATGGAGTTTTGGGTGAGGGAGGACGGAGTTTTGTCTGATGTCTGAGGTCTGATGGAGTTTTGGGTGACGGAGGACGGAGTTTTGTCTGATGTCTGAGGTTTGATGGAGTTTTGCCTGATGGAGGACGGAGTTTTGTCTGATGTCTGAGGTCTGATGGAGTTTTGGGTGACAGAGGACGGAGTTTTGTCTGATGTCTGAGGGCTGATGGAGTTTTGTCTGACGGAGGACGGAGTTTTGTCTGATGTCTGATGGAGTTTTGCCTGACGGAGGACAGAGTTTTGTCTGATGTCTGAGGGAGGACGGCGTTTTGTCTGATGTCTGAGGTCTGATGGAGTTTTGGGTGACGGAGGACGGAGTTTTGTCTGATGTCTGAGGTCTGATGGAGTTTTGCCTGATGGAGGACGGAGTTTTGTCTGATGTCTGAGGTCTGATGGAGTTTTGGGTGACGGAGGACGGAGTTTTGTCTGATGTCTGAGGGCTGATGGAGTTTTGTCTGACGGAGGACGGAGTTTTGTCTGATGTCTGATGGAGTTTTGCCTGACGGAGGACAGAGTTTTGTCTGATGTCTGAGGGCTGATGGAGTTTTGCCTGACGGAGGATGGAGTTGTGGATGATGTCTGACGATGTCCTAATATGTATGCCGTATACAGCACAATTGCTCATTGTTGTATTTTTGATGTTTTGATCTCCCCTTCTTCTTACAACACTCAACAGACGTCTGGGGACCGAGGAGACCAGTTTCTCAAGTTTAGAAATAGGAATGCTCTCCCATTCTTGTCTAATACAGGCCTCTAACTGTTCAATCGTCTTGGGCCTTCTTTGTTGCACCTTCCTCTTTATGATGCACCAAATGTTCTCTATAGGTGAAAGATCTGGACTGCAGACTGGCCATTTCAGTACCCGGATCCTTCTCCTACGCAGCCATGATGTTGTGATTGATGCAGAATGTGGTCTGGCATTATCTTGTTGAAAAATGCAGGGTCTTCCCTGAAAGAGATGACGTCTGGATGGGAGCATATGTTGTTCTAGAACCTGAATATATTTTTCTGCATTGATGGTGCCTTTCCAGACATGCAAGCTGCCCATGCCACACGCACTCATGCAACCCCATACCATCAGAGATGCAGGCTTCTGAACTGAGCGTTGATAACAACTTGGGTTGTCCTTGTCCTCTTTGGTACGGATGACATGGCGTCCCAGATTTCCAAAAAGAACTTCGAATCGTGACAGAACAGTCTTCCATTTTGCCACACTCCATTTTAAATGATCCCTGGCCCAGTGAAAACGCCTGAGCTTGTGGATCTTGCTTAGAAATGGCTTCTTCTTTGCACTGTAGAGTTTCAGCTGGCAACGGCGGATGGCACGGTGGATTGTGTTCACTGACAATGGTTTCTGGAAGTATTCCTGAGCCCATTCTGTGATTTCCTTTACAGTAGCATTCCTGTTTGTGGTGCAGTGTCGTTTAAGGGCCCGGAGATCACGGGCATCCAGTATGGTTTTACGGCCTTGACCCTTACGCACAGAGATTGTTCCAGATTCTCTGAATCTTCGGATGATTTTATGCACAGTTGATGATGATAGATGCAAAGTCTTTGCAATTTTTCGCTGGGTAACACCTTTCTGATATTGCTCCACTATCTTTCTGCGCAACATTGTGGGAATTGGTGATCCTCTACCCATCTTGGCTTCTGAGAGACACTGCCACTCTGAGAAGCTCTTTTTATACCCAATCATGTTGCCAATTGACCTAATTAGTGTTAATTGGTCTTCCAGCTCTTCGTTATGCTCAAATTTACTTTTTCCAGCCTCTCATTGCTACTTGTCCCAACTTTTTGGGGATTTGTTGACACTGTGAAAATTTGAATCAACGTATTTTTCCTTTAAAATGATACATTTACTAGGATTAAACGTTTGATCTGTCACCTACGTTCTATTACAAATAAAATATTGACATTTGCCATCTCCACATCATTGCATTCAGTTTTTATTCACAATTTGTTAAGTGTCCCAACTTTTTTGGAATCCGGTTTGTACATCAAGATAGTTTTTTTTTTTTTATTTGTACGTATTTTATTTTTATTTTATGTCATTTCACTGATTTGTCTGTTACATTTTCTGGGGATATTCACCAATTTGTGGCTGTGAAATACCCCTGCTCTACCTAGTAGACAGGTTAATAAATTTCACAAATTTTTCTGGTACATTCTTGGGTGACATTTTACCATTTGTGCCGTGAATAAACTCCTGCTCTGCATAGGTGACAGGGACCGAAATTTTTAAAAATCATCTGTTCCATTGGTGGGTGACATTAACCCATTTCTGGCGATGAAAAACCCCTTGTAAGGGATCTCCTCTTATTCGGGGGTCATTCTCACAATGATCTTCATCGACCACAGGGTTAGGGGTCAAACATTGCTTTTATTTGGCACCTCAGCAAAACCAAAACAAACAATACAAATAAAACACCTGCCCGGCTGGGCTCTAACTTAGGCCTCATGCACACGACAGTATTTTTTCACGGTCCGCAAAAACTAGATCCGTAGGTCCGTGATCCGTGACCGTTTTTTCGTCCGTGGGTCTTCCTTGATTTTTGGAGGATCCACGGACATGAAAAAAAAGTTGTTTTGGTGTCCGCCTGGCCGTGCGGAGCCAAACGGATCCGTCCTGAATTACAATGCAAGTTAATGGGGACGGATCCGTTTGATGTTGACACAATATGGTGCCATTTCAAACGGATCCGTCCCCATTGACTTTCAATGTAAAGTCTGGAGTCCCTTTTATACCATCGGATCGGAGTTTTCTCCAATCCGATGGTATATTTTAACTTGAAGCGCCCCCATCACCATGGGAACGCCTCTATGTTAGAATATACTGTCGGATATGAGTTACATCGTGAAAACTCATTTCCGACAGTATATTCTAACACAGAGGCGTTCCCATGGTGATGGGGACGCTTCTAGTTAGAATATACTACAAACTGTGTACATGACTGCCCCCTGCTGCCTGGCAGCACCCAATCTCTTACAGGGGGCCGTGATCAGCACAATTAACTACTCAGGTGCCGCACCTGAAGGGGTTAATTGTACTATCATATCCCCCTGTAAGAGATCAGGGCAGCAGGGGGCAGACTCCCCCTCCCTCCCCAGTTTGAATATCATTGGTGGCCAGTGCGCCCCCCCCTCCCTCCCTCTATTGTAATAAATCGTTGGTGGCACAGTGTGCACCCCCCATCGGCCCCCCCCTCCCTCCCTCTATTGTAATAAATCGTTGGTGGCACAGTGTGCGCCCCCCATCGGCCCCCTCCCTCTATTGTAATAAATCGTTGGTGGAACAGTGTGCGCCCCCCATCGCCCCCCCTTCCTCCCTCTATTGTAATAAATTGTTGGTGGCACAGTGTGCGCCCCCCATCGGCCCCCCTCCCTCTATAGCAGTAACAACATTGGTGGCCAGTGTGCAGCCTCCCATCTCTCCCCCCCCCCCCGAACATTGGTGGCAGCGTAGTTCCGATCGGAGTCCCAGTTTAATCGCTGGGGCTCCGATCGGTAACCATGGCAACCAGGAAGCTACTGCAGCCCTGGTTGCCATGGTTACTTAGCAATAGTACAATAGTAGAAGATTCATACTTACCTGCTGGCTGCTGCGATGTCTGTGACCGGCCGGGAGCTCCTCCTACTGGTAAGTGACAGTTCATTTAGCAATGCGCCGCACAGACCTGTCACTTACCAGTAGGTGGAGCTCCCGGCCGGACACGAGAGGGAGGAGGGGGGGGCCCGATGGGGGGCGCACACTGTGCCACCAACGATTTATTACAATAGAGGGAGGAAGGGGGGGCCCTATGGAGGGGCACACACTGTGCCACCAACGATTTATTACAATAGAGGGAGGAAGGGGGGGCGATGGGGGCCGCACACTGGCCTCTAAGCTATTATTACAATTGAGGGAGGGAGGGGGGGCCGCACTGGCCACCAATGATATTCAAATTGGGGAGGGGGGGGTCTGCCCCCTGCTGCCTGGCAGCCCTGATCTCTTACAGGGGGATATGATAGTACTGGGTGCTGCCAGGCAGCAGGGGGCAGTCTTGTACACAGTTTGTAGTGTATTCTAACTAGAAGCGTCCCCATCACCATGGGAACGCCTCTGTGTTAGAATATACTGTCGGATATGAGTTTTCACGAAGTGAAAACTTAGATCTGAAAAAGCTTTTATGCAGACGGATCTTCGGATCCGTCTGTATGAAAGCAACCTACGGCCATGGATCACGGACACGGATGCCAATCTTGTGTGCATCCGTGTTCTTTCACAGACCCATTGACTTGAATGGGTCCGTGAACCGTTGTCCGTCCAAAAATAGGACAGGTCATATTTTTTTGACGGACAGGATACACGTATCACGGCCTCGGCTGCAAAACGGTGCATTTTCCGATTTTTCCACTGACTTATTGAAAGTCAATGGGTCCGCGAAAAAATATGGAAAACGGCACAACGGCCACGGATGCACACCGGTCGTGTGCATGAGGTCTAAACATGAGGACTCACTGAAAGCCCCGTTCACACACGGGAAGAACATGCGGCTTTTCCCAGCCTAACAATCCAGCACTTCCAGGCTGTAACAAAGTTCGGTACCTTTTGGGGGATTGTGGCCCAGAAGTCCTCCTGACTCTGGCCTAGCGACCGTCGATTACAAGACCTCACGGAGTCCCCCAAAGTTCAGGCTAACACGTAGCCCCGTGGCCCCTCAGCCAGCTCGGCTGAGCCCACTTGTACAGAGCCTTCCCAGGCCTCTGCTGCACACGGACTCTCCAGAGTGAGACACACCCAAGATCCAGTACCAGGATTAACTAGAATCCCTGGACATGAGCATGCCCTAAGTCCCGGACTGGAACCTGGGGAAACAACACCTCAATGTTTACATTGCCACACCCTACTCAGCATAAGTGACAGGGACTTAAATTTAAAAAATTGGGCTTTAATTGGCCCTTTTATTCGATCCTTCTTCTGCTTTAATAACTTGTCCCACATTTCCGCTCGATCACATTGCAGCCATTGACCTCCCTTGGGTGTGGTCTCTCTTTCTCACGCTTCCTCTCCGGCGTGGAACCCTGATTCGCCGCTAACAATGATCAACATGTTAGGCTCAGAAAAGAACATTGAAAGTCGATAGAGAAGATATCCAATTGGATCGTGGACGTCACGGGGACGTGCGATCAGGCAGAAGTTATCTAGAGTTAACAAAGCGGCAGCAGGGCCTCTCTTGTCTAACGTTTCCAAATCCAAAATACCCCAGTGACATTCCCTATAATTTCCCTATAATAATTTAATTATTATTCATTCCAATAACAGGACATCTTAAGAGTCCTATATTGTTATTTATCGTCACTACCTCCCCGAGTCGGGAGTGGACAATTGCCATGCGCCCCCTCCCTTCATTCGATCGTTCCGCTTTGATTACTTCTCCCACATTTCCGCTCGATCATATTTCATTTCATACATTGACCTCCCTTGGATGTGGTATCCCTTTCTCACGCTTTCTCTCCGGCGTGGAACCCTGATTCGCCGCTAACCGTTATCAACATGGTAGGCGCAGAAAAGAACATTGAAAGTTGATATAGCAGATATCCAATTGGATCCTGGACATCACAGGGACATGCGACATGGTGGAGCAGTATGTGTGCACACGCCTACATGTACAGACTGATGGGTCTGCCCCCTGCAACTTCTGGGGCTACAAATTGGGCATATGGCCTGAGCTTGCCCTTTACGCCTTGGAGGTGCTGGCCTGCCCTGCAGCCAGTGTATTGTCTGAACATTTGTTTAGTACGGCTGGAGGGGGTTATAACAGGTTATATTACCCAATATTTTAGGGTGTACCCCAATTTAAACAAAAAAAAATAAAAAATAAAACCAAAAAGCAGTGTAGGCTACTTCCTCCTCATCTTCCACAGCCGCTTCCACCTACACCGCCATACCCACCGCCTCCTCAACCTCCTACTCCATATGGACCTCGTCCTCCAAGATCAAGATTATTATTTTTTATTTTTACGTATTTTATGTTTTTGAAGTCATTTCCCTATCCACACTTGCCGTGCTCTTAACCACATTTTGCTGCCATTTGCAGCCCTCTAGCCCTTCCCATGACTTTTTTACAGCCATTTTAGTGCTCAAAAGTTCAGGTCCCCATTGACTTCAATGGGGTTTGGGTTCGGGGTCAAGTTCGGGTCCCAGGTGTCTGCTCAAGTCTACTGTCCACCTAAACTGACAGCCCAGACAAGGAGAGCACTATTTAGAGAAGCAGCCAAGATGCTAATGTTCACTCTGCTCAAGTGGGAGTCTGTTTACAGGACAACTAATAGTCGTGTACTCCACAAATCTGGCCTTTATGGAAGAGTGGCAAGAAGAAAACCATTTTTTAAAGCAAGCCATATCAAATCCCATTTACAGTTTGACACAAGCTATGTAGGGGACACAGCAAAGAAGGGTCTCTGTTCAGATAACTTTTAAGTCTAAATTGAAAACATTATGTGTAGAACATGGTGGTGGCATCATGATGCTATGGGGATGCTTTTCTTCCGTAGGGACAGGGAAGCCGGTCAGAGTTTGTGGGAAGATGGATAGAGATAAACACAGGGCAATTCTTGAAAAAAAACTGAAAGAGGCTGCAAAAAAATTCTGATTGAAAAGAAGGGTTTCACCTTCCATCAAGACAACGACCCTAAACATACAGCCAGAGCTACAATGGAATGGTTTAGATCAAAGCATATTCATGTGTTACAATGGCCCAGTCAAAGTCCAGACCTAAATCCCATTGAGAATCTATGGCAAGACTGGAAAATTGCTAATTGTAAGCCTCTAGATTAGCAAAGGTGGTAGAAACATACCTCAAAAGACTTGCAGCTATAAATGCAGCAAAAGGTGGTCCTAAAAAGTATCATATTGACAGGGGGGGGGGGGGAGGCTGAATACAAATTTTAACCCAAACCCTAACCCACATTTTCAAGATCTTTATTTATTATTAACATTATTTGGAAGTGACAACATATCATTTTCATTTCACTTCAGGCATACGTGCTACTTTGTGTTGGTCTATCACATAAAATCCCAATAAAATATATTTAGGTTTGTGGGTGTAATGTGAAATAATGTGAAAAAGTTCAAGGGGAATGAATACTTTTTCAAGGCACTGTATTGAATGTTTGTGGGCACCTCAAGTCATTGGGATCTACCAAAGAGTATCTAATGTGTATGATCAACTTAACAGTTACTGGGAAGAAGGTTCCCACCAGGGGCCTTAACCAACCTTGATCTCTCCCTCTGGAGGACTCCTAAATGAATTAAAAAGGAAAATCTTTTTTTTTTTTTTCTGGAGATCCTCTAAACTGATTTTCACTATAAAATGCTGAAAAAACTGCAACATTTATAAATCTGCTGCAAAACAGAGACAAGCTAGCCTACTTCTGTGTAGACAATGGCTGTTGGTTATTAGATGCATAGACATACATGATGCATATACTAAGTATCATATATTATGATGTTTTAGCACCCTTTGTCTTTGCTGGGTTGATATATCCCGAATTGCAATGTGTTGTTAAGTGTAGTAACTAACTTCTATTTTTTTGTTTTTGTTTCTGTTATAATAGTTATGACTCTTCTAAATGATGTACTACCCATTCCATTACATCCATTATGCACTCAGCAAATTTCTTAATAACAGTCATATTTGTACAAACCTGGAAACTAGAAATATGCAGTGTATAAGAAAAAAAGGAGTGTTCACATGAACATTCAGTAGGTGGCACTTAAAAGGCTTCTTTGAATTTGCAGTCGCCATTAGACAAACAGGAGTAGGAGCAGAGGCTGGAGCCAGTCCATCCCTGAGCACAAGGCACTGTAGCCAAGGTACTGAGGAAAAAGAAACAGCCCAGGCCAAAGCAGAAAGAGACAAAGGGGGAGGGAGACTCAGCCAGGGAGTACATCAAGGAGCAGGCAGCAAATCCAAGCAGCAGAAGGCAACAATCACAGTGCAGCAGACTGAGCACTTCCAGAAAGGACAGCTCCTTCTTTCCTACCAGGTCTCTTTGTAGTATGACAGCAAAACTCTGAAGATCTTTCTTGTGGATTTCTTCATTATCAGGTATTTATCTTGCTATTTACCTATAGAAAATGTCTAAGGATTCTACCAGGCTGCTGCTGCTACGTTGTGCATTGCTGGGTGCTAGAATCCAGGTCAGCAGCATCTACTTCACCTGAGCAATTCACTGTTGTGAGTCTGCACAGTCTATCTAGAGTATAATATGAGAATAGCTGATTGCATGGCTCATATTTACCTTCTTAAGGTCCAGACTAGATCATTTGTCTTTCTCCTGATTATACCCAGACATTGTTCCCCTGACGCCCCTACATAGGATGAGATAATGTAGATTGTCCAGTGCTTTGGAACTCTGACTCTGCTGATACTATGCATGTGCTCAGCAGGGCAGCAACATTAAAAGGCAAATCCATCTTGGTTGTGTGGAGGATATTTTCGGTTAATGTCCTGTAATCCTGATTTAGAATCAATACTTTGCGCAAGGGAAGCAATTAGACATCTCTGTTCTGTTTTCTCAACTTTAAAGCATAGCTGCTGTGGGATGTTCAGGGGAGGAAATCTGGCCTTTGATGATGAGACTCCTGTTAAACATTACCATTGATTTTCTTACCCCCAATGTATCAGAAAAGAGATACTGGGATACCACAGCCTTTAAATCAGCTTAGCTTCCTCAATCTCAGCAAAAGGCGGCGAATGGAGAAAACACAGATTAAATGTAGGCTTTAGCAGGGGCAGCCTACGATTTATATAACACATGACACATCGTTTCATGTTTTATTACATATTTTAATTGTTTTTTTTATTCTACTAAAGCAGCAGCAAATATAAAAATATTATTAGATAAAACTGTCAAGACATTGTAACACATTATTTATCTATTTCTGAACATAATCATTGTTATTAAATTATAACTTTCTATCAGTTAAATGCTCCCTTATTAGATAACAAGGTGCAAAAATGATTCTTACATACAGAATACCACAATGTAAAATATCAATAAAGAAAGAATGGGGTGAGTATTCTCTACAGAGCTATTGAAAAGCTGTGTCTACAAATGTAGAAAAGTTGAGTTTGTTACATGGCATGTTGAGGTAACCAAATGCGGTAATTAAGGTTTTGCATAGGACTTCAGGAAACCCACACCATTGAAAGTAGATCTGTAGAATGATCCTCTATCCTCTGGCACCTTTTTTTTTAAAACTAGTGATTTGTAGTACATTCCCTTTTGGCGTTGCTTTGGCTGCCATCTATATTTAGATAATCAGATCATTTTAGATGCGTATATACTATAATGGACTGCTAGCATCAGATTATACAACACAAGGTTAGGAGTATGTTAGTAATGAAATAATTGTACAATATGAAGAAGGAAAAGCTAGATATCTGATTATCTGCTGTGCATAGTGTAGAAAGCAAATATGTATTTAAAAAATGAATACATTGTATGTATATTGCTTAGCCTAAAATATATTCCATGTCCGATTAGTTAGAGTGCAGCTTATTTTGCATAAAAGAAAAAAGTATAAAAAATATATATGGAACAGTTCTGAGGTTCCCTATTATTACATTGCCATAGGTCTGATTAGTTTGGGTACATCTTATTTTGCATAAAAGAAAAAAGTATAATAAATATATGGAACAGTTCTGAGGTTCCCTACTATTACATTGCCATAGGTATTGCTACCCATATTTCCATACTCTAACACAAGTTATGGAGTGTAATACTGCTTTTCAAGGTTTCCCAAAAACTGTATGAGAGCTCCTATGGACGCTGTATTGGCTGGTATTAATGCTTGTCACCTAGCATCTGCAGGACCAAGATAAGTCACAATCATCAAAATAGACGTTACGCAAGAGGACAACCCAGTGACTTAAAGTGAACCTGTTACCATGAAAATCTGCAAGCAGCATGATATAGAGAAGGAACTGAGCAGATTGATATCTCTTTTTATGGGGAAAAGATTGAGAGACTTCCTGTATGACTATGCATAGCGAGATAGCTGTCAATCACTGATAGGGTTGCCCACATGACTTCTAAGCATAGACAGGGAGATAGAGAGCACAGATTTAACCCCTTTAGAACTGTCGCCTTACATGAATGGCGCGGCCAGTAGGGATTTACAGACCAGCAAGATACATGTGCATCCCAATTAGTGTTGAGCTAATCAAAGTATCCGAAGTGGACTTCAATCAGAATTTCAGGAAAAATTTGATTTGCCGCAAAGCTGAATTCATCACGCTCTGTGGTAACGAATCAATTTTACCTGAAATGGCGGTAAAAATAAAAAAATACAGACTCAACTCATCCATTTGCGCGCAAAGAGTCATCTTGAGTGAAGATATTATGTGAAATCTCGCGCGTGGTGACATATGACGTCATCACGTCACCGCACAAGATTTTGCACGGTGTCTTCAATCAAGATGGCTGCAGTGGCCTCTACACGATCAAATGGATAAGGTATTTTTTTATTCTTTTTTTTAGTGGATTAACCCTGAAAGACCTTAATGTTAATCTCAGATGCTGGGATCAGCGATGAACATGGCATCTGAGGGGTTCAATGACGGGGGCAGCACCATTGATGTTCCCCATCATTGCTCCTGCTACATGCAAAGTAATTTGTCACAAAGTGAATTTCTTTGTGAAATTGTGCAAATCAGCTGAATCAAATTTTTCATAACTTTTCTCATATCTAATCCCAGTCACCTCGTCTAATGACACGGTGACTGGGCTAAGATGGCAGCTGTCCCCGACAGCCAGCCATCTTAGATAAGGGTCCATGGAGGTTGTAACTCCCCTCTGCAGCCCCAATCGTAGTGTTGACCAACTAATCACAGCTTCCTTACTGTTAAAGCCAATGAGGAAGCTGAAGGTGGGCTCCAATGGGAGGGTGAGTAGTACTGAAAAAGGACCCCCCCTTCATTTTAGTTGGATGCCAAGCCACCCATGAACACTTTTTGTCACAGTTTTTATTTTTTTACAGCCCTGCTGCAGTTTTCCTGTTTACAAGCTGTGACCGCCAAGAGCTGATCAGTCTGTACGTCACTGATCAGCACCTGAGCTCAGTTTTTGGCGCATGTATTTGGTTTTCTCATCTTTGCTCATGTTTTGGCATGGCGTGTTTGTTAAAAAAAAAGAAATAAAGGTTAGGGTTTTATATATATATATATATATATATATATATATACATTTTTAGCTAGATTTTTTTTTTTTTTGATTTTACTGTAGTACATTTTATACTATAAACATCTGCTTGCGTGTGCCTTGCACCCACTAAGCACCGATCAGTACCATCCATTACTGTATCTGCATGCAGTTTTCTGTGCAGGAAGCTCATGAAGGAAGTCATGTGTCATGAGCTGGCTTGGTGGATATATAAGATGTGCGACAGGCTGTCTGCACACATGTCCCTTGTTGCTGTCATGGGTAAATGGGGCGAATTATCAGAGTTCCAAAAATGGATGGTATTTGCTTTTGGGCCAAGGGTGGCAGTGTTTCTGGAACTGGGCAGTTTGTGAACGGTTCATGTGCTGCTGTGGTGAAAGTGTATTGTTGAGTGGACAAATGGCAACATTGTGAATAAGTGACGTGGAAACTGCAGAGCACCGCATGCTATTGATATGAAAAGTGAACGTCAGCTACAAAGGTGAGCAAGCGCGGACCAAAACGCTACAATAGAGCAGGACACTGCCAAAATGAACCAGCGGCCACCAGATGTGTGTGTAAAACAACAGTTCAGCGATTCCTACTGTGTATGGGGCTCTAAAGCAGACAGATGGTAATTGCACCTCTGCTACCAATGTTGCATCAGCACCAAAAGCCTCCACACACATAAGATATAAGGGAAATATCTGAGCCGCATCCGGTTTGGGCTAAAAATCACTGATGGAAATCACTGACCAAAACAATAACTGTGATTTCTTTTTTATTTTACACACAAAGAAAAAAACAAGGGAAAACTGAGCAAAGATGCAATCTCTCTATTTGCTTGCATGTGCCCTGGAACCAATGAGTGTGATCAGTAATGTATATTTTAACGTTTTATTGATTGTACTGTATCTGTGCACAGTTTTCAGAACAGGCTTTTTTTTTTACTTTACGAAATACTCCTTTTTTTTTTTTCTCCCTTTTGTTGTTACAAATTTATTACAGCCCCCACAAGTATAACATTGAAAAATTGCTTGAGGGGTGTAGATTCCCAAATAGAGTCTCTTTTTGGTGGATTCCGCTGTAAGGGTACCTCAGGGTACATCTTTAAATGCCACATGTTGCCCGAATACCATTTCGGCAAAATCTACCCTTCAAAAGCCATATGGCGCTCCTCCCCTTCTGAATCCTGCTATGTGTCCATACAGCAGTTTATGACCACATATGGGGTGTTTCTGTAGACTGCAGAATCAGAGTAATAAATATTGAGGTTTGTTTTGCTGTTAACCCTTGCTGGCTCCTTC
Organism: Bufo gargarizans; assembly: GCF_014858855.1. Classification (NCBI taxonomy): domain Eukaryota; kingdom Metazoa; phylum Chordata; class Amphibia; order Anura; family Bufonidae; genus Bufo; species Bufo gargarizans. The sequence goes on from NC_058080.1 coordinate 467,978,600, forward strand.
GGTCAACTGTTTCTTCAGTCCATTGCTCTTTTTGCTGCTTTTTGGTCCCTGCATGTAAACTTCTGGCATTGCCAGAGGTTGACAGGGGTCTCATGCGTCACTGCAGCCATCCTATATGTATACTGCACAGACCATTCAACTTCTGTTTCATAGATAGTTAACTAGATCACCATTAACACCAACTACTGTGATGCAGTAAAGGTTGACTGAGTGCAGATTAGCAGTAACCTATAAATTCTAATCTGTAATTCAATTTCATTCACTCTGTACAATTATGTACAGTAATTACTGCACACCATGTAGGCATTCAGTTGCTGTACCATGTAAAAAATGAACTCATTGGTTATGGTTCCAACTTGCTATGAAATTTGTCTTGGTGGGGGCATGCCAGAGAAAAAGAAATGACAATGGATAGACAGGGGCTGATGTGAGTGAATACATTCCCTGTACAGCAATGCTGAATATATATATATATATATATATATTAGATTATCATATCTTCCAGTCTAATTTTCGCTATATTAATTGCAAAAGTTGATGTTTGGTGAAGATAATTACTGACTGCAATGCTAAGATTTAATTCTGCAAATGATAAAAATCACTGATTTGCAATATTATTGCTACTTCTGACTTTATTTTACATAAGGGAGGAGTTATCAGTGATTGATTGCTTTTCCTGTATAAGTGTGGTGGCCCCTGTGTACAACAGAACTCACAGCAGAGATTTGAATGCATAAGTTACAAGTTTTGCTGAATCTTTTCCCTCAAAACTATATATCAATCAGCTGGGCTACTCCTGCTCTATAACAAGGTGCCTACAGATTGCACTGCATTTCATTGTGACAAATTCAGTTTAAGTGCCGGTGGTTCACCTTTACACATCTTATTGGAAATGGTTCAGAAGCCGAGATCCCCACATAGCTAGAATGGTGGGTTCTTTAGTCTGAGTCAAATGGTATAGTTTCATATATTAAACTATACTTCATATAGTTTCATGTTATATGACACTATTAAATTATTTATTCCACATTTCAGGTTCAGATCATCAGATCGATTTGTCTGTATTTGGCCCAAATTTCTAGGTTACACATAAATGGGGTCTTCCCATGTAACAGAGTCGGGGCATTTCCACAGGTTCCACAAGTTGAGTCAACCATTGATCTAGGAGAACATTGAATGGACTACACGTACATTAAAGGGGTTGGTTCATCTCATACATTGATGGGATGAGATTGTTAGGATATGCCATCAACATTGGATAGGTGCGGGTCCTATCTCTGGGACCTGCCCCTATCTCCAGAACGGAGGCTCCAAAGTGAAGGAGAATGTGCAAGGTGTGCTCTCCATTAATAGTTATGGGTGAATGCAGAGCAAACGCACAAGCGCGACCACCGCTTCATTCACTGCTATGGGACAGCTGCTGCTTGGCTATTTTTGGAACTCCCATAGTGGTGAATGAAGAGTGGCCTTATGCGCGGCTATTCCACATTCCCTTTGGGGGACTCGTAATGGATATTGGAGGCCCCCCACCCCCTCTTTGATGAATATTTGAATGTATAGTTTTTAATTTGAAATGACAAAGTACTCAAGAAAAAGCAGGAGGCAGTCCATAGTTAAACTCAAAAGACATTGAACAAAAACAGCATAAATACAGTATAAATGTCTCTGATAAGCAGCTGGCTTAATAGGAAAACTCACTGACTTGCTCTATATGCTGTAGTTCTGAGATCCCTGGTAAAGCGATTGGTAGGTAGTGAAGTCGTTATTTACTGAATCTTCAGATCATCAGAATCCCCCAGCTCAGTGGTGTTTCTATAGATTAATAGGCAGCATATGTTTGTCACTATATCACTTGAGATTAGGTTGATGTTCCATAGTTAAAAGAGGAAATGTCTGTTAATAAGAAGTCAGAAATTAGTCCGTAGACAAGCTAACACGATTGCATGGCTATAAACGGAGAATAGCAAATTCCATTTCCACATGGTAAAAACTGGTTTGTGTTATGTACAGGTAAAGTATGCTATGGGCAATCTGTTTCTGCCATACTTAGGCTACGTTCACACCTCACTTGAAGCATTCGTTTTTTACTGATCTTTTTACACTGCTGGGTCTTGCAGCTCTTCTCCCATTCACTTCAATGGGAGCAGCACCACAGTAACCCGTCATGTAGCTACTGCAGAACAGTTGATCGGTGGAGTCTGACTACCACCTATCTGATATTGATGACCTATCCTAAGAGGAGGCAAAGAATATAAACCCCTTTAGGAGCTTTTACTGTGTTATATTTCGACTGCACCTAACGTGTCTGCTGATTTGGCTCTTCCTACAGATGCAAGTGCTGCAGTGTTGAATAGTATGGCATTTCATTCCAAACTTTGGCAGTTGGCATACTCTTTGTAAATCAATAATGAAGTCAAACCGAGAAAACATAAAAGCAAGAGGTATCTTTAAAGGGATTGTCTCACTTCAGCAAATGGCATTTGTCATGTAGAGAAAGTTCATTCAAGCCACTTACTAATGTATTGTGATTATCCATATTGCTCCCTTTGCTGGCTGGATTCATTTTTCCATCACACTATACACTGCTCTTTTCCATGGGTACGACCACCCTGCAATCCAGCATCGGTGGTCGTGCTTGCACACTATAGGAAAAAGCACCAGCCAATGTGCACTCCTATGTTCCCAGCCACCAAAGAGGCTGGCGCCTTTTCTTATAGTGTACAAGCACGACCACTGCTGCTGGATTGAAGGGTGGTCATAACCATGGAAACGAGCAGTGTATAATGTGATGGAAAAATTAGTCTAACCAGCAAAGGAAGCAATATGGACAATCACAATACATTAGTAAGTGCCTTGTATTAACTTTCTCTACATGATAAATGCCATCTGCTGAAGTGACACAACCCCTTTAAATATTCCATGTCCATTCTCAGTTTGAACTCGGTTGCAGAGGTGTACAAAGTAGTAATATCCTGTATAACATTTTAGCGGCCCACATTCATTATTGCAGGTACACTTGGTTTCTGCAGAAATTGCATAGTTAAAAAGTTGCATCTAAGAATGTGCCGATAGCTGTGAAATGATTAGCAAAATCTGTGAGAGAAGCGGGCATGGTTCAGTAGTAAGGGCACAGCCACGTGGTCAGGTTTCCTGATGCAGTTTTGGAAGCCAAAACCAGAAATGAATTCAAAATTAAGGAGAAGACGTCATATCTGTCCTTTATACTTTCTCCTCTTTTTTGAATCCACTCCTGATTTTGCCTTCCAAAACTGTATCAGAACCCTGATCATATGGCTGCACCCTAAATGTCTTTTAAGCCTCATTTATCCAGGGCAAAAGTTAAAAAAGGTGCAAGTTAGTGGTGCAAATGTACGGAGAAAAAGACATTTCAACAAGCAGATTTTAAGAAGTATAGAGCAGTTATTAAATTAGATGTGATTCTCGCCTCCTACCCTCTCCACGTTCATTGGCATAATATACACTATTATTAATAAATATGGGCCAGGGTCTTTATATTTTTTTTCTTTACCTACAGAATATTTCATTCTTAGCAATGACAGTTTGACCTGGATGGATATATATTTTTCTTCCTACATCAGGGGCTAAAGGCTTATGGGCCCTGGTGCAAGAGTTAGGCTTGGGCCCCCCTTCCCTCAGTGCTTTGTGTGTCTTCTTATACACCACAAGGGTCTTTGGACCCCCTCAGGATCCTGGGCCTGGTAGCGATTGCTATCTCTGCACCCCCTATAGCTACGCCCCTGTCCTACATAGCTATGCAGTACTGTACCGTACATAATGCAGAAGGAGCCCTGCGTTAACCCTTTCTTTAATTGCCATGGTATAGGCTACTGAATCTGAAAGTATGATTGAAGTGACCCTGTCACTTGTCCTATGCTGCCCGTTCTGAAGGCCTCGTAAGACAGAGCTGCAGGTTTGCTGCAGTATTTTATTTTAGAAATCAGAGGTAATTCAGGCGGAGAGTCTGTCTTGTCCAGGTCCACAAAGTGATTGCCACCAATCCCTGTAGAAGTGTCAGTCTGTATGAGCCAGAACCCCACACTCACTCAGGCCAGGTTTATGTTAAAATACAGCAGGAATATCTATGAAATAATCTGTCATTAAGGTTAGCAGTCCTCTTAGATAAGGCAGCATAGGAGAAATGACCAGCCCATATCAACCACCAATTTAAGGGACACTTCCATCAAAATACGTATTAACATTCTATATCTATATTTTTTTCCATAAAAGGTTAGTGAAAGATTTTAGATAAAAATTTTGAAGTCGTTCCATGTATTCTACTTTAATGCACTTTTAGCACACCGAATAGTCTCCCTAAGGCTACTTTCACACTTGCGTTCAGAGCGGCTCCGTCTGGGGTCTGCCCAGATGGATCCGCTCATATAATGCAGACGATGGGATCCGTTTAGAACGGATCCGTCTGCATTATATAGTAGAAAAAGTGAAAGTAGCTTCAGACGGATCCGTCCAGACTTTACATTGAAAGTCAATGGGGGACGGATCCGTTTGAAAATTGAGCCATAGTGTGTCATATTCAAACGGATCCGTCCCCATTGACTTACATTGTAAGTCTTGACGGATCCGTTTGCCTCCGCACGGCCAGGCGGACACCCGACCGCTGCAAGCAGCGTTCAGGTGTCCGCCTGCTGAGCAGAGCGGAGGCCAAACGCTGCCAGACTGATGCATTCTGAGCGGATCCGCGTCCACTCAGAATGCATTAGGGCTGGACGGATCCGTTCGGGGCCGCTTGTGAGAGCCTTCAAACGGAACTCACAAGCGGAGCCCCGAACGCTAATGTGAAAGTAGCCTTAATGGTCAGGCAATCAATGCAGCCAGAGAGAGCCCCCTGTAGTGACTCAATTAGAGCACCACACACTTCACTGATAAGTGCAAAGGTCTTCTGTGGACATCTTTATCTATTTTTTTTTAAATATCACTTACAGGTGAAACTTGAAAAATTGGAATATCGTGCAAAAGTCCATTTATTTCTGTAATGCAAATTAAAAGGAATTGCATTAATGCAGCCTAAAATTAGAATTTAGTGAAAAGGTTCAATATTCTAGGCTCAAAGTGTCACACTCTAGTCAGCTAATTAGTCCATACCCCTTGAGCAAAGAGTACCTAAGATTGTGACTTTGGGGTTTTCATAAACTATAAGCCATAATCATCCAGATTATAACGAATAAAGGCTTGAAATATCTCGCTTTGCATGTAATGAGTCTCTCTCATATGTTAGTTTCACCTTTTAAGTTGCATTACTGAAATAAATGAACTTTGCACAATATTCTATTTTTTCGAGTTTCACCTGTATGTGATGGAAGTGTACCCTTAAAGTAGAATATTTCTGATACTGTCCATGCTGTCGCAGAATAAACCTGCAACATCACCTGAACTCCTGTTAAGAAGTGCCTCCGGCTGTCTGTCTGTTGCCTGTGCAAGCATTGCAGTGCTGCATCCGCCACATCCATGGTGAGCAAAATAGTGGTGGTCATGTGCGTTAACTCCCATGACTGCTTACTCTGCTGTTCAAAGCTGCTGCATACTTTTCTGTGCATGAGCAAAGCACATGACCACTGCCATTTTGTTCCTCATGGACAAAGCAGCCGCTGCACTGTGATGTTTACATGGGCAACAGACGGACAGACAGGGGACCTCCTAACAGGGGACATAAAAGCATGTCATGGGTTTATTCTTCAACCCCTTCTGAAGTGTTTAGCTAGCAAATGTAAAGCCTTGTATCCAGGCAGCTTAATGAGGAACTCCCAGAAATATACGGTAATTTCAACATGGCTCCATTAGCTAGCATTAGAACATTGATGTGTTTGCTGATTTGGATCCAGTGATAGTCTCTATGACAATTCCAAACTGATGAGACACAGGGCAAACCTTTGTTATTTGGACAATGATACGCCCAAAGGTTGAAAAGTTATTTTAATGGACAGTTGATTGCAGTTGCAATGTTGTACATATTTAGAAAACTTAAAGGGGTTGCCTCACTTCAGCAAATGGCATTTAAGTTAATACAAGGCCCTTACTAATGTATTGTGATTGTCCATATTGCTTCCTTTGCTGACTGGATTCATTTCTCCATCACATTATACACTGCTCATTTCCATGGTTACAGACCATGCTGCAATCCAGCAGCAGTGGTCATGCTTTCAAACTATAGGAAAAAGTGCTGGCCTATGTGTGCTCCCACTGTCCTGGCTACCAGAGAGGCCAGTGCCTTTTCCTATAGTTTGCAATCACGACCACCATCGTAACTCCTGGAAAAGAGAAGCATGTAATGCGATAGAAAAATGAATCCAGCCAGTAAAGGAAGCAATATGGACATTCACATTACATTAATCAATTTTGTGTTTTTCTCACTCTTTTTCCTACCTAAAGTGCACCATTCACTGTGCGCTTATAACTCAGTTCTCTGTACACCGCTGACAACTCATCGGAGTACAGAGTGTGAAATTAATGAATGGGCAGCAGCAGCGCTGTGGCATAGCACATGGGTACCCTGCAGCAGAGCCGTGACGCTCATAGGAGCGAATGGAGAGAGCCACACACATGAACAGACAGGGTAGCAGACCTTCATTATAGAGATAGGTACGAGTCCTAGAGGTGGGGTTTGCATCAAACGTTTATAGTGTGTCCTGTGGATATTCCATAAATGTCTAAAATGGGAATTTGCCTATTACAGAACAATGAACTGTGCATATCTTTTATATAGTACTAGCTGATGACCCAGCATTGCTTGTGTATTTATTTATTGCAATTTTATATTAAATAAGTGACTTTCACAATGGCCACCCCTTTAACTGTGACCGCCCCTTTAACAGTGACTTTCACGGTGGCCGCCCATTTAACAGTGACCGCCCACTAATTGCCATTGACTTATTGGCAACTGTGTCTCATCATCATTATCATCATCATCCACCTCGTGAAACACTAATTGCCGTTCCCCACCGTCCTCTTTTTGTGACTGTGAATGCTAAAGAGTTTGGGAATCAGGGCACAAGATCTCATGTCCCTCTTCAAAATGGCTTGTCGAGAGGCACAAATGAAGGAATGGTGCTGAAAAGAGCTCCTCGGAATATCCAAGTGTGGGATCACTTGTTTGGCAAGACTCTCCATGGTGGGAGGAAGGAGGATCAGGGTGAGGATTGTGTTGACTAGACTCTTTGCTACTCAGACTGGACTTGGTGGAAGACAGGGTGTTGGTTAATTGACTGGAAGCATTATCTGCTGCAATCCAACCGACCACTTGGTCGCACTGGTCTGACTTCTAGAGCATTGTCCTGCGCCGCTCTGCAATCTGGGACATGACGCTAGGTATTGTGGATGATTGTGCCTGCTGCCAGAGCACAAGAAAAACAGTTTCAACGCACCCAGAGCCACAGCCTCTGAATGCACCATCAGCATCACGGCCACTTCCCTGTCTCTTACTGCTCGCCTTCTTTATATTAAATGTTATATATGCTTGCAAGTATGTCACACGTACAGTAGCGTAGGATTTGTAATTGTATGTGCAAACGTCACACAGGAGATATACCACAGATAATGTCGCTGATGTCAGCAGTGGCTAATAAAAAATTACAGGGAATCTCACAGGTATTTGGGATGTCGAAACATTATACAGGAGAAATACCGCAGATAATGTCACTGATGTCACCAGCGGCTAAGAAAAAGTTACAGGGAATATCACAGGTATTTTGGATGTGGAAACGCTACACAGGAGAAATACCGCAGATAATGTCAATGCTGTCACCAGCGGCTAATAAAAAATTAAAGGGAATATCACAGGTATTTTGGATGTGGAAACGTCACACAGGAGATATACCGCAGATAATGACTCTGATGTCAGAAGCGGCTAATATAAAATTACAGCGAATGTCACAGGTATTTTGGATGTGGAAACGTTACACAGGATAACTACCGCAGATAATGTCGCTGATGTCAGCAGTGGCTAATATAAAATTACTGGGAATGTCACAGGTATTTAGGATGTGGAAACGTTACACAGGAGAAATACTGCAGATAATGTCGCTGATGTCACCAGCGGCTAATAAAATATTGCAGGTAATGTCACAGGTATTTGGGATTTGGACAAATACCGCAGATAATGTAGCTGATTTCACCAGCAGCTAATATAAAATACAGAAAATATCACAGGTATTTTAGATGTAGAAACGTTACACAGGAGATGTCCCCCAGGTAATGTCACAGTCCGCAGCGGACACCGTCTATGGAAAAAGTACACTGGATGTCATTGATATTTTTGGGATGTGCACACGTTACACAGGAGATGTAGCGCAGATAATGTTGCTGTCTGCCGTGGCCTAACTATTTCACGCTGTTTAGCGAAGGATGTGCTAAAAATAGATATTGCAGGCACACACAATTAAAAGGACTTTTGGTTCTGTAAAGTTTTAGCAATTTAACGCAGGTTGCGCTAAAAATATATATTGCTGCTGCCACACACAACTATAGTCCTTAAAAGGACTTTTGGGTCTGTAAAGTTTTAGCAATTTAGCTATTTTTGGGTCTCTGACAAGTTTTTCAACTTAAAAAAAATATATAATTCACTCCCTACACTGTCTTTCCCTTCTTCAGCACAGCTCTCCCTGACTAACACTGAGCTAAACACGTGTCATCGGGTGCTACATAGCACCCAATGATGCGTTCCAGCCAGCCTATTACTGAAAGGCCAGTAACTAACATGGCCACGGCATTACAGTGAAGGGAAGTACTTACCTGCACGTTTATTGGCTGCGTAGCAGCCAACAAACATGCGGGAAGAAGACTCGAGCATTGTGCTCGAGCACATGCGGTATTCGGCTGAATGCCGCCATGTGCCGAGCATCGAGATGCTCGAGCCGAACTGGTGTTTGGCCGGGCATGCTCGATCGACACTATTCAAGAACTATGATAAGCAAAGATGGAGTTTCCTAGTGGAAGCGCCCTGCAAAAATGCATTTTTTATTAAAATGGGGTGAATTGTAATATTTACATCACCAACATTTGGAGATCTGAATTATGTATTAGATCAAGTTTTCAACAGATTCTTCATTTAATGTTTTAGATCAAAGGGCCACCAGTCAAAAGGGTGTATTTCTTTTTACTCAATAGTCATAATTAGAAAACATTTGTTTTATAATTTTCAGCTACTTTTCTTTTCCATTTTGGCAGTGCATTACCACAGAAAATTAAATGCTAAATATTATTCTTCTGTAGCTGTCAGTACACAGAGATAAAGCTAGTATATAGACAGACAATCCATTATTTAGTTTATGGCCGCTGTGAAATGAAGAGTTTATCTTCTGGTATAATAGTAAATTGTAGAGTTTGGATAACAAAATGAAGGTTTTTTGTTCTCTTGATATGCCTAGATAATGATCATTGCAGTAATCAGTGTAATGTGTGATTCTCTAACTGAGTCTCTCATATGCCTTCCCTCTCTGGTCTAAGTAAATGGCAGGCAATGTTCAAAACATATTTAGTTACATGAAATAATAATCTCTAAATATTTTTCACTGTTTGCTCGTTGTTGCTATCATTGCTTGTTTGCCGATAGAGCATTTAGACTGCAGATTTCTGATTAGATGAGGGATGTGTTGGTGACTAATGATTTTAGAGTCACAGCTAAGACAGTAACCCGTCAGAGGGTCAATATGCTGAAGTGGTATAAATCCAAATAGACTACTGGTAGTCAAATGGGAATCTTTCCCTGATTCTCACCCTATACTATAAAGCCCTGCCTATAGAGTGGAATAGCCTCCCGATAGGGGCAATCCTGTATTCAGGAACCTCCTAATAGCCCTTGGATGGCCCTGATGAGGGATCATAGAGGCATACCAAGATAAGGTGTCATAGAACAGGTCTAATCAATGACCTACTCTAAATACACAAAATAATGAAGGCTGAGTACATCAAAATAATAAATCAATACTGAGTACATCAAAGTGAATATCTGCTAAATACATAACAATGAATAAATAGTCGCCCAATACAATTTCTGCAATTTCAGATTATATCCTTATTTGCATCGCTGATGACCCTAGGGTGGCTCGTTCCCATCGCGGCCTGCTATTGGCTCAATGCCCCCTCCCCATTGCCGGATTTTTTATGGAAGTATAACCTGTGTGAGGGGCCTGGACATTTTGGGGGGCATTATGGATAACCCGATTAAACTATGCCAGCTCCCTTGCTGGAGTAGTTTAAGACCATTTTCCATGCCATAAACTGACGTAGAAAATGGTAAATGAGATGGACTGGCTGGCCCGTCCTCTTCCCCGCCCATTTCACGCACCCTTTTTCCATCACCTCGTGAGTGAGGAAGAGTCGCAGATTTGGCTGCAAATCCCCTTTGTTACCAAATCTGCGACAAAAATACACCAAAAAGTGGCGTAATTACAATCATAAATTATTAAATGACCCCCAATATTCTCCATGGGAGATCTACATTAAGGGTCTCAAGGTCCATATTTTATTCTTTATATTTTAAATCTTTTTATATATATATATATATATATATATATATAATGCAGGGATTTGCTCTGGTAGACAGGTTAGCGGACGCAGTATAGAGGTAAGGAACCAGGTTATAAATCAAACTTCAGTGTTTTATTCACACTCAGCAAAACATAATAGTCTTGGTGCTTGTTCACACACAGCAAAAACAAGACAATGTTCACCTGGAATCCTAGGTGTCAGTTCACACCTGGCTGAATGCTCAGCCACAGAAAATTTCACTGGCAGGCTGCTAAGACCTGGTCTGGAACGTGGGGAATAGCCACCCACCCAGCACTTTGGCTACTCCCAGTAAGAGCAGTCCCGGATCAGCTTTAGGCCTCATGCACACGACAGTTGTTTTTCTCGGCCTCCGTTCCATTTTTTTTGCGGATAGGATGGGGACCCATTAATTTCAATGGGTCAGCAAAAAAATGCTGATAGTTCCGCGTTCGTTTTCCGTGTTTCCCTTCAGCAAAAAAAATACTGCATGTCCTACTTTTTTCACATTTGCGGACAAGGATAGGCATTTATTACAAGGTATCTGTGTAAAAAAATGGATCCTCTGAAAAAAACGGATGCCGTATTAAAGGGGTGGCCACTGTAAAAGTCACCGTTAAAGGAGCGGTCACTGTTAGAGGGATGACCACCATGAAAGTCACTGTTAAAGGGGTGGTCACCTGTGAAAGTCACTGTTAAAGGGGCGGTCACGATGGAAGCCACTGTTCAAGAGGCAGCCACCTGTGAAAGTCAATGTTAAAGGGGCAGTGACCGTTAAAGGGGCAGTCTCTGTGAAAGTCACTGTTAAAGGTGCGGTCACTGTGAAAGTCACTGTTAAAAGGGCAGCTACCGTGAAAGTCACTGTTAAAAGAGCAGCCACCGTGAAAGTAACTGTTAAAGGGGCGGTCACCGTTAAAGGGGCGGCCACTATGAAAGTCACTGTTGAACGGGCAGTCACCGTTAAAGGGGCGGCCACTGTGAAAGTCACTGTTAAAGGGGCAGTCACCGTTACAGGGGCGGCCACTGTGAAAGTCACTGTTAAAGGGGCGGTCACTGTTAAAGGGACGGCCACCGTGAAAGTCACCGTTAAAGGGGCGGCCACTGTGAAAGTCACTGTTAAAGGGGTGGTCACTGTTAAAGGGACAGCCACCATGAAAGTCACTGTTAAAGGGGTGGTCACTGTGAAAGTCACTGTTAAAGAGGCGGTCACCGTTAAAGGGGCGACCACTGTGAAAGTCACTGTTAAAAGGGCATCTACCGTTAAAGTCACTATTAAAGGGGCAGTCAAACTTAAGGGGGCGGCCACTGTGAAAGTCACTGTTAAAGGGGCAGTCACCGAAGTCACTGTTAAAGGGGCGGTTACTGTTAAAGGGACGGCCTCTGTGAAAGTCACTGTTAAAGGTTCGGTCACCGTTAAAGGGGCGGCCATTGTGAAAGTCACTGTTATTTAATATAAAATTGCAATAAATAAATAAATACCCGAGGTCATCAGATAATATATATATATATATATATATATATATATGGTATATATGTAAAACTATTTGTAACTATTACATATACATATCTATTCGCTAGCCTACTGGTGGTCAATATTGATCCTCATTCTACACAGCAGTGAGGGCAAACACATTGCTACTCAGGTGGCCTTTCCAATAGTAGGTTGACCTTTATGTTTCTCAGATGCATAACATGTGCCATTCTATTATTCGTTATGTCAATCATATCTGTAGGCTGCTTTCGCTGAAGGCACTGCAGATAAAGTCAAGGTATTAATAGTCAGAACATTATTGCATCCTTCGGTGTGTTACCTTTTGAAGATCTCGTGTGTTATAGAGTAATTCTTGCTATCTGTAGGTTAGTTCACATTCACAGTGGTTGCAAGTAACAGCATACTGAATGTTGTCAGGTATGCAGAATAGCAGCAACCACCAGGTAATGAATCTGATTTGCACACAAGACAAAATAGCAGCTGGTGTCTCTAACACAATTAGACTTTGCCTACTTAAAAGCAAAAAACAGATTAGTCTATGTCCTGGATTTGTGGGGGGAAGGAAATTATAAGCTTCGGCGCCAACATATTTCACATGCTGCAATGGAAAACAGTCACTAGGTGATGTTCCAGATAAAGACTGGTATCAAGTTGCACGACTGTATAAAAATATACTCTCATATAATAGTGGAGTGTGCTTTCTCCTTTATCTCTTGACCAACAGGGAAATAGATGAAGAGTAGCAATAACCAACTCTGTTCCCTTGAAGGCATATAACATACATTGCAAACAGGCAATGCAAAATTATAGCAGTACTGAATCGTAAGCTTGAACTGCCTCGAAAGAGGTTTCTGCTTGAATCCACATTGCAATCAATGGCCTGTTTAACTTTGTGATATTGTATCAAAGTGTCGGAATATTTATAATATTTACACATTGCTTTATTGTATTGTTACAGCTCTGGGTAAAGCACACTAAGGGGGTAATTAAAGGGCTTCTGTCACCCCACTAAACCGTTTTTTTTTTTTGTTTACTTATAATCCCTACACTGCGATTTATGGCTACATAATCGAATTAATCATTTTGGTCCAGTAAATTATGTTTAAAACGTGCTTTTGCAAATATGCTAATTACCTTGCTACCAGCAAGTAGGGCGGCTACTTGCTGGTAGCAGCCGCATCCTCCGATCCTAAAGACGCCCCCTCCGTATGTTGATTGACAGCGCCAGGGAACGGGATCGTTCTCTGCTGGCCCTGTTTGCATTCAAAATCTTGCGCCTGCGCCGTACCTGTCTTCAATCGGCGCAGGCGCACTGAGAGGCGGCCGCTCGCTCGGCCGCTCCATCCTCAATGCGCCTGCGCCGGGTGTACATGTGACGTCATCAGCGCAGGCGCATTGAGGATGGAGCGGCCGAGCGAGCGGCCGCCTCTCAGTGCGCCTGCACCGACTGAATACCGTTACGGCGCAGGCGCGAGTTCTTGATAGCAGACAGGGCCAGCAGAGGACGATCCCGTTCACTGGCCCTGTCAATCAACATGCGGAGGGGGCGTCTTTAGGAACGGAGAATGCGGCTGGTACCAGCAAGTAGCCACCCTACTTGCTGGTAGCAAGGTAATTTGCATATTTTAAAAGCACGTTTTAAACAAAATCTACTGGACCAAAATGATTAATTAGATTATGTAGGCATAAATCGCAGCATAGGGATTATAAGTAAGCAAAAAAAAAAAACGGTTTAGTGGGGTGACAGAAGCCCTTTAATGACATCTCCTTTGTAAAATGAAAGGATGAATCTGAATGGTTGCTATGGGGAACTAAGCCAGTTCTACTTTACACCAGTTTCATTAATGAATTTTTTCGTGCCTCTTGTCTTCAATAAGAAAACAAAGCAAAACTTAGTATGTACATCTGTATGTATATTATATATGTTTTTTCACTTTATCCTCAGTAGTGCCATTGAATTTTTTCTTCTATATTGATGTACGCAGCATCAATGGCGTTTACACTGGCATCCGTCTCAACCCCACATAAGAGTGTCCTGCCAGGATTTGAATTGATTTTAAATATATATATATATATATATATATATATATATATATAATGAAAAAAATCGGACAGCACTCCAGACGGTTTCTTCAGTAAATCAAGTAGTATTTAATCACCCATATGGTGGCAGCAAAAAAGCAACGTTTCGGCTCTACATGAGCCTTTCTCAAGCAATGACAAAAAGTGCAAAGCAAACATATATCAGTGAGCCAATTAAGTCAATTGTACAACTATATGATTGATACTTAATAAACAACAGTATAAAAAGATATACATACAATTACAAAATGGTCATCATAGTGATCATTGTTAAAGTGGCGGGTGCTAACAGTGCATACAATGCATAATAAGACTGACAGTCTTATGCTATAACCTAAAATCCATAAAGATTGTCAGCTGTTCATAATCCATCCATGATTATTCATAATACATTGAGCGTGCACATGTGTGACGGGGGTATGATGATGAAGAAATACCTGAGAAAGTGATGCAGCCCACACATACTATCGCGCTGTTCAGCGCGTCTCTGTGGTGTAAGTGCGCATGTCCCAGTCGCATATATTACATCAGACAGCGTCCGAGCGGCACCACGTTTGTTAGAGATGTCGCTCCTAAGTGACGTCACAGGCGCATAACAATTACTTCAGCCACGTCATATGTATTGCCGCTAGAGGGGGGAAACGCATGCGCAATTCCAACATTGATGCCTATAACCACCATCGTACTGAAGGGAATCCAGCCAGTATATATTTTGTTTACTGTATTTCCTGCTGTACGTCTACTGAGTTCCGTAACCGGTCAAAAAACAAATAAATACTTAGTGGGCTCCTCATCCACCATCTAGGTTCATCATTATTCTTTCGTGTCTTACCCCGGGATTCCAGTGAGTCTGAAATGATACACAGTATTAGTGATGCAAGTGACACCCAAAAATTATAATAACCTTGTTTTACACGTTTCTATTATATTTTGGTTATTGTTTTTTATAAAGTTTATATTTTTTATATATAAAATATTTTTGTCAGTGAACATGTCCTCAGTAGGAGGAAATACCTAACACATCAGAAGCAGCATGTCAAAGGGCACCCTTCCCCCCTCACACTCCCCCTCCATACCTGTAATCAATATTCAGGCCATTGGGTTGTAAGCTGTTTAGAGTCCGAATCCAAAATGATTCTCTCTTTTTAAGTAACAATACACGGTCCCCACCCCTGCGAGGCATTGGTATCTGGTCAATGATCCAGCATCTCAAGTCCTTTTCGTTATGTTTTTTAAGTGAGAAATGTCTTGGCACCGGAAGATCTGTACGACCCTTCCTGATGGTAAACCTATGGTTATTGAGTCTAGTTTTTAAATCAGTGGAGGTTTCCCCTACATACAATGCCTGGCAGGGGCAGGAGAGAACATACACTACAAAAGTAGAGTCACATGAAAGATGGAATTTAATAGGGTACACAATGTCTGTATTGGGATGTGTAAAAGCCCTGGATCTGCAAATTAATCGACAATTGACACAAT
This sequence comes from Bufo gargarizans, assembly GCF_014858855.1. Classification (NCBI taxonomy): domain Eukaryota; kingdom Metazoa; phylum Chordata; class Amphibia; order Anura; family Bufonidae; genus Bufo; species Bufo gargarizans. The sequence continues at coordinate 467,994,171 of NC_058080.1, forward strand.
GCAGGCACGGGAAACAACCAGTGCCTGATGGTGCCAATGTAGTTTGTCTGGTAAAATTTTTGGGTCCAACATCTGCCCTCACTAATTGGTCTCTGATATTTTTGCATCTCCAGTATGCACACAGGGGTGGTATCTTAAACTCGGGCACAACTTTTTTGCATCCACTTAATACCGACTAATGTCGTTTCAGTATTTTATTGATGTCATTACTATACTCAGAGTAAGTGGATACAAATGTAACCCTCTTGTCTATCTTCTTGTTTTTACCGCTAGTCTGTAGCAGGGAGTCTCTGTCTAGAGCTAATACTCTGTCTTTCTGCATCTCTAGTAGTCTACTAGGGTACCCCCGTTGCTTGAATTTAGAGGTCATCTCTTCGATGGTTTTGTCTAAAGTACTCCTGTCAGTAACTATCCTTTTCGCCCTCAAGAACTGCGAGTATGGCAAATGTTTTACCATACTACGAGGATGACAGCTCTCGTACCGTAGCGTCCCGTGCCTGCATTGTGTCAATTGTCGATTCATTTGCAGATCCAGGGCTTTTACACATCCCAATACAGGCATTGTGTACCCTATTAAATTCCATCTTTCATGTGACTCTACTTTTGTAGTGTATGTTCTCTCCTGCCCCTGCCAGGCATTGTATGTAGGGGAAACCTCCACTGATTTAAAAACTAGACTCAATAACCATAGGTTTACCATCAGGAAGGGTCGTACAGATCTTCCGGTGCCAAGACATTTCTCACTTAAAAAACATAACGAAAAGGACTTGAGATGCTGGATCATTGACCAGATACCAATGCCTCGCAGGGGTGGGGACCGTGTATTGTTACTTAAAAAGAGAGAATCATTTTGGATTCGGACTCTAAATAGCCTACAACCCAATGGCCTGAATATTGATTACAGGTATGGAGGGGGAGTGTGAGGGGGGAAGGGTGCCCTTTGACATGCTGCTTCTGATGTGTTAGGTATTTCCTCCTGCTGAGGACATGTTCACTGACAAAAATATTTTATATATAAAAAATATAAACTTTATAAAAAACAATAACAAAAATATAATAGAAACGTGTAAAACAAGGTTATTATAATTTTTGGGTGTCACTTGCATCACTAATACTGTGTATCATTTCAGACTCACTGGAATCCTGGGGTAAGACACGAAAGAATAATGATGAACCTAGATGGTGTACGAGGAGCCCACTAAGTATTTATTTGTTTTTTGCAAATTTTAATTTTTTTCTCTGTGGAGTGGTGTTATTGTCCCGTTGGCATACTAAAAGGGGTAATTTGGAAAACGCAAGTAGAGTGCTGATTGCCTACATATTAATTTTCTTGTTCTGATATATTATTGAGGAGAACCCTCTAGGTCACGAGCTGCAGCAAGAATGTGACCGACGGTGCTGATGGCATTAACGTGCTGGCAGCATCGGGGTCACACATCGAGTGTGGTTTCCCATCTTGGAAAAGTGGGGACCCTCCTCTTGGCTGCGATTAAGTGGAATCTATCCACTGTGACCGGTTACGGAACTCAGTAGACGTACAGCAGGAAATACAGTAAACAAAATATATACTGGCTGGATTCCCTTCAGTACCATGGTGGTTATAGGCATCAATGTTGGAATTGCGCATGCGTTTCCCCCCTCTAGCGGCAATACATATGACGCGGCTGAAGTAATTGTTATGCGCCTGTGACGTCACTTAGGAGCGACATCTCTAACAAACGTGGTGCCGCTCGGACGCTGTCTGATGTAATATATGCGACTGGGACATGCGCACTTACACCACAGAGACGCGCTGAACAGCGTGATAGTATGTGTGGGCTGCATCACTTTCTCAGGTATTTCTTCATCATCATACCCCCGTCACACATGTGCACCCTCAATGTATTATGAATAATCATGGATGGATTATGAACAGCTGACAATCTTTATGGATTTTAGGTTATAGCATAAGACTGTCAGTCTTATTATGCATTTTATGCACTGTTAGCACCCGCCACTTTAACAATGATCACTATGATGACCATTTTGTAATTGTATGTATATCTTTTTATACTGTTGTTTATTAAGTATCAATCATATAGTTGTACAATTGACTTAATTGGCTCACTGATATATGTTTGCTTTGCACTTTTTGTCATTGCTTGAGAAAGGCTCATGTAGAGCCGAAACGTTGCTTTTTTGCTGCCACCATATGGGTGATTAAATACTACTTGATTTACCGAAGAAACCGTCTGGAGTGCTGTCCGATTTTTTTCATTGTCTACTAGTAGGTAAGCTCCAGTTACCGTACTTGGACTTTGCACCCGTCTTTTTGTTTCATAGGTGGTGCTGCCGGTAGTTTTTTATACTATATATATATATATATATATATAGATACAGTCAGGTCCATAAATATTGGGACAGCGACACAATTCTAACATTTTTGGCTCTATACACTATCACAATGGATTTAAAATAAAACGAACAAGATGTGCTTTAACTGCAGACTGTCAGCTTTAGTTTGAGGGTATTCACATCCAAATCAGGTGAACGGTGCAGGAATTACAACAGTTTGTATATGTGCCTCCCACTTGTTAAGGGACCAAAAGTAATGGGACAATCGGCTTCTCAGCTGTTCCATGGCCAGGTGTGTGTTATTCCCTCATTATCCCAATTACAATGAGCAGATAAAAGGTCCAGAGTTCATTTCAAGTGTGCTATTTGCATTTGGAATCTGTTGCTGTCAACTCTCAAGATGAGATCCAAAGAGCTGTGTGAAAAAAGAATTTTCAAAATTTGCATTGCATTGACTTAAGTATTCACACTCTTTACTCTGTACTTTTTGCAGAAATGACACCCTCCAGTCTTCTTCGTTTGCACATATAGGTTTGGGTATGTTCTGCCATTCTTATCATCTCTGCAGGTCCTCTAAAGCGCTTTGGTTCAAATCAGGGCTCTGGCTGGGCTAGAAGGACATTCATAGAATTCTCTCTAAGGCACTCCTGTGTTTTCTTGGCTGTGTGCTCAGAGTCCTAGTCTTGTTGGAAGTTGAACCTTCACTGCAGACTAAGGCCGAGAACAATCTGGATCAGATTTTCACTAGGAATATCTCTGTACTGTGTTCCAATAAGATTTATCTCAACTCTGACCAGACTCCCTGTCCCAGACACTAAAAAAACATCCCCATAGCATGATGCTGTTATCACCATGATTCAAAGTAGGGATAGTATTGGGTAAGTGATGAGCAGTGCCTGGTTTCCTCCTCACAAGATGCTTAGAATTAAGGCCAAAAAGTTCTATCTTGGTTTTATCAGACTAGAGATTATTATTTCTTTAAGTTTAAGTGTCCTTTGAGTGCTTTTTTACAAATTCTAGATGAGCTTTCATGTGTCTTTTTATTAAGGAGAGGCTTCTTTATGGCCACTCTGCCATAAAGCCCAGATTGGTAGTTGCAGTGCAGTGGTGGTTGATCTTCTGAAAGTTTCTCCAATCTGCACACTGGATCTTTGGAGCCTAGACAGAGTGACCATTGGGTTCTTGGTCACCTCTCTTACCAAGGCCCTTCTCCCCTGGCTACTTAGGTTGGTGGAGTGGCCAGCTCTAGGAAGAGCCCTGGTTGTTTCAAATTGCTTCTATTTAAGAAATATGGAGGCTCTAGGGACCATTCAGTGCAGCAGAAATTGTTTTATACCATTTTCCAGATCGGTACATCCACACAATTCCTGTCTCTGGGCTCTACAGGCAGTTCTTTCCGCCTCGTAGCTTTGTTTTTGCTCTGATATGCAATGTGAGCCAAGAGACCATATATGGACAGAGGTGTGTCTGTTCAATCAACTGAATTTACCACAGGTAGACTACAGTCAATGTTCTGAAATCTCATAGATGATCAGGAGACATGGGAAGCCCTCAAATGTAATTTTCTAATTTCATAGGAAAGGGTCTGAATGCTTATGCCAATGCAAAATTTTATTTTTCCCCATTTTTTAAATTCTGTTCCATTTTCTCATATGAACAAAAAATGAAAGGGGGTGAAGACTTTTACAAATTCAGTGTGGTTTATTTAAAAGAAGTGTTAGAGAAACAGCTCAAATCTGGAGTTTTGGATATTTGGATAGTGTAGTGGTGCTGCCTATACTATAAATCACTAAGAAGCCCAGACCTAAGTTTGCTTAGCTGTTATCAGAACTTCCATAGAAGTGTAGTTATAGGAAATAGGGGCATTTATTAGCGTCATTTATTAGCATTACAATACTGCAGGATTATGATTCCTTAAGTTTCTCCTAATAGACGGGACACCCGTGGGCAGTTGGATCCCCTTAATCAGGCATGCTCAACCTGCAGACCTCCAGCTGTTGGAAAACTACAACTCCCACCATGCCCTGCTGTAGGCTGATAGCTGGGAATGCTGGAAGTTGTAGTTTTCCAACAGCCGGACTGCAGGTTCAGCATGACTGCCCTTAATCATCAAGGTACATAAGAGTGGCTTGGCATAATGGCTGTTAGAATTGCTTAACTAGATAACTTGTTTTACGTGCTTTTAAATGCACTCTAAACAATACAAAGCAAAGCATATCCCAGTTATAACCAAGAAATTCATGAAAGAAATCTCTCTATGTCCCTGGAACTCAGGTTTTCCCCCCTCTTCAACTCAATGGTGAAATTTATGGCTGTAAGACAGCTGGTTGGAGCAGGAGCCTCTATCATCTGCCATCTCTGCAAAGATTGTTAGACCCTCCCATTGGCTACATCCCACCCCATTAGATATCTCCACATTAATAATGCAACAAATCAGCAGTCAACTTATTCCTGTGTTCTCTGCAGGATTTTTTGAATACTGTTTGTGTCAGGGACATGCAGAAAATGAGCACACTGACAAACAGTCCTTGCTTAAAGGGGTTATCCCATAACTAATAAAGACGAAAAAGGCAGCTCTCACCTATGTCTTCTTGCCACAAGCACAGACGTAGTGCCTGGTTTGCACTATGGGTAAACCTCAGAAAAAGCTCATAGGTCCAGCTCAAATGTTCAAGGTATAAACTTTATTCCAGCGGCTTTAAAAACTAAGCGGAACACACAAGGCTTGTTATGTGTTTCAGACCATTGTCAATATAGCTCCTTCATCATGACAATGAATGTCATGATGAAGGACCTATATTGACAGTGGTCTGAAACGCGTAACAAGCCTTGTGTGTTCCGCTTCGTTTTTAAAGCTGCTGGAATAAAGTTTATACATTGAACATCCCATAACTAATGTATAAAAATGAAAATCAGATTTCATACAGTACATGACAAACTCTTTCTAACAAAAATAGAACCAGCCCTGGACCTCACATGAATCCAGAGATCTCCACATTAATTTCTAACCTAGATCAAGCTGACAGCTCAAGGAGAGTGTCTTCGCTCAGGGGGTGGGGGTGGGAGGGAGTGTCCTTTCTGCTGCAGCTCTCTCCCTATCACAGCTCAAGAGGCAGGTGAAGGATAAAAGGATAAAACTGAGCATGTGCGGCCTTCTCAGTGAGCAGGTCAAAGAAATAAGAATAAAAAAACAAACTGCAGGTGGCCCTATACAAATAAATTGTATTGAATAAGGGTACTTTCTGTCACAACCAGACAGCTGAGAAGCTCTGACAGAAGCCTTTCAGAACCTCCTCCTTGAGTTTCTTTGTTGTGATGTTCAGTTCCTCATCTCGTTAGCCTCTCTCAGCTGTCATGTAGTTGGACTGATTGCATCCCTTTAAATTCCGCCTCATAATGCATTACTGGGCGGCTTATACTACTTCCTGGAGTGTGTGTGCATGCTGATCTTGTTTTCCAGTCTGCTACAAAGTTAAGTGCTGTACATTTATCTGTTATTTTCTGTTTGCTGGATCCCAGTTGACCCTGACTCCCTCCGTGTCTGGTGTAGGGAGCCGGTGGTCGTGTCCCCTCACTATTGTAGGGTGTTCAGGGGTAATATAGTCGAGGTACGTGGATATGCAACCATCCACCTCTGGGATCTTTGCATAGGCTGAGCAGCCAGGGAAAGTCTCAGGTCTTGTGCAGGGGTCTCCCTTTTGGTTCCTTGGCTTTGGATCCAGTGAGTCATATATGCATGTTGCTTTGTCTTGTTTCCTGTACACCGTCCGTGACACTTTCACACTAGCGTCGCAGGATTCCGGCAGACAGTTCTGTCGCAATCTGTATGCAAACGGATACCATTTGTAGACGGATCCGGATCCGTCTCACAAATGTATTGCAATACCGGATCCGTCTCTCCGGTTGTCATCCGGAAAAACAGATCCGGTATTTATCTTTCTCACATTTTTAGAGGTCTGCACATGTGCAGACCGCAAAACCGGATCCGTTTTTCCAGAACACTTAGGGGCATTAATGCATTTCAAGGGTTCCGTAATTTTGGAAAAAGAAAATACCGCAGCATGCTGCAGCATTTTCTCCGTCCAAAAACCGTGCAGTGACTGAACTGAAGACATCCGGATTGCTCTCTATTCAGAATGCATGGGGATAAAACTGATCATTTTTTTCCCGATATTGAGCCCCTAGGACGGAACTCAATACCGAAAAAGAAAAACGCTAGTGTGAAAGTACCCTAACTCAGTAGATATATTACATTTTTAATTACATGCAATTGCAAAGGTATTCAAATAGCTAGAAAAATTACCATACAGAAATATTGACATATTCTAAGGACATCTATAAAAACATAATTTCTCTTTAATAACACAGTTGGATCATTTCACAGCAAAATCACATATTGTACTGTATGTTTAGTATAGGGGAAAAGGATATTATCTTGCAACTGGGAATTAGTAAGGCTAGGGCGGATTCACATCCTTGCCTAGTATTTCCAGATGTCCCAGTCTACTACTTGCCATGGAGATGGGCCACATGACTGCTATGGGGCTCGCGGTGAGGAAGGGTGTGTGTGCGCAGCAATGAACTCCATCTCTTACTGACATGTAACATTGCATAAAGATTTCTGCAGTTTCGATTTAAGGAGTTGCCTGGGTTCAGAGCTGAACCCAGACATACCTCAATTTTCACCCCGGCAGCCCCCCTTGAGCATCGGAGCAGTTCATGTTTCGATGCTCTCCTTTGCCCTGCGCTAAATCGCGCAGGGCAAAGGCATTTTTTGGAGATCCGGTGACGTACCGGGGCTCTCCATGGGGCTGCCAGAAAGCCCGGTGACGTTGCTGGCACTGATGAGCGGGATTTAGCGCTGCCCTAGCCAGTAAAATGGCTAGGGAAGAGCTAAAGCCTGCCCATCAGAGCCAGTGACGTCACCGAACACGCTGCCAGGTGGAAGTTTCCACCCGGCAGTGTTTTATTGAAAACAAAAGAGACCTTACCCTGCGTGATTTAGCACAGGGCAAGGGAGCGCATCGGAGCATGAGATGCTCCAATGCTAGGCTCCAGGGGGCTGCCTGGGTGAAAATAAGGGTATGTCTGAACCCGGACAACCTCATTAAGTTCAGTGGTAACTATCTAAATTGTTATGCAATGAGCCCCGCTTCCCCTGCAGGTTGCCAGTATAATAATATGCTATGTGAGGGGAAGCAGAGGACTTAGAGCTGTATAGTAGATATTTATAAATGTATTTATGTCAGTTGTCTGTAAATACATTGTGTAATATGGTGTCCATATTTATAAAGCACCGATCCCACATTTGCTAACATAGAAGTGAGATAAAGTAGGTAGAATGAGTGGGATTTTTTGTTTTAATTAAAAAAATGCCTGCAATCCATTTAAAAACATCTACTTGGCAGAAATCACACGGGGATGGGGGTCATTACTAAGTTTTCCTATGTGGCCCTATGATATCTGTGTGCAACCCTGGTACTCTCATCAGCCAAGTGCTAACGAGAGTAGAATAAGAAGTTGTTAGGGTTATGACATTTGATAGCATACAGGCTTTGTTTCCCCTTCAACTGTTATACTTTCTGTGAACCACATATAATTAAAGAAGCTCCATATTCAAAAATGCCATGTACCCACGCACGGTACATGACACGCAGTTGTGGTCAATTACAGTCTTGCTGCTTAGTTACAGTGCAAATGAGCTCTTGGCTATAAAATGTTGAACATATGTTGCACTTTGTGACGACAGTATTTACAGCTCACTTCCTCACACAAAAGCATGTATATAGCTATAAAAAGCTACCCGTGACTGTGATAACAGAGAGGCAGTGACTTGGCATCAAGGTAGAGGCATCTGTTGTGAACTCAGCCTTAAAAACATGAAATAATATCATTTGATTAAAATGAAGAATAATTCTTATAAGCTCCTGCCTAGTTATCTCAGTATCCCTTAGCCCCTCTGTTTTTTTCCCCCCAAGTCTAGTTTTACCAGTGCTGACCCTAGTGTCCAATGCTTGTTATATGATCTTGACCATCGAGACAAATAAAAGTGATATGGTCCTTATTCTGGTGTCATGTGGTTTTGACCCTTGGACTCTTGTGCTGCACAATAATTTCTAGTCAAGAACAAGAGAGGTAAATACTGGAACTGATCTGTACTGCTAAATGCAACAAGGCCTTCTATGGATCTACCAAATTTGGCTTAAACCAGGTTTTGGTTTTGGATGAAGATAGCTCCAACACCATTTCTTTATGGTAGCAACAATGTTTAGTTAAAAGGGTTTAGGGGATACTATATCTCCTTATAGTGAGCGCCTAAACGGCATGAGGAGCCTTTTAGACCAGTCAACGCTCCTATGGAATTTTGGGAAGAGGATAAACAACTGAGATCTTAGCAAGCTCTGTCTCTAATGCCCCCAGATGTAAAGTAGCCATCCTATAAGTCAATGTTCAACCTTGTCTCACTACAAATACTGTTGTCAAGCTGATGCAATCCCCGGGGATCTCTTTGTAATGACCCATTGTGATATAAATAAAATAAAAAATTAGCCAAACAAGTCAAAATTTTTTGGACCTGTCTCTTCTTGTTGACTGACCAGTAATGTTCATTGTTACTTAGAAGATAATATGAGATTCTGCGAGTGCCACCTTCTCTTCACTGTTTACTTGCTTGCCATTGACATTGCAGTGGTGAGCAGGTGTAATTACAGCTCCTCCATCCCATTCACTTGAAAGGTTGTAGTTATACTCTGTCCTTTTCAAGTAAATGGGATGGAGGAGCTGTAATTACATCTGCTCGCTGCGGAGATGCTGACAGCGAGAAGGTAAACAGTGAAGAGAATGCAGAGCTCACAGGAGTCAGACTCCTGCCGATCTAATATTGATGACCTATCTTGAGGATGGGTCATTAATATAGAAAACTGGACGACTACTTTAAGACTGGCATTTGAAACGTCAATCTTAACCCTAAGTTCACACCTGAGCGTTTTACAGCGTGTTCCTACGCGCTGTAAAACGCTCAACAAGGAAAACCAATGCTTCCCTATGGGAATGGTTCTCACCTGGGCGTTTTACAGCGCGACGCTCCAAAAAGTTCTTGAGCTTCTTTGGGGCGTTTTGTCGCGCGTTCCCGTACATAGACTTTCAGGAACGCGCGAAAATGGGCATTCGCTTGTCTCTGTATGCGCGATTGCAAACGCCCGTACAATCGCGCATACAGAGCGCTCCTTTCGGAACGCTCAGGTGTGAACCCAGGGTCATCTATCCTCTGCTGGTGCCTGTGCAGGTCTGTGCACCAGTGTGTAGATTTTAGGAATAATGTATGGCAGTTTCCTGATTATAATAAATGTGCCATGCCAGCTATGCCCACACTAAGACCACGTACTTCCCACCCCACTTTGCCCACTTTATGGAAAGGTAACAAACAGGACCAAAAACTCCAAAAAGTTGCAAAATTTTACGAAAGTGGGATGTGTACCAAACTTTTAAACTTTTTGACGTAAGTTTTTTGATATAAAGGGGTTGAAAAATGTCCCCCTGTATGTTTTCCTCATCATTAAAGGCCTATACCAGCTATATACAGTCCTGATCAAAAGTTTAAGACCACTTGAAAAATGGTATTTAGTATGACTGGATCTTAACAAGGTTCCAAGTAGAGCTTCAACATGCAACAAGAAGAAATGGGAGTGAGACAAAACATTTTTTGAGCATTCAATTTAATAAAAACAACAAATAAACTGAAACAGGCTGTTTTTCAGCTGATCAAAAGTTTAGGACCACACCTCCAAAAAAAAACAACCCCCCCCAAAACAGAAATCCAACTTCCAAACATGAACTCAGCAATGAGTAGTTCCGCTGTTATTGTTTATCACTTCAAAAATTTGTTTTGGCATGCTTGATGCAAGCGTTTCCATGAGGTGAGTGGGAACATTTCTCCAAGTGGTGAAGACGGCCGCACGAAGGCCATCTACTGTCTGGAACCGTTGTCCATTTTGTAAACTTCCCTTGCCATCCATCCCCAAAGGTTCTTATTTGGATTTAGATCAGGGGAACATGCAGGATGGGCCAAAAGAGTGATGTTATTCTCCTGGAAGAAGTCCCTTGTCCTGCGGGCATTGTGTACTGTAGCATTGTCCTGTTGAAAAACCCAGTCGTTACCACACAGACGAGGGCCCTCAGTCATGAGGAATGCTCTCAGCAACATCTGGACATAGCCAGCGGCCGTTTGACGCCCCTGCACTTCCTGAAGCTCCATTGTTCCACTGAAGGAAAAAGCACCCCAGACCATTATGGCTCCCCCTTCATTGTGGCGCGTAGAAAACATCTCAGGTGGGATCTGCTTCTCATGCCAGTAACGTTGGAAACCATCAGGACCATCAAGGTACAATTTTTTTCTCATCAGAGAATAAAACTTTCTTCCACCTTTGAATGTCCCATGTTTGGTGCTCTCTTGCAAAGTCCAAACGAGCAGTTCTGTGGCGTTCAAGGAGACGAGGTCTTTGAAGACGTTTTTTGTTTTTGAAGCCCTTCAGTCTCAGATGCCGTCTGATGGTTATGGGGCTGCAGTCAGCACCAGTAAGGGCCTTAATTTGGGTCGAGGATCGTCCAGTGTCTTGACGGACAGCCAATTGGATCCTCCGGCTCAGTGCTGATGAAATTTTTTGGGGTCTTCCACTTGACTTTTTTTTCCATAACCCTCAGGATCATTTAAGAAATTCCAAATGACTGTCTTACTGCGTCCCACCTCAGCAGCGATGGCGCGCTGTGAGAGACCCTGCTTATGCAGTTCAACAACCCGACCACGTTCAAAAAGGGAGAGTTTTTTTTGCCTTTGTCATCACAACGTGTGACTACCTGACAGAAAATGACAATGAATCCACATCTTTGTACAGATTTGGCCTTTTAAAGGCATGTAGTCCTAAACTTTGGATCAGCTGAAAAAAAGCCTGTTTCAGTTTAATCGTTATTTTCAATTAAGGCTACTTTCACACCTGCGTTTAGGTGCGGATCCGTCTGGTATCTGCACAGACGGATCCGCACCTATAATGCAAACACTTAGATCCGTTCTGAACGGATCTAAGTGTTTGCATTATAGGTGCGGATCCGTCTGTGCAGATACCAGACGGATCCGCACCTAAACGCAGATGTGAAAGTAGCCTAATTGAATGCTCAAAAAATGTTTTGTCTCACTCTCATTTCTTCTTGTTGCATGTTGAAGCTCTACTTGGAAACATGTTAAAATCCAACAATGTAAAATATGATTTTTTGCCATCTTTCAAGTGGTCTTAAACTTTTGATCAGGACTGTATGTTACCTGTAGTGTTGCATTAATATTTATTCTTTGCTTTTCTCACATATTCAAAGTGGATTTTTGATTCTTAAATGTCCCCTATCTTTCACACTTTATCATTGACTGTAGTTTTGCTGTAACACAGACATTATATTTCCTTTAACAAACTTTAAGTGACATTTCAGTCACAGCAGTTTCTTTTCACTTTGACTACTGAGAATTACAATAAATCCTGTATGAGAGTGTGAGATGTAATTGAAAGTGACAGCATTTAATGCATCCTGGATTTATATAAACCTAGGCGTCTGACTAATATTTCCCATTGTAGAAAAATTCTAATGAAAAGGCCAGAGTACATAGCCTATTATTACATGGGTGGGTCCGGGATAGACAGCTAGCCTGCTGTTATAAGGGGGTATTCAGACTACAGAGCCTGGCTATTATTACATGGGTCGGTCCGGGATAGACAGCTAGCCTGCTGTTATAGGGGAGTCTTCAGACTACAGAGCCTGACTATTATTACATGGGTCAGTCCAGGATACAAAGCTGGCCTGCTGTTATAAGGGGGTCTTCAGACTACACGTCCTGGTTGTTGTTATATACTGTAGGGTCAGTCCAGGATGCACAGCCAGACTTATGTTATAAGGGGGTCTTCAGACTACACGTCCTGGTTGTTGTTATATACTGTAGGGCCGTTCCGGGACGCACAGCCAGACTGCTGTTATAAGGGGGTCTTCAGACTACACGTCCTGGTTGTTGTTATATACTGTAGGGCCGTTCCAGGATGCACAGCCAGACTACAATATATAACAACAACCAGGACGTGTAGTCTGAAGACCCCCTTATAACAGCAGTCTGGCTGTGCATCCTGGACTGACCCTACAGTATATAACAACAACCAGGACGTGTAGTCTGAAGACCCTCTTATAACAGCATTCTGGCTGTGCATCCTGGACTGACCCTACAGTATATAACAACAACCAGGACGTGTAGTCTGAAGACCCCCTTATAACAGCAGTCTGGCTGTGCATCCTGGAACGGCCCTACAGTATATAACAACAACCAGGACGTGTAGTCTGAAGACCCCCTTATAACAGCAGTCTGGCTGTGCATCCTGGAACGGCCCTACAGTATATAACAACAACCAGGACGTGTAGTCTGAAGACCCCCTTATAACAGCAGTCTGGCTGTGCATCCTGGAACGGCCCTACAGTATATAACAACAACCAGGACGTGTAGTCTGAAGACCCCCTTATAACAGCAGTCTGGCTGTGCATCCTGGAACGGCCCTACAGTATATAACAACAACCAGGACGTGTAGTCTGAAGACCCCCTTATAACAGCAGTCTGGCTGTGCATCCTGGAACGGCCCTACAGTATGTAACAACAACCAGGACGTGTAGTCTGAAGACCCCCTTATAACAGCAGTCTGGCTGTGCATCCTGGACTGACCCTACAGTATATAACAACAACCAGGACGTGTAGTCTGAAGACCCCCTTATAACAGCAGTCTGGCTGTGCATCCTGGAACGGCCCTACAGTATATAACAACAACCAGGACGTGTAGTCTGAAGACCCCCTTATAACAGCAGTCTGGCTGTGCATCCTGGAACGGCACTACAGTATATAACAACAACCAGGACGTGTAGTCTGAAGACCCCCTTATAACAGCAGTCTGGCTGTGTATCCTGGAACGGCCCTACAGTATATAACAACAACCAGGACGTGTAGTCTGAAGACCCCCTTATAACAGCAGTCTGGCTGTGCATCCTGGAACGGCCCTACAGTATATAACAACAACCAGGACGTGTTATAAGGGGGTCTTCAGACTACACGTCCTGGTTGTTGTTATATACTGTAGAGTCAGTCCAGGATACACAGCCAGACTGCTGTTATAAGGGGGTCTTCAGACTACACGTCCTGGTTGTTGTTATATACTGTAGGGCCGTTCTAGGATGCACAGCCAGACTGCTGTTATAAAGGGGGTCTTCAGACTACACGTCCTGGTTGTTGTTATATACTGTAGGGCCGTTCTAGGACGCACAGCCAGACTGCTGTTATAAGGGGGTCTTCAGACTACACGTCCTGGTTGTTGTTATATACTGTAGGGCCGTTCCGGGACGCACAGCCAGACTGCTGTTATAAGGGGGTCTTCAGACTACACGTCCTGGTTGTTGTTATATACTGTAGGGTCAGTCCAGGATGCACAGCCAGACTGTTGTTATAAGGGGGTCTTCAGACTACACATCCTGGTTGTTGTTATATACTGTAGGGCCGTTCTAGGATGCACAGCCAGACTGCTGTTATAAGGGGGTCTTCAGACTACACGTCCTGGTTGTTGTTATATACTGTAGGGCCGTTCCAGGATGCACAGCCAGACTGCTGTTATAAGGGGGTCTTCAGACTACACGTTCTGGTTGTTGTTATATACTGTAGAGTCAGTCCAGGATACACAGCCAGACTGCTGTTATAAGGGGGTCTTCAGACTACACGTCCTGGTTGTTGTTATATACTGTAGGGCCGTTCTAGGACGCACAGCCAGACTGCTGTTATAAGGGGGTCTTCAGACTACACGTCCTGGTTGTTGTTATATACTGTAGGGCCGTTCTAGGACGCACAGCCAGACTGCTGTTATAAGGGGGTCTTCAGACTAAACATCCTGGTTGTTGTTATATACTGTAGGGCCGTTCTAGGATGCACAGCCAGACTGCTGTTATAAGGGGGTCTTCAGACTACACGTCCTGGTTGTTGTTATATACTGTAGGGCCGTTCTAGGACGCACAGCCAGACTTATGTTATAAGGGGGTCTTCAGACTACACGTCCTGGTTGTTGTTATATACTGTAGGGCCGTTCCAGGATGCACAGCCAGACTGCTGTTATAAGGGGGTCTTCAGACTACACGTCCTGGTTGTTGTTATATACTGTAGGGCCGTTCTAGGACGCACAGCCAGACTGCTGTTATAAGGGGGTCTTCAGACTACACGTCCTGGTTGTTGTTATATACTGTAGGGCCGTTCTAGGACGCACAGCCAGACTGCTGTTATAAGGGGGTCTTCAGACTACACGTCCTGGTTGTTGTTATATACTGTAGGGTCAGTCCAGGATGCACAGCCAGACTGCTGTTATAAGGGGGTCTTCAGACTACACATCCTGGTTGTTGTTATATACTGTAGGGCCGTTCTAGGATGCACAGCCAGACTGCTGTTATAAGGGGGTCTTCAGACTACACGTCCTGGTTGTTGTTATATACTGTAGGGCCGTTCTAGGACGCACAGCCAGACTGCTGTTATAAGGGGGTCTTCAGACTACACGTCCTGGTTGTTGTTATATACTGTAGGGCCGTTCTAGGACGCACAGCCAGACTGCTGTTATAAGGGGGTCTTCAGACTAAACATCCTGGTTGTTGTTATATACTGTAGGGCCGTTCTAGGATGCACAGCCAGACTGCTGTTATAAGGGGGTCTTCAGACTACACGTCCTGGTTGTTGTTATATACTGTAGGGCCGTTCTAGGACGCACAGCCAGACTTATGTTATAAGGGGGTCTTCAGACTACACGTCCTGGTTGTTGTTATATACTGTAGGGCCGTTCCAGGAAGCACAGCCAGACTGCTGTTATAAGGGGGTCTTCAGACTACACGTCCTGGTTGTTGTTATATACTGTAGGGCCGTTCTAGGACGCACAGCCAGACTGCTGTTATAAGGGGGTCTTCAGACTACACGTCCTGGTTGTTGTTATATACTGTAGGGCCGTTCTAGGACGCACAGCCAGACTGCTGTTATAAGGGGGTCTTCAGACTACACGTCCTGGTTGTTGTTATATACTGTAGTGCCGTTCCAGGACGCACAGCCAGACTGCTGTTATAAGGGGGTCTTCAGACTACACGTCCTGGTTGTTGTTATATACTGTAGTGCCGTTCCAGGATGCACAGCCAGACTGCTGTTATAAGGGGGTCTTCAGACTACACGTCCTGGTTGTTGTTATATACTGTAGGGCCGTTCTAGGACGCACAGCCAGACTGATTTTATAAGGGAGAGAAATATTTAGGTTACAGCATTGCTATACAATAGCACAAACTCAGTGTAAAGCAACCTATACTGACCTCCTACAAAATGCCAACTCACTGGAAACAGATTGACCTACAGCGAAACAAAAGAGTCTCTAAACGGCAATATATACAAAAATAAGAATGAATATTATTTAGTACATAAATATAAAAGCATCGAGATAACAAGACACACACACAAAATGTGTGTATACATAAGCCAATAAATGTAAAGTAAGCGTATATAACGAGAGCCTGCAAGTGTCTGTTATATTACACAGTTTATAAAGTGCCAAGTGCAGCAAGTATACAGCCTACAAAAGCAGGAGCCCATCAAAGGTTTGTAGTAGTAGGGACCAATCAAGGTTTTATAATAGCGCCCACATGAAATAAAGTATATGGTTATATACTATAATTGCAGCTTACCCATAATGATGCTGTCAGTATATGCATACACTTTATTTCATGTGGGCGCTGTTTTATACAGTAGGTCTGTCCAAGATACAGAGCCAGACTGCTGTTATAGGGGGAGGGCTACGTAAGTGTTTCTCAATTGCAGTCATGAAGTACCCTCAATAGGCTATGCTTTTAGAACTTCTTTTGTAACACAAGTCATATAATTATTTTCAGTGCATAAGGCTGGCTTTACACATCACAGTACCAAAACAGTGCCGACAGTTTTAAAATTGAGTGCAGTAAAAAGCAGATTTATTGTGAATCTGCAGTTTAGCCACATAACTTACCATTAACAGTGACAGCACTTTTAGCTGGAGGTAATTTGAAAACAAAATTGATGTACATGTTGGCATGGTTTCAGTCAAATTGCAGGTGCATCTCGGTCACTGTACATCCACAACATATGAACCCAGCCTGAGAATTTGTCATTGTTTCATCTACTGGATGTTACAGCAGTGGGTGTGGACCCACTTGGGCTACCTAGACAACCTATTGCTCAGGCACCTTTCCATAGGAGAAGGCACCTTAATTACTCAAAGATAGCCAGCAATAGACTGGGGTAAATTATGATGTGCACATGATGGCCCTTTAAGAGTCAGAGGGAGTGCACATGTGCTCCCTATGAGCAGCAGAGAGAGGCCTTGCAAGCAAGATCAGGTTTCGGTCTGTCAGGGGGATAAGACAGACGACTCCGGAGGCTTGGACAGCCCCAAGGAAACAGAAAGAATGGCAGGTTTGGGCCACTGGAGAAAGATCCAGAAAAGCAAGACAGTGAACTTAGCAGAATCTCTGCCCATCCAGGAGATCAGTGCAGTGGGCAAGGACCACCAATATAACTCTAGATATGTAAAAATAATAATGACCCTTTGGCAGTACTTTTGGACTGAAGTTGAGAAACAATGGTCTACCCTAGTGTTGATCGAGCACCAAAGTGCTCGGGTGCTCTACAGAGCACCTGAGCACAATGGAAGTCAATAGGCGAAACCGAGCATTAAACCAGGCACCCACTGCTCTGAAGAGGGGAGGGTGCCGGGTCCCACTGAGGTCTATAGAGAAGATTGCTGTACAGTGAGGGAATCCCCCAGTGTGACTCCATGGCTTAGGACTCCCTGCTCTGACTCCATATATAGAGTCAGTGCTTGGGGACACCCCAGTGTATTTAAATCTAATTTAGCCTCCATTTCTGAAAAATTTCTGCCAGGATTTGAACTCAAAACCTTTTACATTAGAGGCAAGAACTTTAACTACTCAGCTATAAAGCTGAATTATAAACTCTGTTAGAAAAACCTCATAGATGACTGCATAATGTGCATATGTTTCTTATTTGCGGGAAAAAAAAACCAAAAAACAATAAACAGATATTTGATAAAAAAGAAAAACCTCATAGAAGTTTGTCATCTAGAAAGTATTTCTATACAGCAGAAGTATCATTTAATATTTTAGTACAGGTTAACATGTAGCTATATAGTGTAGTGGTTAAAGTTCTTAGCTCTAATGTAGAAGGCTGTGAGTTCAAATCCCAGCAAAACTGTTTCAGAAATAGAGGTTGAATTAAACTTATATATTTTATACTTTTGTTAGTAATTGTAAAAAATGTATGGCATAAAATACATTTGTATATACAAAATAAATAAATAAATATGTGTATATTTTATATATATATATATATATATATATATATATATATATACACACAGATAGATAAAATCATACTTCTGATTTATATGAATGCATAATATGTGGGAAACTACTACTGATGTTTTTAGCCATAATATATTTACATATATTATAATCTCTTATATATATACAGTACAGACCAAAAGTTTGGACACACCTACTCATTCAAAGAGTTTTCTTTATTTTCATGACTATAAAAATTGTAGATTCACACTGAATGCATCAAAACTATGAATTAACACATGTGGAATTATATACATAACAAAAAAGTGGGAAACAACTGAAAATATGTCATATTCTAGGTTCTTCAAAGTAGCCACCTTTTGCTTTGATTACTGCTTTGCACACTCTTGGCATTCTCTTGATGAGCTTCAAGATGTAGTCACCTGAAATGGTTTTTCACTTCACAGGTGTGCCCTGTCAGGTTTAATAAGTGGTATTTCTTGCCTTATAAATAAGGTTGGGACTATCAGTTCCGTTGTGGAGAGGTCAGGTGGATACACAGCTGATAGTCCTACTGAATAGACTGTTAGAATTTGTATTATGGCAAGAAAAAAGCAGCTAAGTAAAGAAAAACTAGTGGCCATCATTACTTTAAGAAATGAAGGTCAGTCAGTCCGAAAAATTGGGAAACTTTGAAAGTGTCCCCAAGTGCAGTCACAAAAACCATCAAGCGGTACAAAGAGACTGGCTCACATGCGGACCGCCCCATGAAAGGAAGACCAAGAGTCACCTCTGCTGCGGAGGATAAGTTCATCCGAGTTACCAGCCTCAGAAATCGCAGGTTAACAGCAGCTCAGATTAGAGACCAGGTCAATGCCACACAGAGTTCTAGCAGCAGACACATCTCTACAACAACTGTTAAGAGGAGACTGTATGAATCAGGCCTTCATGGTAGAATATCTGCTAGGAAACCACTGCTAAGGACAGGCAACAAGCAGAAGAGACTTGTTTGGGCTAAAGAACACAAGGAATGGACATTAGACCAGTGGAAATCTGTGCTTTGGTCTGATGAGTCCAAATTTGAGATCTTTGGTTCCAACCACCATGTCTTTGTGCGACGCAGAAAAGGTGAACGGATGGACTCTACATGCCTGGTTCCCACCGTGAAGCATGGGGGAGAAGGTGTGATGGTGTGGGGGTGCTTTGCTGGTGACACTGTTGGGGATTTATTCAAAATTGAAGGCATACTGAACCAGCATGGCTACCACAGCATCTTGCAGCGGCATGCTATTCCATCCGGTTTGCGTTTAGTTGGACCATCATTTATTTTTGAACAGGACAATGACCCCAAACACACCTCCAGGCTGTTGTAAGGGCTATTTGACCATGAAGGAGAGTGATGGGGTGCTGCGCCAGATGACCTGGCCTCCACAGTCACCGGACCTGAACCCAATCGAGATGGTTTGGGGTGAGCTGGACCGCAAAGTGAAGGCAAAAGGGCCAACAAGTGCTAAGCATCTCTGGGAACTCCTTCAAGACTGTTGGAAGACCATTTCAGGTGACTACCTCTTGAAGCTCATCAAGAGAATGCAAAGAGTGTGCAAAGCAGTAATCAAAGCAAAAGGTGGCTACTTTGAAAAACCTAGAAGATGACATATTTTCAGTTGATTCACACTTTTTTGTTATGTATATAATTCCACATGTGTTAATTCATAGTTTTGATGCCTTCCGTGTGAATCAACAATTTTCATAGTCATGAAAATAAAGAAAACTCTTTGAATGAAAAGGTGTGTTTAAACTTTTGGTCTGTTCTGTCTGTCTGTCTGTCTAGACGTCTGTCTGGACGTTCTTTATGACCAATGACTGGACCGATCTTCACCAAATTTGGCACACAGTTACATCAGGTGTCCGGGAAGGTTTTAGACCGGGTCTTGGCTCTCTAGGACATACCGTTTGTGAGATATTCCCAAAAAATTACTCACATTAGCCAATACAAGCTTGCAAGGCTTTCTCTTCAAATCCCAACTGCCATAAACACAGTTTTACTCCAGGTTTCCATAACAACCCAGCCATTTTTCTTTACTGCTAAAAGGGGCAGGCACTGTGAAGGTCACTTATTTTAAAGGGGCGGGCACAGTGGAGGCCACTGTTATTAAATGGGCGGGCGCTATGAAGGTCACTGTTAAAGGGGCGATCACTGTGAAAGTCACTGTTAAAGGGGCGATCACTGTGAAAGTCACTGTTAAAGGGGTGGTCGCTGTTAAAGGGGCGGTCACAGTGAAAGTCACTGTTAATAGGGCGGTCACTGTGAAAGTCATTGTTAAATGGGCGGTCACTGTGAAAATCACTGTTAAAGGGGCGGTCACTGTGAAAGTCACTGTTAAAGGGGCGGTAACTGTGAAAGTCACTGTTTAAAGGGGCGGTCACTGTGAAAGTCACTGTTAAAGGGGTGGTCACTGTTAAAGGGGCGGTCACAGTGAAAGTCACTGTTAATAGGGCGGTCACTGTGAAAGTCATTGTTAAATGGGCGGTCACTGTGAAAATCACTGTTAAAGGGGCGGTCACTGTGAAAGTCACTGTTAAAGGGGCGGTAACTGTGAAAGTCACTGTTTAAAGGGGCGGTCACTGTGAAAGTCACTGTTAAAGGGGTGGTCACTGTTAAAGGGGCGGTCACAGTGAAAGTCACTGTTAATAGGGCGGTCACTGTGAAAGTCATTGTTAAATGTGCGGTCACTGTGAAAATCACTGTTAATAGGGCGGTCACTGTGAAAGTCATTGTTAAATGGGCGGTCACTGTGAAAATCACTGTTAAAGGGGCGGTCACTGTGAAAGTCACTGTTAAATGGGCAGCCACTGTTAAAGGGGTGGTCACTGTGAAAGTCACTGTTTAAAGGGCGGTCACTGTTAAATGGGTGGCCACTGTTAATGGGGCGGTCACTGTTAAAGTCACTTTTAAAGGGGCGGTCACTGTTTAAAGGACGGTCACTGTTAAATGGGCAGCCACTGACCCACATTAAATGACCCACATTAGCCAATACAAGCATGCAAGTCTTTCTCTTCAAATCCCAACTGCCATAAACACAGTTTAACTCCAGGTTTCCATAACAACCCAGCCATTTTTCTTTACTGCTAAAAGGGGCAGGCACTGAGGAGGTCACTGATTTTAAAGGGATGGGCACAGTGGAGGCCACTGTTATTAAATGAGCGGGCATTGTGGAGGTTACTGTTATTAAAGAGGCGGGCGCTATGAAGGTCACTGTTAAAGGGGCGGGCACTGTGAAAGTGACTGTTAAAGGAGCGATCACTGTGAAAGTCACTGTTAATAGGGCGGTCATTGTGAAAGTCACTGTTAAAGGGGCGGTCACTGTGAAAGTCACTGTTAAATGGGCAGCCACTGTTAAAGCGGTGGTCACTGTGAAAGTCACTGTTAAAGGGGTGGTCACTGTGAAAGTCACTGTTAAAGGGGCAGCCACTGTTAAAGCGGTGGTCACTGTGAAAGTCACTGTTAAAGGGGTGGTCACTGTGAAAGTCACTGTTTAAAGGGCGGTCACTGTTAAATGGGCATCCACTGTTAATGGGGCGGTCATTGTGAAAGTCACTGCTAAAGGGGCGGTCACTGTTAAAGTCACTGTTAAAGGGGCAGTCACTGTTAAAGGGTCAGCCACTGTGAAAGTCACTGTTAAAGGGACGGTCACTGTGAAAGGGGAGGTCACTGTGAAAGTCACTGTTAAAGAGGCGATCACTGTGAAAGTCACTGTTAAAGGGGCGGTCACTGTAAAAGTCACTGTTAAAGGGGCGGTCACTGTGAAAGTCACTGTTAAAGGGGTGATCACTGTGAAAGTCACTGTTAAAGGGGCAGTCACTGTGAAAGTCACTGTTAAAGGGGCAGTTACTGTGAAAATCACTGTCAAAGGGGCAGTCACTGTTTAAAGGGCGGTCACAGTTAAATGGGTGGTCACTGTTAAAGTCACTGTTAAAGGGGCTGTCAGTGTGAAAGTCATTGTTAAAGGGGCGGTCACTGTGAAAGTCACTGTTAAAGGGGCAGTCACTGTGAAAGTCACTGTTAAAGGGATGGTCACTGTGAAAGTCACTGTTAAAGGAGAGGTCCCTGTGAAAGTCACTGTTAAAGGGGTGGCCATTGTGAAAGTCACTGTTAAAGGGGCGGGCACTGTGGAGGTCTCTGTTAAAGGGGCGGGCACTGTGGAAGTCACTGTTAAAGAGGCAGGAACTGTGAAGGTCACTGTTAAAGGGGTGGCAACTATGAAGGTCACTGTTAAAGGGGTGGTCACTGTTAAAGGGGCGGGAACTGTGGAGGTCAATGTTAAAGGGGCGGCCTTTGTGGAGGTCAATGTTAAAAGGGTCGGGCACTGTGGAGGTCATTGTTAAAGGGGCGGGTACTGTAGAGGTCACTGTTATGGGAGAAACTATCTTTTTACGACACACGGAAAATGAAATAGATGAAATATTCCTGTGTGAAGCTGGGTCCCTCTGCTAGTATATTATATATTCTAAATATATTATAATATATGTAAATATATTATGGCTAAAAACGTATATATATATTGTTGTTGCGATACCAACATTTTTATTTGATTTCGATACCATAATAAAGTATTGCGATACTCGATACCATTCGATACCACGTAAAAAATTAATAAAACACCAAAAAGCCGTGTGCATTCTGCATTTTAAAAAAATGGCGAACCGCACAGTTTTGATTTTTTTTTTTCCTGTTCCCACGTTCACCGCATAGGAGATTTTTTTTTATTTTAATAGTTTGGACTTTTCGGACGTGGTGATATGTGATATTTTTTATTTATTTATTGTTTATATATTTTATATGTAAAATTTGGAAAGGGGGTGATTTATACTTAATAATTAGGTGTTTTTTTTTAACTTTATATTTAATAACTATTAGCCCCCTTAGGGGCTAGAGCCTGGGATCTTTTCATCCCTTGTACTATTCACCCTCTATTAGGGTGAATAGGACCTCACACTCTCCCTGATGCCCTGTGCATAGTACACACAGCAGAAGGGAGCTTACCATGGCAGCCAGGGCTTCAGTAGTGTCCTGGCTGCCATGGTAACCAATCAGAGCTCCCGGATTACACTGCTGGGGCTCTGATCAGAAGCTGCTACTGCCACCAATAAGGAGGAGGGGAGGGGACCCTGTGGCCACTGCCACCAATGATTTTAATACTGAGGGGTGGAGGGGAGGGCGCACTGCATTACCAATGTTTTTATTACTGGGGAGGGGGGGCGGGCACACTGCGCCACAATGATAATTAACCTTTAAAGCAGGAGGCGGGTGCCAGCAACAGAATCACATAGCTGGCAGCTGTGATCAGCAGCAGTTAACCCCTTAGATGCTGCACCTGAAGGATTAACTGCTGCTGATCGCGGTTATGTGATTCTGCTGCCGGCACCTGTATTTTTATTAAACGTTAACTTTCATTGGTGGCACAGTGTGCCCGCCCCTCCTCAGCCCCCACTCTTCTTATTGGCAGTAGCAATACAGGGGGAGGGAGAGAGTGACTCCTTCTCCCCTGTGCTGCTGAGAAGATCACAGTGCACACTGAGAGCAGCACGCTCCATGTTCTCTGATGCTAGGTTGCGCAGTAGCGCAGCCTAGTATCGATAAATGTCAAATCCCGGTATTGTATCGATACCGGGACAAAAGTATCTATATCCGCAACAACTCTATATATATTTTTTATTTAAATTTAGCCGCTCTTTCTGACAGGATTTGAACTCACGACCTTCTACATTAAAGCCAAGAATCTTAACCACTACGCTATACAGATACATGTTAACTGGCAGTGAAATATGAAATGATACTTCTACTGTATCAGAATACTTACTACATAACAAACTACTATGAGGTTTTTCTGTCACAGTTTATCATTCGGCTTTATAGCTGAGTGGTTAAAGTCCTTGCCTTAAATGTAAAAGGTTGTGAGTTCAAATCCTGGCAGAAACTTTTCAGAAATAGAGGCTAAATTGTATTTAAATGTACACGAGGTATTCGGCCAAACACTGCTATGTGCTGAGCATCGTGATGTTTGGCCAAGCATAATCGCTCAACACTAGTTTACACTACACAATCAAACTGATGTTAAGAGGACTATCTAGACTGTTGTTGTAAGAATAAAGGATCAGCTCAAAATGTATAGTCAGAGTGCTGTTGTAGCTGGTTGTCCAAAATACAAACCCAGACTTCTATGAAATGGTGTGATTCAGAATACCAATATACTGTTCGTTCTAAATTATACTAAAGGGGAGGGGTCCATCCTGTTACAAGGGATGGTTCAGATGTGCCCTCAAGACTTTGTATCCTGTAGTAAACACTACAGCCACAATGCCCTGCCATAGATTCTATTAAGACAGGCATGCTCAAGCTGTTGCAAAACTACAACTCCCAGCATGCCTGAACAGCCTACAGCAGGGCATTGTGGGAATTGTAGTTTTACAGCCGCAGGTTGAGCATGCCTGTATTAAGAGAGTCTTTAGCAAGATAAAGAGGAAAGAGGAGAGAATTGCACTGTGCACAATTGGAACAGTGTTTAGCTATAATTGGATGTACTAATACTCCATTAATACACAACAGTAAAGAAATACATTTATTCTTCTTTCTCTCGCCTGGTTTCCTGACTCCTACACCATGTGCTGGCCATTGCACTATAAATGCCCTGCCTTGCATCAATCCAAACACCTTACATCAAAGGCACCCATGTACCATCAGGCAGGAGCCACAGCATCAGGGTATGCCCCAAGGGAAGTAAAGGTGCTCCTTTCACTGCATGGCCCTAGACATCAGGGAGCCCACTGCTAGCCACAAGTGGATGGCTAAAAAAAGACTGAGGAGGCAGCTATACTGCCTGTGCAGCCAGTTCATCTGCACAGGGGCCTAGGGGGTAAGGTGAGCTCTTCCTGGCTGTACATAAGTAGCAGAAGTGCTTAGATTGAACTGCAAAGCTGAGAAAGGAGCTTAGCAGGCAGTTGGAGTGGAGCTTAGCAAAAGTGATGAAGGAGAAGTGAATAGTGCAATGGGGTGGAGCTTAGTGTGTCCATGGGGCCCCATACATAAAAATTGAAAATATGCCCCTGGCAGCGTCGCACAAGATCCTGCCCCTAGCCTGGCGGTTAAATAACCGAATGGAGCGGCGAGGAGCAAGTGAGTATTATTTTTGTGTTAGGTACTACACAAAAAGATTAAAGTCCTTGTTATTAAAAAGCTACACTTGGAGTCTATTTGATGTTTGTGACTGATGAATTGATCCAAATGTGTAATTTTTTGACATTACTAAAAAAAAAATCTGTTTTGATCTTTTTTGCATATATATTTAGTTGAATCAAACAAAATGATGATGATAATAATAATGAATAATTAACCACTTAAAACATTCTGTATTTTTTTAGGTGTTTAACCAAGAAAACCATCTGATCTACTTGTGAAAATGCCTGAGCAAAGTAACGATTACAGAGTAGTAGTTTTTGGAGCTGGAGGTGTGGGTAAAAGCTCCCTGGTTCTGCGCTTTGTAAAAGGTACATTTCGAGAAAGCTATATACCAACTATTGAAGACACCTACAGGCAAGTGATCAGCTGCGACAAAAGTATATGTACTTTGCAAATTACTGACACCACTGGAAGCCACCAGTTTCCAGCTATGCAGCGCCTATCTATATCAAAGGGGCATGCCTTCATTTTGGTTTACTCCGTCACCAGCAGGCAGTCCCTGGAAGAATTAAAGCCAATTTATGAACAGGTTTGCCAGATTAAAGGGGATGTTGAGAGCATCCCTATCATGTTAGTTGGAAATAAAAGTGATGAAAGCCAAAACAGAGAAGTGGACAGCTCGGATGGAGAAGCAATAGCAAAAAAATGGAAATGTGCCTTCATGGAGACATCTGCCAAGATGAACCACAATGTGAAGGAGTTGTTTCAAGAGCTTCTGAACCTTGAGAAACGCAGGACTGTGAGCCTTCAGATAGATGGCAAGAAAAGCAAGCAGCAAAAAAGGAAAGAAAAACTGAAAGGCAAATGTGTTGTCATGTAAAAGTCTATTTATTCTAACCTTGCAGCGCTGGAGATGATAGGGAAACTGCATGCACAACACTTGGCAATGCACTATTTTATCATCCGGAAATAAATGGCACATAATTTAACTGTTTTACCTCAAGAAATGTTTGAGGTAGAAATGACTAGACTTGAAAATTATTTAGTGTCAATTTCATCTTGTTCAATGTCATTTAATAGGACTTAATTGTCATTTCCAGCATGCAACTTGCTAGAAATGCTAGTGTGGAAAATTTAGAATTTTTTTATTTATTTATATATAGAGACTGAAAATTTGAAATTGCATGTGATAGCCATGCATATACAGTACAAATAATAATAAGATAAATATGATATTAAACTATCCTGCATATTATGGTAGCGCGGGACTCCGGATTTCACATCTCGCACATTTGGGGTTTATTACCTAAGGAAATATTAAGTGCAAATAACTATGTACCTTTCATGCATGATAGGTCATGTCCATATTACAGCTGTATTCATTTTAGAGCATATTTTATAAAAATTATATACACATAGCCAGACATGTTTTAATTGTGTATTTGTTTTTTCTTAATGTTTATTGCCTTAACAAAAAGTTTCTCTATCCAAATACTTTTTACAGGGATGAGACTATGTGCTGATGTGTAGCCAGTATACACACATTCATGCATTGCACATGAATGTTCTACAAACTGTATTGTCACCTCTGAAGATCATGTTACTGTTTTCACTGCATACATAAGAGCATCATTTTACTTTGCTTATTTTGTAATGATCTTTATCTTAATGAATGGTTCTTCTAGTTGCCACAAATTTGCTGACTGAGCTAAATTGTTCAGCTGGAACAGTTTTTTCTTCTATCGAACATGCGGCTGCTTTGGGATTGTTCTCATCCTCATTTAAAAATGTGGCAAGAATTGAATGCAGGGATGCTAAAATGGTTGCAAACAAGGAAAATTTGAGCCATAAAATAAGACACCAGGACCTCCTGACACTGGTGCAATGTTGGACTGGCCCACCAGAGTACCAGAGGATCCTCCAGTGGGTCCAGGCTTTGATACCATAGTGGGTCCCGAAGGTCCAGAAAAAAAACATTTGGTGCTGCTGCCTTTGGAGACAATAAATTGCCACTAGGGTCTACTCTGTTTCTTCAAATCAAAAGCTACTAGACTTTATTGATGATGTGGGGGTTGGGCCTCAAAAATAATTTCCTCTGGTGGGACCAATGAAGCCCAGTCTGACCCTGCACCAGTGGTAAGGAGTATGGTAACAGTGTCTAGGTCCATTTAAGTGCTGCTAGACACCAAGACCAATGGTAAGGAGTTTGGTGGTGTCTGACATCACTTAATATGGAACTAATCCCCCCCCTCCCCCCACCTTGTATTATGTAAGGCTGACCATCCCAGAATGAAATTCAGCACAGCAACTTTGTGTATAATGAGCCAGAACTAAGTCAAAACTAGAAGAAGCCATCATAATCGAGAAAACATCTGTGATCAGTACAAGATCAGATCAAGATCAGTACAAGATAAGTGAAGCAAAGCAGTTCCAAGTTTATTTAACATTACATGTAGATCATATCTAAATGTAAACTGTAAAATGGTTTTCAAAGGTGACTTAAAATATCAACTAAAGCAGTTTAAGGCCTTATTCACATGTCTCTGTTCAGTTTGCAGACGCAAAAACTCAGACCAATTTGCCTCCAAATTTTGCATCTGCAAGGACTAAAGTAGTACATGCTCCTGTGTACTTCCTGCGGACCAAAGGTTTGCTGAAAAACATGGACATTTTAATACACATATACAATTTAATGGCTCCCCGTGTTGTCCGTGGAGAGAATGAACAATACATGGATGTGAATCACTGACATGTGAATAAGCCCTTATTGAACTTTCAGTGGCATGTGATGGATGCATTTAGTTGGTGAACACATCCATTTTATAGGCACATGAGCAACTTTAACCCGCCAACAATTCTATACTGGGAATATTAATCTTAGCATCTAGTTAGGCAGCTCAAGAAATGAAGAGTATGAAGAGATACTAGATGTTGCCAATTTAGACATATCAGCTAAGAAGATGGCTTCTTTCCAGAATAACTACTGCACATAAAGGCCATTAGCAGTCATCTTCCAACAGTAAGATGACTATATAGTATCAGACATTAAACTCTCGCAAATTCCGCAATATCAGAACATCTCCTATTACACTTGCAATATTGCAGGAAGAAAAGCCATCATAACGAAAGATCTATCTTAATGATCCAAGACATTAAATGAAAGTTATATATTTCCATGTGAATACAGGTTTATTGTACAATAAGAGTGCACAATGTGGAAAAGATGATCAGCAATTGCAGGTACCATAAACAGTGAAAGGTTATTCTGCTCTCATCCTGGACTTTCCATACTTTTAATATTTTAAGCTACAATGATCATGGGAATACAAGAAACAGTAGTTTATGGAAAAGCACATTCAGTTTCCACAATCAATGAATCCAGAATGTTGATACTTGAAAATCTTTTATATGCCATGCATTTCTGACAGGAGAAACATGCACTAAAAACACAACAACAAAAAACACAACAACAAAAAAGATACAAGCGGCATATATCTAGTGACAACTGAGATAAAGAAGAGAGGTCTATAGCAAAATTAACATGGGGTTCACTCCTTTTTGCTGATTCACACAACTCTCCTGCTTGGCACAGGAGGGCACACGGTTTGCTCACCCTCTTACAGGGGATGAGTGATATGTGAACGTCTCCCTGGATTACCAATATTACCTCATCCATGGGGGAAGAGGTAAGGTCAATGTCAGCTCATCGGACCATATATTCAGTGCAGAAACTGTCTCTAAAACATGTATACCTTGCATACTACACAGGCAGTAGAGCAGTTTATTATTTGGCACAGCTTCTCATGGTATAATAATGTGCTATTTGTGGTTATCAGTAGGAAACAATAAGTCAGCCATGCACGTTCTTAAAGAGGTGTTCCATAAGTTGCATTGGGACATGATATAACTGTCTAATATATGACCCTTCTTGACTGTATATGTGGAGAGGTGGGGTCAAAGTGCTGTTGTAGAAGTACATATTGTATCTTGGAAATATCATTCATAAAGTAAATTCAGAAAGTAAATTTGGGCTGATGCCAAGGAAATTGTCGGGAATGAGCCAATAATTCCCTGATCGTGAGCGGAGGTGATTGCTGCAATCATCTTCTCTCTATGTGGAAAACCTATGGCTACTGTGATTGCTGTTTAGTCCCAATACAAATTCATTGTATGCCACCGGTACATCCCTGTTTACACATGGATCATCTAATGAATGAGTTTGCTTGGTCATCAGATGATCAGTGGGACATTTAAACAAAGCTATTATTGGGATGGAGTGTTTTCAAGAATGATCTTCTCCAATATTGTCCCATTTCTTAGGCCATGTAAAAGTAGAAGAGCCTTAAAGAGGAACTGTTACCTCCCCTGAGATGTCTGTTTTAGTAACTTCTTTGATTTCCCATGCAATTACTATTCTGAAGCATCTTTTTACGTACCTCTGTGTTGTCACTGCCTCAGTTATGTTACAAGAGGGGTAATAATGAAACTGGATGTCATGAGTGGTGGTGGTGGTGGGGTGTCCCTGCTCAGTCTGACCTTGTTCAATCAGTGCTGATAGTCTAAAAATTTGAAGGTACAATCCCCTACTTGTAACATCCAGAAGATTTATAAGTAAAGTACTGTATCTACTAGCAATAAGTGAGAAACGGAATAGTGTAGAATTACAGTATATATGAATAGATGCTTCAGAATTGCTAGTGCATGTAGAATGCAGCTAGTTACTGAGACATGTCAGGAGGGGTGCTCTTTAACTGTCCTAGAAGAGGAATCGCCAATTTTGCACAAAGGAGAGCATTTCCTCACAAAAAGTACAGGTGCACAGCAGCCCCATCCTGTACCTCATCTGTTCCCTGCAATGTATATATTAAATGTATTTATGTATACTGCTGACTCATAGAACAGTGAATTCCTACTAACATTTTATAGATTTGCAGTGCTGCCCAGCTTCTATAGATATTCAATTAATTAGTATATGTGGATTGTTCAGATTTATACTATATCATCTTTGATAAAAACCCAAATATCTGCACCAGATTCATCTGTGACGTGCTGTCTTGGGGGTGGGTTCAACTAAAATCCAGCTTGCAAAAGAGTCTGGGCGCCACTAATTGAAGTATAAGCAATGTTTTAGCACACAGACTTTTTCTCAAACTATATATGTATTTTGAGAAAGGCCGTCTTTAGCATTTGTACTCCAAATGAAGCAGCTTATAATTTATTTGACAGCATTTTGGACAATTTCTACAAGCTTGATAAAAGCCCTACATCCAACATTATAAACCCATGCTAAATGTCCAATTATCCATTTCTACCACACATGTCCACCACACTGCCGAGTTCATAGTAATACATTCATAGTTTCATTGTATACAATACTCTTGCAAATTTTAAAACTTTGCCATATAGTGGCCTATAATAGGATGTTGTCCCTAAACCACTGTAATGTCCTCCAGTTAAAAAGCTATGGTCACCATATACTGCCATATGCCATATTGAAATGCTCTCCAAATTCAAACTGTGAGCTTGTAATTCTTGAAAAATCTAATCATTTTTATAAGTTAGGGGGAGTTCATACTCGCATTGATCTTTCCGTTGTAGCATTCCGTTATTTTAAGCTTAAAAAAAAAGTCCTGTCTGCGGGACTTTTTTAATTTGTCCAAAATAATGGAAAGCGGATGGAATGCTGCTTTGCCTTTTTATATTCTGTTGATCTTTATAGCAATTCTGTTATTTTCCACCCTAAGCATATTATAACGGAAAGCTTTGGGCACACAATAGGTAAATGGGCCATTGCTACTACCCATGAGGTTTGTTACATTGCTTTGTCTAGTTGCCAAGTACAGTGATCAACATCTCTAGTGTTTCTTTTCCACAAAATGTGTCAGTCAATCCAGTAAACCTACATTTTTTTTAAATCAAATTTCTCAAATCTAATTTCATATAAAAAGTGGGTATGACAATGTCGTGAAGGGCGTCATTATTTATTATATGATTCTAAATAGCTAGCAATACCAACAAGAATTGGTTTTCCACCTTGTAAAGTAGCATTACAAGTTTAATTAATATCCCAGATAAAAACAAATTAGACCAAGGTGGCATCTACCTATCAAGCGTGATTGTTTTAGACAAAGGGTATCAACCACAGTTATGGCATGTTTATCACTGCATTTCAACTGGGTTTGAAAACACAAGCTGTGTGTACAGGAATATAAGAGATGTTAGATTTAGGCTCATTTCAAATATGCGATAAACGTAAACAGGAAAGTGTCGGGATCTTATTATAGCCTATAGTTTTTTTTTGCAGGATGGAAAAGCACAGACTTCTGCGTTTTTCCATCCAGTAAAGCAAAGTTGACAAAACTGATGCACTTTTGGGATCATCTTTTTTTCTATAGAAGCCTGTGGCTGTGTATCTAATAAAATGAACTTTATTTTTTATTTTTTTATGTAGTTTACACTTCACATTGGGGTTAAAAAATCCAGCAGCCTGTTCCGGCATAAATGCTGGCTGTAGGACCAGCAGTATTTATTAAGCTAAAAGCTGGCATTTATGCCGGAAAGTGACTGGATTCCTGTCGTATTCCATTGTAGTCAATTGGGATCTGGCAGTTCCCAGTATTATCTAGGTATGCTGGAGACGGTGAACTTCGGCAGGCTGGTCCTCTGCCGGAACAGTCTGCCGGATATTATAATACTACTGTGAAAGAAACCTTAACTGAAACAAAAATGGATACAACAGTTACTCTTATCTACTGGTTAGGCTCTATTTTCATCTGTGTCAAAGGCATTTTGGGAAGCCTTTGGCACAATCCTCCATTGGAGATTCCTCAACATTTGCCAGAAAAATAGCACTGTATGCAGGACTATTTTGTTCTGTAAAATAAAAAATACATTATGAGGGAACCTAAAGGCCCGCATTGTAAGTAAGTGGGTTCCATTAGGCGCCATTTGTATAGGTCATGGGATCCAAAACAGCATCATTTTCTTCTTCTATGAGAGAACAGAATACCAGAAATTAGAACAAAGATGCAAACAGAGTTGTAGAGATGCAAGAACTTCCCTTTCTTCAATTTTTTTATCTAAACTCTCCTTTGCGTGCATAACATTCATTTAATGCATTCAGATTCATCTGGAATTATTTACAGTTGACCTTTAGTTTTTAATGACTGTATCTTTATAATAATGAATGATTGCTTTTTATACTTACTGAATACCTTCTAGTCCAAACTACAATAAGGCACTGATTATTTGTTCTAGTTATTAGCACTATGGTACTTCAGTCCAAATATTTGCTTTTCAATTATGAACTTAACCACAGGCTGTAAGTAGGGAGAGGTTCTGGAGGGGCATATGCACTAGGTACTGGGTAAGGATGGCACCACTACTCCCTCTATGTTGTGCTCTATAAAAACTGTAGAGGTAAAAAATTCCATATCCTGTAGACAGCAGTGTTATAGGGCCTGTCATTCCTAATTATTGTGTTGTTTTAGCTCTTTACTTTCCAAAGTGCACAGCTTAGAGGGAACTCTGGTTAGCACTGGTTTTAATAATAGGCATACATATATTTTTGCAGCAGACTGACTTGGCATGGTGCAGGAGAAAAGGGTTGGCACCCAGCAATAGTAGTTGTCTGTAGACCTTTGTGTGTATTACTTTGTCTAGAAGGGTCAAATGTAATTTTCTACCTCGGATGAAAGAAATCCAAGCTTTGCCCCTGAACATGACCATGGTGGTAATGGTGTTACTATAGGCACAATATACAAACTAATATAACATATACATATACTGATATAACTAAGCACAATTGAGATATTTGGTACAACCATGCCAAAAAAAACATTTGCTGCATTCTATATCGTTTAAACAGTAATCACTCGTAGTGCAGCTTAACACGCAGCTTAAAACTCTAGAGACTAAATACGACATATGTATTTTAAAGCACAAGATCTGGCTTTGAGGTCTGAGCATATACACTGCATTATGTATCATTTTAGGGTGTTAATAAAATTTGCCACTTGGCTACTACATTTACAGTTGCATCACTAGTAAAATACATTGGAGTATCAAGTTGAATGCTTAGGACTATATGTTCTTGAGGCTTAAATATTATTGTAAGGCTTTGTTCACATCTCTGTTTTGTAAATCCACTAGTCTGTTCTGGCAGAAGACCTGCCAGATCTCATTATAGTGAATAGAAATCCAGTGGCACTTGGCGGTTTGCAGCTATGCCAGATACGGTAACCTGTCTGTAACTCTGCTGGAGAAGACTACCAGATTTACCAAACAGAGATGGAAAACTGGCCTTAACAGTTTAGTCTTTGAGGTCTCTAAGGATGCAGATAGCTTTGTATGCCACCAGTTGGACAGCCGTAGCATACAAAAATCACTTCATCTATATATAAGGATGGTACTCTTCGTTGGTAAGAAGCCATGTGTGTGGTGGAATCCTGGAACTGGATCTGTAAATACTTGGTGCCGCTTCTCTTTTTACGTTATTTGAAAGCATTGTACTCTGAACATATAACTGTCACAGATTACACAACGGTTACACTATATTTATCTTGACGTTATTCAATTATAGACTGGCATGAAGATATATTTTCTATTTATTGTGATATTTTTGTGTTTTGATGGAAAGCTATTAGCACTTGCTGTCCGTTCACTGGTAGTATTATAGCAAAAGCCGTGTTCACATGATCTACTGTATGTATTAGCAGCATAGTCCTAATGATCTGAAGCACTGAATATGTAAATAAAAGGATGAAATGGCTGAGGAGTAGAACTTCAAAAGCAAAAAATTATCAAAGTATTAAAGCATAAAAAAAAATGTTTCCTTGTTTTGATGTTCTATATTTTTATACATTTTATTTATTGTTTTGTCATTTTAATACCCTTTAGAGTAACTGTTAAGTTTCTTTTTAGATTTTTTCTCTATTATACAATGGATAAAAAAACAGTAAAGCCATGATATATGTAAGCGCCTTGCATAGATTTAGCCAAGGCCATTAAGCAATATTAGATTTCAACAATGAATTCCTTTCCAATTTTTTACCCTTATATTTATTGTAGTTTTTCAGTCATTTTTGCATAGAGAATGCTGGTGACAATGATTGTTATGCTATAAAATTGGTACAAAATGCTTATTTTGGTAGTAAAAACAATAAAGTGTAGAATAAATAAAATAATATACAGCTTTAATATTTTTTTGAATGTATGCAAATGACACAAATTCTTTGAGATGTACATAAACCATTGGATATATTGAAAATGTAACATGAATGGCTAATTTTAACACACGCATGATATTATATGACAGTGTAGCATTCAGGCTGTGTTTATTGTGGAACTGTCATCTATTTTACTCACTATACAGATACAGATATCATCTGTGCCTCCATGGTTCAATGTTTCCAGTGCTGTTATGAATATAAAGAATCTTGCAGAAATAAAATTTGAAGTATGAAGTAGTGTTTGGAGAATATTTTTTAAATTGTTAGTTATACATATGTACATTCAAATACAATAAATAACCTAATCACTGGTGCTTTCCCTACTAAAAGGAAAAGATTTCATTTTAAAAACGCCATATCTATCGATCTATTTAATCTAGCATTGGGAAAAGTTGATGACCAAATGTCTTAAAGGTTTTTTTTTATACTCCTGATATTGATGGCTTATCCATTTGAGAACAGGTCATCAATATCAGACATGTGGAAAACCTCTTTAATGCAAGACATGGAAAAAATATTTTTGGAATGCACTTTCCCCAACATTTTTTACATGAAATGCAAGTGATGTGTGTGTGTACATGTAATAAATTCGGATGTGGTCCCACTGTGTTACTACTGGATTTGGCTTGGGTGTCACAGAGATTATCCATTTACCTCTATCAATTTATCAAATCATGGAATTGTGGACTTTTCCAGAGTGAACCCCCAAGTTGTAGTTCTATTGATAGTCTCCTATGTCAAAAGCTGAAACACATCATTATGCAGGCAAAATTGTAGTTTTGTGAGTAGGATCTATGTGCAGGATGAATTTGGTCACCAGGGGTGGGCTGGGAACTTAAGTGGCCCTAGAACCCCACCTTCCCCAGAAGTCGGGGCAACACAAATAGGCAGGGCCAGCAATACCACAGTGCAGCACAAAATGCTGCCTAAATTAATTAATTAATGTTGAGAGCATCAGATCTTTATGTACCTGGATGGTGGGCAAAAGGAAGGTTTTGGTGGCCCTCTGGGCATCGGCCCACTGGGAAATTTCCCTGTAGAGTCCATGGCTAGTCTGCCTATATTGGTCACACATGTGTAGATGAAGAGCCTTCGAGGCAGTTAGATGGCAGAAATAAGGTCAAGACAGGCAATGTCAGTAACGAATACACAGGATATAAATCAATAGCAATAAGCAGGAACTCAGAGAACCAACAAGGCATCCTGTTACTGAAACATGCAACTGTTCATAATCATGAGCCTCCGGATTACTCTCTCCGTTAGTGGCCATTCATCATGTTTTAGCTCTCTGTGGAGTATTCTGCTGTGCGGATACATTTAAATATTGTACATGGAAACAGTAGTCAAACATATTCCTCTGCAATTCCATTTCCCTTTAATGAGTCAAAGACCTAAAGGTTAAACCTTGGACTGTTTGAGCAATACTAAGTATGTATTTTTAGAGGGTACATTAGCATAGTCTACCACGCTGTTGTGTCCTGTGAAAAACTTACACTGATAGTAAGCAGGTCAAACAGAGGCCAAAAATGAATAATCAATCACAAATGATGTGGAGGATTAATGGTCATTCCAAATAGTTTAGTATATATTATAAAAGTAAAAGGCAGGCTATTAATTGAATCCACTTTTCCGTGTCACTGTGCATTTTAATCTTCTATTATTTACAGTTCAAAAGATTGGAATTAAAATACAACCCCTATTCCAAAAAAGTTCGGACACTCTGTAAAAGGTAAATCAATCAGAATGCAATGATTTCCAAATCTCATAGACCCATATTTTATTCACTATAAATCATAGAACACATATCAGATGTGGAAAGTGAAACATTATACCATTTCATGAAAAAAAAATATTAACTCATTTAGGGTCCATTCACACGTCTGCAATTTCGTTCCGCATTTTGCAGAACGGAATGCGGACCCATTCATTTTATGGGGCAGCACGATGTGCTGCCCGGATACAGAATTGCGGACCCGCACTTCCGGGTCCGCAATTCCATTCCCGAAAAAAAAAAAACATGTCCTATCTTTGTCCGGACAAGAATAGGCATATTCTATTAGTGCCGGCAATGTGCAGTCCGCAAAATGCGGAACGCACATTGCCGCTGTCCGTGTTTTGCGGATCCGTGGATCTGCAAAACACGTTACGGACATCTTAATGGAGCCTTAGAGCTTGCTGGCAGTAACACATGTCAAAAATGTTGGGACAGGACAACAAAAAGGCTGAAATATTAAGTGGTAATAAATAAAAAAAAGATGGAGGAACAATTTGCTACCATGTCACATAAAAATAGCATTTATTTACATTTTACACAGCATCTGAACTTTTTTTTTTGAATTGGGGTTGTAATACTGTCACATGCCTCCTTAATGAATCTCATATCCTACAGATCCACAGCATTCCATGACAGATATGTTCTACAAGAGGCCCTGTAATCTTTCCTGACAGCAAATACTTGCATTCCTCATGTAATCCAATCAGTGCTGCCAGTGTCAGACTGTGCAGGAACATACCCCAAAGTGTTAATACCCATCTGGAGCTTCATTGCAGACTGCTAGAAATTCATTCATAACTGCTAGCAGTTATGAATGAATATTCCGGTTACAGGAATATTCCGGTTACATTAAGTTATCTCCCATCCACAGGAAAGAGGATAACTATTAGATTGGTGGGGGGTCCTACCACTGAGATCCCCATACGGGAACCCCATACCAGCCCTCTGAAATGAATGGACCGGCTGGGCGAGCATGCGTGGAGCCTCTCCATTAATTTCTTTGGGCGCTTATACCCGCCTGTGTCTGGAATTCCCATAAAATGAATGGAGTGGCCACGCATAAGCCCGACTGGCCGCTCAGTTAATGTCAGGTGCTGCAGGGGGTACTGGCCCTCCGCTCTCATTATTGATGGGGGTCCCAATGGTAGGACTCCAATTAAAAGCTATCCCCTATCTTGTGGACAGGGGAACACTTAACGTAACCAGAATACTCTTTTAATGTTTCCTTACTACCATGATTAAAATCGGAAAGTTACTTCTAATCTTACCACACTAACTCAACATCTTAGTGCATTAATTACTCTTCAAAGAGGGTATTGTGTCTCCTCTTTAATTTTGGCATCATTTTTATGATGGATGTCAATGAAAGAAAATCCTACAGTATATAGTGTGTTTCTAGGATACATCTCACCAACGGACCTGGGTAGGTAATTGTCTTTCCTTTAACTAATTTTTAAATATGGCTGCATGATCCATCTGTCACGATCAGTGTGTGTGTGTGGGGGGGGGGGGACTCCACACTGAACACAGGAGGGAAGGGGAACAGGAAATGGGCCTGGAAACTAGAGAAGCAACAGGTCACCTCCTAGACAACCCTAATTCGGGCCCTGACTACCTATCAATATGAATAGACCTTAAAGGGAATCTGTCACCAGGATTTTGTGTATAAAGCTGAGGACATGGGTTGCTGGATGGCGGCTAGCACATCCGCAATACCCAGTCCCCATAGCTCTGTGTGCTTTTATTGTGTAAACAAAAATGATATGCAAATTAACCAGAGATGAGTCCTGTACGTGAGATGAGTCAGGGACAGGACTCATCTCAGGTTAATTTGCATATGTATCAAATCAGGTTTTTTTACACAATACACAATAAAAGCAAAAACTTTGGGGACTGGGTATTGTGGATGTGCTAGCGGCCATCTAGCAACCCATGTCCTCGGCTCTATACACAAAATCCCGGTGACAGGTTCCCTTTAAAGTTAGGAATATTCATAAGCAGGATACCTAAGCCCTTATTTCCCTATAAGGCCCTTGAATAAGTATAGGACCAGAGACAACCCATTTCTACACAGATGACGAATGGAAGTCTCTGTCTCAGGCCCAGATACAACAGGGAATATAACAAATACAAACAAAGGCGACACTTAACTCCTGTAGAGATGGAAGAACAGGATCACCAGAGAGGATCTTACACCAGCTCAACCAAACTCAAATGAAGCTATCAACCGCATAGTCAGAAGGGTTGGGTGAGACTATAAAGGGTAGAAGTGATGACCACTGAGCAACAGCTGAGAAAAGGGATGTGGTCATTAACCCTATCAACCCTGAATCAAGAGAAATCAAGGAGGTTGTTAGATTCCTCCACGCTCAGCCAATCTCCTTGATTTCCTGACATCAGTCACCCGAGGGACCGTGACACCATCCTGCTTATTGGTATTTTACGAGGGTTCTCAATGCTCCTGAAAAGGTATTTACCCTGCGCCGATTCTACTCTGCATGTCAATAATACTGTTAAACTGCATGTCTATGACATGTACTGTAGATTTACTGTATGTGCAATCTTTGCAGATTTCCCCAGTCCACTTTTATATTGAACATATTTTAAACATATGGTGGTATAAACATGACAAATGTATGACATGTAATATGCTTGAGCTTCCTCTTCAGATCTTCTGACATTCATTCCTTTATTTAAACTTATTGAAAGAGGTTCAGTTTATTAAATGAGAGTTATAGATACATTATTATTATTATTTATTATACATAGAATATTATTATAGGTTATGACAAATGTATGATAGTGCTTAGTCTTCAAAAGTGGACAGGGGAGGACTGGGAACCTAAAGTGGCTATGGAAATAAAAACTGATTTAGAGTGTGACTCTGGGGTTGCGGTTGCAGCAACCTATGGCTGCACTACAATCCTTGGTCGCACCAAGACTGCCATGCAGCCCCAGCCTAACAGACTTTGACATTGCACTAAACAGGACTGTATTGTGCACTGCCATATATCAATATTGTAGGCTAGGGATCAATAGCCTTCGGCACTCCAGCTACTGTGAAACTATAATTCTCAGCATACACACTTAGTTGGGTGTTCTCGTAACTTCCACAGAAATAAAAGGAGGATTCTGGTAGTTGTAGTTTCAAAATAGCTGGAGTGGGGGGGGGCGTGGCCAGCTATGGAGTGAGGATGCGCTCTGTAGGAGCTCCGCTGCATCCCTGGCGATTTTCCCCTCATACTCACCACTCCTGATGGGCAAAACGATCAAAAAGGGTAGAGCCCGACTATCGGCTCCTGTGACATCCTCTCAAGGTAATCTTCCTCACTTCTTTGCCCGACAATACATTTCCACGGGCCTGGCCTTGAATGACCACGCCATGCGCTCCCAAGATGGGGCTCGCGCTCATACCCTGAGGCCTGCTGAATCGCGGGAGCCCTTCTTTACAGTTCCAAGGACGCCGCTAAGCATCAGTGCCCTCCTTGCACTCTCCTGCTGAGCACCATGAGCAGCTCCTAGGGCCCGACCGGATCCCCCGAAGCCATCACAATCGCACTCACCATGTGTGCACTCCAGCCTCACCTCCTTGCACCTGCCGGAGCCTTTGCTGGGCTCTGTAATGCAACCGCAACCCACAGCACCACAGGTCAGTCCAGTGGTCTCACCCCCCCTTTACTATTTTCAACAGAAGCGGCTGCTAGCTCTGTCAGCCATGTGGACTTTGCTTTAAGGCCCTCAGCTCACCCTTACTGGCCCAGAAGGCCCCCACCTACGGTGCTTAATGCCCCAGATACCCACCATGGACCTTCTTGTGACCAGCCACTGCTAGGCTCTGGTCCTCCCCGTCAGACACAGCCTCTGGACCACCATCAATGGTCCCCCAACTTGTCTGTGCACCATATCCCCTCTTCTCCTACTGCAGAAAACCCCCTTCTCTCATCCTTTCACTCCCCTGGACCCTCCCTGACAACATCCCTGCACTGGTCCACCGGATCTTCATGGGACGGCTCCCATCCACAGGCACCTGAAACGGCACCCCATGGCTCCAAGAACACAACCGATCTTTCAGCCATACCCTCCCAGGGGTCTCCTTTGTACTCCTCTTTGGAACTTTCCTGCTCCACAGATTTATTTGAGGAGGACTCACTCTAGACCGCCAACCATGGCAGACATACGTACCCTCATCTGCTCTTTACCCTCTAAGGCTGTCCTGTCCAGTTTTGCTACCAACATCTTACAAGAATGT
Organism: Bufo gargarizans; assembly: GCF_014858855.1. Lineage (NCBI taxonomy): Eukaryota > Metazoa > Chordata > Amphibia > Anura > Bufonidae > Bufo > Bufo gargarizans. The sequence goes on from NC_058080.1 coordinate 468,034,346, forward strand.
AAACAGGAATTCTCCCAGATCCACTCTGAGCTGGTAGCAATTGACACAAGAGTGAACTCTGTCACACAAGACCATACCGCCAAGTCTGCTGCTGTCAAAGCCCTACAAGAAAAGAGCCAAACTTATGATGCCCAACTCTACAACAACAGCTGGATGATATAGAGAACCACCGTTGCCGCAATAATATACGCATCAGAGGTCTCCCAGAGTCAGTAGCAATGGCTGACTTACTGCCTACTATTGTGGGAATATTCCAGGTACTCTCATAGAGATTAACAGGGCCCTTCATGCCCTCAGGCCTCCTAATCCAGATGGCGCTAGACCTAGAGATGTCATTTGCAGAATACATTTCTACGTAATCAAAGAGCAAATCCTGAACAAAGCTCAACAATCCTCTCCCTTGTCTCATGAAGGGACCCCCATTACGCTGTGGCAAGACCTTTCTCTTCATACTCTGTCACAGCAGGCTGCCTTATGTCTTCTACTGGACCTCCTCAGGGACCGTGGAATCCCTTATTGCTGGGGCTACCCATTTGCCTTGCTTTTGGGCCCCAAGGGACGTGTTGTTGTTCTCCGTAACCCCATGGACCTTCCGCACTTCCTTCAACAGCTGGATCTGCCGCTGGTCAACCTGGGTCCTTGGCCCTCTATTCATCCACCTGCACGTGCATTGCTAGGACGACCTCCTCCCTCTCAGCCTGCCAGTACCGAGACTTCTGGACCGGCCACGCTTGCTCCCCAGTGGATGGCGACACCAGCGATCTGCCAGTCCCCGACGTGGATCTCCACCTAGCTCTGTCACTTGAAGGACTGTCTGCTGTTCCTGACTGGGACTATTGACCTGTTGCCATAACGGCTCATCTCCCCTTTACCTTTTGCATTTCTCTGTTTGACTTGCCCTCCCTCAGTAGTAGGCGATATCTTTTTGACAGTTTATTTGGACAGGGAATGTGGCATGTCTGCTCCTTTCTGGTTGCTACTTACCCCCAATAGTTTGAGACACTCACTTGGGGCTGTTGGGGTTCTGGTGATTATCTCCTTAAATCTTTTGGTCACACTAAATAGTTATCTCTTTCTTTCTTTTTCTCTTTTGTTGCTTTGCTTTTTTTTTCCTTCTCTGCTTGGTAACCTCATGTGTTTCTCTTTTTTTTTTTACCCCTTCTGCCCCCTCCCCTTGTTCCTCTTGTTCTTCCCTTCCTCGCAGTTATGACGTAGTTCAAGATAGCCTCCTTAAACGCAAAATTTCTTAACACTCCTGAAAAAAGGGCCCAAGTACTTCACCATTTTCATCACCAGAAAGTACGTTAGGCTACTTTCACACTCGCATTTGGTGCGGATCCATCTTGTATCTGCACAGACGGATCCGCACCAATAATGCAAACACTTGTATCCGTTCATAACGGATCCGTTTGCATTATTCATTAAAAAAAACAGATCCGTCTTGACGCACATTAAAAGTCAATGGGGGACGGATCCGTTTTCTATTGTGCCATATTGTGTCAGTGAAAAACGGATCCGTCCCCATTGACTTACATTGTAAGTCAGGATGGATCTGTTTAGCTCTGCATAGTCAGACGGTCACCAAAACACTGCAAGCTGCGTTTTAGTGACCGTCTAAAAAACTCAACGGAGATCAAACGCAGCCAAATTTATGCATTCTGAACGGATCCTTATCCATTCAGAATGCATTGGGGCTGAACTGATCCGTTTTGGGCCACTGGTGAGAGCCCTGAAACGGATCTCACAAGCGGACCTAGAAACACCAGTGTGAAAGTAGCCTTATCTGTTTTCAGATAATACATTTCAAAGAGGGTAGTGCCCCTAGCATTCGGCATCATCACTACACGTCCTGGCACTTTGCAAACATCCCAGCGAATAAGACAAAGGTGGTCGCCATAGCCATCCACAAATCTTTGCCTCATCAAGTGCTGGGCTGCACTGTCGATGCTGAAGCCAGGTATTTAATTCTCTCGCTATTGATTGGCGGACGAGAATTCACCTTTCTTAATGCTTACGTCCCCAACCAAAACCAGGTTCCCTTTCTCTTAGACCTTGTCAATATGGCGCTGACCCTAGTCTGTGGTACGGTTGTCCCCTGTGGTGGCCTTAACCTCACCCTAGACCCCACGCTTGACAACTCTACGGAGCGCGCTTCCCTTTCCTATTCGGCCATTAAAAAAGGTTAGGAAAGCACTACTCCAATTACAATTATATGACTTGTGGCGTATTCAACACCCTGCAGACATATATTACACTTTTTACTCCGCCCCACACTCTTCTTATAGCCGAATATACCTCATTCTGCTCCAACAACTGGCTATCTCGTGGCTGGATTCCACACACATAGGCGATATCTTGTGATGGGACCATGTCCCGGAATACTGCTCTCTAAACCTTCCTTTCCTTACCAAACGGGAGTGAACATGGCGTTTGAATGAATCTCTCCTCCTTGACTCTGTATGCGCTGCTGACCTTACTAGCACCGTAGAAAATTTCCCCACCATCAACCGCACAGATCCCTCCTCTCTTTGAACACAATGGGAATCTCTGAAGTGTGTTCTACGCAGGGTTCTCATTAAACATGGCTCTTATCTCAAGAAGGATAAGGCACATTTTCTCAAACTTGCACTACGGAAGGATGCCTCTCTCGAGCTTTCCCACAAACGAGCACTCTCTATCGACTCACTGCATCCCCAGAACGCACGCCTAGACGCTAAATGACTGCTGGAATCGTCGTATAATCGCATGATCCAACTCTGCCGCAGTAAATTCTACGAATACGGCAACAAGAGTGGGCATTTGCTGGCAAGGGCTCTCAGGGGAAAATTGGCTACCCTGTCACATCCCCGCCATCAAGAATCCTGCGGGTTGTGTGGGCCATACCTCCGCAGATATTGCCTCCTCCTTTCACTCCTTCTCTTCTGAACTTTACAATCTACCCCGCTCTGCTTCGGGTCTATCAGAACATGGACCAGAACTCCCCCCTCAGTCCTTTAGATTATCTGAACTGGAGTCTGCTAGTTTAGAAACTACATTCATGAAGTCCAAACGGTCCTTAAATCTTTACCGGGGGGGGCAAAAGCCCAGGTTCTGACGGGTTACCAGTTAGGTTCTATAAAACTTTCTCAACCACTCTTTCCCCCTTCTTGCTCCGGGTCTTTAATGCAGAGTATCCTGAGCTGCCCTTCCCAGGACAGGCCACAGAGGCTCATATCGCAGTTACAAAATAAATGAATACAATTCTAGAGAAGCTGCACCAGCAGACTACTGGAGCCCAGCCTATCAGTTACCAGCTGACCAAAATGGAAAATAAATCTATAATAAATTAGGCTGGCTCACATTATATTTGCATACACATTTTATTACCCCAATAAATGTATTAATAAAATATTAAAATAATAAAACATGACCTTATTCCATATTAGCATATTCATATATAGATAAATATAATGCGGAGCTCACGCATGTATCTATAAAACTGGAGTACTCCAATGTATGTGACCTCTTTGCTTTCAGATAGTATCGATTTTCTCCCGTATGCAGAGTAATTCAACAACTGTTAAATCGATACTGTAACAATCGTATAACTAATGTGTGATTTTACTGGTAGTTGGAACCTTTCTGATTCGAAGGATTATGTCCTTGTTAAGATTTTTCGAAAGGTGGATAATTCGCGCTCAAACAGCACCCAGTCAGTGCTTCTCCGCTGCCGCCACGTTTCCAATGTTCACTCGTATCAGTCTACGTGGCGTCCCACGTGATGGAAAAGGGAAAGGATTCGCTAACCCAGATAGGTGCAATAAATTACGCGACTCACTGATGTCTGACGTAGCCGGTATAGCAGAGTCCGATTGGCGTGACCGATATAGCAGAGGCTGATGTAACGGAGTTCGATTTGGTGTAAAATTCTATTCGATGTAGCAGTATCAAAACAGTACATAGAAAATACCGGCACAGTCGGATCGGCTAAGGTGGTATTTTAGCCAACCTGGTATTACTTGGTGACGGTATTGGACTCGCCACACTCGATGTGTGTGAATTCGATAGAATAAAAATACTCGCAAAGTCCTTTAACAATATTGGGAGAAACGCACAGAAAGCTGGGTCAATTCACACTAGATGCGTTTCGGAACACAAGTTCCTTCCTCAGTAGTGAGATATAAAATGCTAAAATGGGGACCTCTGGTCATGCCTATAAATACCCCATTTGGGCATATTGCAATACATGGACTGGATTCCAAATCGCACAATGATAAACTAATTGCGAATTGCACACACAGTCATTTAATTTAAATATAAAATAATAAATAAAGAATATAAAATAAAATTACATATTATAAAACATATAAATACAAAAATACAAACATTAAAAAATTCAGAAACTCAGAAACTCCAGATGTCTAAGGGAGGGGGGGAAGATGCAGAGGGAGTCAATGCGCTGATACACAGCCTGGCATCGACTCCCTGTGCAATCCATCCCACCTCTCTCTATAGAAAACCGAATATTTCCATTTCTCAGTTTAGTCCCAGAGGCATCAGAGATCCAAACTCAAAAATCTTCTTTGATTCATGTCTGGACATTTTGGCCACAAAGTCAACCCCTCTCACCCCGTCACCAAATGATAACAGGTTGTCTAAAATACCACCTTAGCCGATCTGACTGTGCTGGTAATTTCTATGTACCGTTTTGAATCTGCTACATTGAATCAAATTTTACACCAAATCGAACTCTGCTACATCGGCCCCTGCTATATCGGTCACGCCAATCGGACTTCACTATACCGGCTACGTCAGACATCAGTGAGTCGCGTAATTCATTGCACCTATCTGGGTCATCTAATCCTTTCCCTGGTCCATCACGTGGGATGCCATGTAGACTGACACGAGTGAACATTGGGAATGAGGCGGCAGTGGAGAAGCACTAGCTGAGAGCGAGGGATTCACTATCTGTTTGACCGCAAATGATCCACCATTTCGAAAAATCTTAACAAGGACATAATCCTTCGAACCAGAAAGGTTCCAACTACCGGTTAAATCACACATTAGTTATACGATTGTTACAGTATCGATTTAACAGTTGTTGAATTACTCTGCATATGGGAGAAAATCGATAACATCTGAAAGCAAAGAGGTCACATATATTGGAGTACTCCAGTTTTATAGATACATGCGTGAGCTCCGCATTATATTTATCTATATATGAATATGCTATTATGGAATAAGGTCATGTTTTAATATTCTAATATTTTATTAATACATTTATTGGGGTAATAAAATGTGTATGCAAATATACTGTGAGCCAGCCTAATTTATTATTCATATCAAAGTTATTCCCAAGCCTGGTAAGGACCTGCACACATGTGCCAGCTATCGTCCTATTTCCCTACTAAATGTAGACCTTAAAATATATGCCAAATTACTGGCTAACAGACTGAAAGTCTTTCTGTCCTCGATCATCCACCCTGACCAGCTTCGCCTCTCCTGCACCGCCGGCGTCCTGGTGTGACATGGAGGCGGGTACGCACTCCGCGTTCTGCTGTGGGAGCCACTCGGCGTCTTGGTTGCTGGGGTAACAGGGGGCGGAGCGCGCCCGACCGCATGCTTCCTCTCTGTGCGGCCGGCGTTCCCTGTTCCCATGGTGATGGTCAGGGGGCTGCAGTCATGGTGGGAGGCCATGTGGCGCTTGCCACGTCACATGACCCCTGCCATTCAGTATATAAACAGGCAACCTGCTGACTACAGGTTGCCTGTGATTAAGTGTCTTAAGGCTATTGCTATTGTGTTCCCTGCGCTAATCTGGATATTGACCCGTGCCTGTTTTTTTACCCGCTACTGCCTGCTCTTAGTTCTTGACGTGATCTCTTGGCTTGACCCTCGGCTTTTGACCTGACCTGTTCTTGTCTATTCTGTACTGTGTACTGACTCACGGTTTTTGACCCTTTGGTTTGCATACGGACTCGTCTTGCTGTTCCTCCGTGTAGACTCGACCGCTGTGTTGGAACCCCAGCTTGCCAGCCGCCCTTTTGTCCTAGCTTGATCTATTACTGTGTCACTGCTCTGCCCGCTATTCCATCTCTGTCCTCTCTGTCTCTCCGCACTTATTAAGGTCAGGGACCGCCGCCCAGTTGCGCTCCATTACCTAGGACGGGCAAGTGCAAGTAGGTAGGGACAGAGGCATGGGTGGCAGACAGTGGGTGCACCAACTCCCTTACTATCCGGCGGCGTGACAAATACCCCTCTCATGATCCTGTCCCTAGACACTGAAAAGGCCTTTGACCGTATTTCCTGGTATTCTCTCCACACCGTCCTCTCATAGGCGTAGGTTTGGTATTTCTATCAAAGATTCTTAGCTTATATCAACAACCCTCAGCACAGGTCAAAGTCAACTGCACTCCCTCCCCCTCCTTCCCTATTCATAATGGTACACGACAGGGCTGCCCATTGTCTCCTCTGCTTTTTTGGGGAGTTATGGAACATCTTATATCCTCCATCCGCAGTAACCCAGACATCTCAGGAGTAAAAATTGGAGGCCATGAGTATAAATGCGTGGCTTTCGCGGATGATCTCCTGCTCTATATAACTAACCCCCACATTTCTCCACCATATTTACTCAGTGAGATCTCATGCTTTGCTGAATGGACCAATTTTAAGATCAACATGACTAAGTCTAAAGCCTTAATTTTTTCCTTACGTGGATCCCTGGTCTCCTCTCTCAAAGCCTCTTTTAGGTATCAAAATTACTGCTGACCGATCACAACTCTTTAGACTTAACTTCACCCCTCTTCTTCAACAATTCCAGAAAGACCTAGAGTCCTGGCATCGACGGGACTTCTCTTTGGCAGAATCAGCATTTTAAAGATGAATCTGCTGCCGAAATTACTCTATTTCCTGCCGACCATCCCCCTCCGTATACCATCAATATTCTGGTCCCAGATACGTAGCTGATTCACAAAATGTGCATGGTCTCCTGGTTAACCACGACTAGTGTTGACCAGTTCGGCTCGAGCATCGCGATGCTCAGCACATCGCGGTGTTCGGCCGAATACCGCTTGTGCCCGGACGCGAAGCTTGAGTCTCCTCCCCGCACGTTTGTTGGCTGCTACGCAACCAATAAATGTGCAGGTAAATACTGTCACTCATTGTAATGCTGTAGCCATGTTGGTTACTGGCATTACAGAGATTGGCTGGCCGGGACGCGTCATTGGGTGCTATAAAGCACCCGATGACACGTGGTTCGGCCAATCTTAGTCATGGAGAACTGTGCTGTAGAAGGGACAGATAGTGTAGGGATAGGGAATTGAATTTTATTTTTTTGTTAGGCAGGGTTGGTGTTAGAGACCCAAAGTCCTTTTAAGGATTATTGTTGTGTCTGCAGCAATATATATTTTTAGCGCAACCTGCGCTAAATTGCGTGCTATTGTAGAGACCCAAAAGTCCTTTTAAGGACTATTGTTGTATATGGCAGCAATATATATTTTTAGCACAACCTTCTCTAAATTGCGTGCATCTGAAACATCAGTGACATTCAGCGTAATTTTTTTGCTGCTAGTGGGATTACCTGTGCTATATCTCCTGTATAACGTTTGCCCATCCTAAATATCAGTGAAATTAAGTGTAAGTTTTTTCGCTGCTGGTGACAGCGACATTACCTGCGCTATATCTCCTGTATAACGTTTGCCCATCCTAAATATCAGTGACATTCATTCAGTGCAATTTTTTATTAGGTTGTGGTGACAGCGACATTACCTGCGCTACATCTCTTGTATAACGTTTGCCCATCCTAAATATCAGTGACATTCAGTGTAATTTTTTCACTGCTGGTGGCAGTGACATGGTGCCATATGAGCAATAACTTTTACACTTATAACATTAAACCAAGAAATTTAATAAAAACACAACACATTTTATGTGGTGAAATAATGGCCGCGGTCCTTTATTAAGGGTTAATCTACATACCAATAAATATTTAAAAAATAATCAAAAATTCAATCAATAAATAACCATTAAAAACCCGTAAACCATTACTGTCCCCCCAGCAAAGCTGGGTGACTAACCCCCCTCTAACTCAGGACCACGACTAATATATTTCTTGGGGCGAGTGGGTGGGACAACATCTACTCTTATTCAGTTGTTCCGGGGCAGACAAGCGCCAGACCTGCGGACACCTGTTTAAATAGTCCAAATTCCCGCGTGCTGGCCTTGCATGTGCAATAAGTACTAGGCAGAACTCAGGTACCCAGCAACAGGTAAGTAACCAGGGACCAATCAGCAGTTTTTTTTCGCTTTACCTCAGGTTGAGCATGAATTACCTGTGTTACAAGGAAAAAAGGAGGGAAAAGACAGGGAGAAAGCAACAAGGGGGCTGGGGGGAAACACACCATATAGAAAAGAAATACCCTCCTATGCTCAATGTCACCATGGTGGTGATTTCGGCATATGCCTACGTGCCCACTTCCATGGTGCCATATGACCAATAACTTTTACACTTAAAACATTAAACCAAAAAATTAAATAAACACACAACAAATTTTATTTGGTGAAATAATGGCCGCGGTCCTTTATTAAGGGTAAATCTACATACCAATATATATTCAATAACTAATTAAACATTCAATCAATAAATAACTATTAAAAACCCGTAAACCATTACTGTCCCCCCAGCAAAGCTGGGTGACTAACCCACCAGACATGCGTGTATTAACCCGCATGTCCCCCCCCTAAAAACTGCGACCTTCTCTATTATTTCTTGCAAACCAATATTAAAAATATCCAGGCATATATCTGACAAGTGAACCAAGTCGTCCCGATATAGTCCTAACACAAAACCTTCTAGCTCAGAATGTTTGAAAACTCCAACCATTTAAACTTGGAAGGTATTTTTCCAAAGCTCTATTAACCCTTTTCCAAATTTTATTAATGAAAATGGATTGCTCACTTTTCCATACTAATCTTGGAATAACTTCAGAAAAAATCTAAGTAACATTAGGCAGTAAAGCACTTATATAACTCAAATCTGCTTTCATCTGATTTACTAATTCAATCCTTCTGATTTTCCCCAGATCATTCCCCCCAGAGCGAATAATCAGAACATCAGGCTGAGGTAAAGACTACTACTCACATCCTAAAATCGGAATAATCTGACTCCATTTCAAACCTCTAAACCCTAACCAAAAATTCTGCGAGTAATTGTGCTCCGCAGCCCTTCTTTCAGCCTAAAAGACAAAAGAATGGCCTAGAATCCACATGGTTAACTGGTTAGAACCTGAAAGAGATTAATTCACATCATAACAACAAATTAGGCCGGATATAAGATTTGCATCTATTAGACTCCCACCAAGCAATTCTTTTAATTACCGCCTCAGTCGCCGCGCCAGTGCGAAATGAATGAGACGAGTAATGGTCAGTACTTAAATTTAATGACCGCAAACACTTTTTTAACATTGCATTGAATTGATAAACAGACATTGCCAACTCATTTTCATGAATTAAAAAGGAACCCTCCTTCCTGGGTCTAATCTCTGAACTGAACTGGACATAAAAAGGATCTGGGTAACGATGCTAGCCTAATCGATGCACCTCTTGCTAGTTGATCTGTTTTGGACCTTCTAATAAAGACAATTAGTAAATTGTCCTTAACCCTCACATCAACCACCCTCAATGGAGCTAGAGAATATTTGTTTGTTGCCACTAGCTCAGCTACCCGGGTTGCCCCAAAAAAGGCCAAAATAAAAGTTTGAATAGTGATGCCTCATAAACCGAATATGTACAAAACCCGAAAACTGACACAATCCTTTTCAATAATTCGAATGAAATTGGTCTTCTAACATCTGAACAAACTAACTCCCTCCTGACCCCTTTCAATGATACCTAAGAACTCAGTTTCTTTACAAGGCCAAACCGTCTTCTCTTGAGCTAACGGGACACCAAACTGCTTGAAAATCTGCATAAAACCAAACAACAAACTTGAACACTCACTAAATGAACCTACAAACTGAAAATCATCTAAATAATGTAACATACTTGACAAACCCACGGTCACCCAGTGTAAAAAAGAAGAAAACGTCTCAAAATAAAAACAAGACCAAGACAAACCCATAGGAAGACCATTGTCAAAGAAAAACTCACCATTAAAATTAAAATTAAACCCCAAAGAATTAAAGCCTTATGGATGAACTGGCAGCAAACAGAAAGCTGACTTAATATCTGCCTTAGCTAAAAAACAACCTTCACCAACAGAATTTAATAAGGAAACTGTGTCATCCTAAAATCCGAAAAAGGGGGAAAAACAAAAAGGGCCTTCAACTCTACCTTCTTTAATTTCTTTATCAATTTTCTGTTTAAATATATACAAGTTCCGCTTAACTGATGGCAAATTATCAAACCAAACACAACCTTTACCTAAAAAGTTTGGGACATAAAAACCAAACGAAAAACCACTATGAATTATCTCCGCCTTCAGCCGGTCTGGAAACAATTCTAGCCAAAGTCGCATTTCTTCCAATGTTACCGGCATCTGACCTTTTTGGAAATTCTCTACTATTGTGTCCTTGCAAGGATGATTGATTCGACTTCTTAAAGCAGCGAAAACTGGGATGAGCACTAGCACAAAATGAACATTCGTGGCGGTACCTGCAATTAGCTAACCATTTGCATGCCGATTCATTGTATGCAAAGCATATGCCTTTTTTCAAAGTAGCACTAGACGCCAGTGAAATATTTGGCCTAGCTTAGCAAACTAAGCCAAAGTCCAACATCCTTTGCTCCTTAATAAATGTTGCCATAAACCGCCAATTTTTGAATGAAATGCTTCATCATATGCAAACCATGCGAGGCCGCCATGTGTAAGCCTCTAGAATACAGTCCATATGTTGAAACAAGCCAATGGCAAGATGCGAGTTTTTAGCACATAAAACTGAGGAGTATATGCAAAAGGCCTGCAACCAATTATGAAAAGACCGTGGTGCAGACCTTTTACTATCCTCCTCATTTTCATCACCTTTCTTATCAAATTTAAACGGTTCTTTGGAGGACGGAAGGAAAGACAAAATATCTATATTCTCCCTCCTCCAAATTTTTTCTTTCATTACTTGGGATAGGTGAAACCCCAAAGGAGAGGCCTCCTTGAAGCAGGTTTCAGATACCCCAGAACCAACATTCAATACACTATTAGTATTTGAAATATAAGCAGCTGCAGCAGTCAGAACATCACTCCATGCTGCCGCAGGCTCCTCAACCTGACTGGGCATTGGAACTCCAGCCCAATCAGCAAACAATTTAGCTAAGCTATTAAGAAAATTATTATAATTGCAATTCACATTGGTGGGTACAGCATTGCTGAGTCAACATGGCCTCTCACAGGGATGTGCACACATAGAGCTCAAAGGGCCCCTTCTGCCCCTGCCCCTTTAATGCCCTTTTTTTTTAAAAAAAATTCAATTACATCAAGTGCCACGGGGGAGGGGGCCGTCTGCCCCAGGTGTCAGGCTGTCAGCTACAGGGGGGTGCTGCAATGCCTGGCTGCGTGCCAGTAAGGTATAGTATTCTGACAGAACACCGACACTCCAGAGCGAACTGTGAGAGAGTGAGAGCTGTGGGAGAAAGGACCTTACATGACATTATCACCATGTGACCAGTATCATAGCGATATTACTGGTCACATGGCTATGAGGTAATCAAAGGTCCCTTCTTTCTTCCAGGACTCAGTGTTGCTGCAACCTGCAGGAGAAGGTTAGGCCACGTGGGTCGGCAGTGCTCTGCTATCACAAGCACTGGCCGACTGTCTGCAGAGTAGGAAGATCAGGGATGGCTGCTCAGCAGCGTCTGTAGAGGGGAGAGAGTCTGTCAGCACTGGAGAGGTGGATGTAACTACTGGGGAGGGTCTGAGGATTGTATGCTGGGGGAGGCTGTGTGGGATTATATACTGGGGGGCTGCTGTGTGGGATTATATACTGGGGGGCTGCTGTATGAGACTATATACTGGGGCCAGGTGTCACGGCCTATGGTGTGTTTTGTGACACTTTCCTTCACTTGGTTGCCCGTGGCAACGTGTGGTGTTGTGTGCATGTGATGGGAGTGTCTCAGCCCTATGGCTGATCCCCAGGACATGATTGCCACACATGCCGTTGCCCGCGGCAACAGGTGAAGTGTGTCTGTTTATGTGTGTACTTCCCCTTTAAGTGGCCATTTTCCCTTGCCTGGTGTTGGAAGGGTTAAATCCCTTCTGTGTGTGTGAACACTGGGTGTGTGGGTGTGGCTACTTGGGCCTATAAAACCTCAGTGTATATCACCAGTCTGAGGGGTACTTTAGCCATGGTTAGCTGGAGCAGCCTCCTGTGTAATTCAATCTGCCAGTGGGGGCCACCCTTGTGGTCATAATTTCATGTATGGTGTTTAGAAGATGTTTGTTTGGTCTATTTGTTATTGCAGCATATGGTTTCCTGGGTTCCCGTGTGATGTCTGTTGTGTGCTGTGTCCTTTGTGCTTGTTGTGGACAGCAGCACTTGCACGTGGGTTCCAGGTTGTGTGTCTGTGGCAGGTAAATGTGGTACTAGTCTCACTTACCTGTCATTGCCATATGTCTGTTCATGTTCCCCTTTCTATGTAGCTTGGCCAGTGAGACTCCTGTTCGTCTGTTTCTAGGAGGAACAGGTCGTCTTACCCTGCTCCTAGTCCAGGGCCACCCTGAGGGCTAGCAGGAATATCAGGTTCCGGAGTATGAGCCCTCCTGCCTTCAGGGTTGGCTCATACGGATAGGAGACAGGGTCAGAATTAGGGATGTGTAGGAGGTGACCTGCTCCCTGATTCCTGTCCTGGCCTGGCATTGACCATCCGCCTTCTGATACCGCACGGCTGAGGGTTTTCCCCATCCTCAGCCGTGACACCAGGGGGGCTGCTGTGTGGGATTATATACTGGGGGGCTGCTGTGTGGGATTATATACTGGGGGGCTGCTGTGTGGGATAATATACTGGGGGGACTGCTGTGTCGGATCATATACTGGGGGGCTGCTGTGTGGGATTATATACTGGCGGGGGCCTGCTGTATGAGATTATATATTTGGGCCAGGGGGGCTGCTGTGTCGGATTATATACTGGGGGGCTGCTGTGTAGGATTATATACTGGGGGGCTGCTGTGTGGGATTATATACTGGGGGGCTAATGTGTTGAATTATATACTGGGGGGCTGCAGTATGAGATTAGGTACTGGGGGGCTGCTGTATGGGATTATATACTGGGGGGCAGGGGCGTAGCTAGAAATGCATGGGCCCCATAGCAAAAAAAAAAATTATAGGCCCCCCGCAGCCCCCACATATCTATCAGACCTCCCACCACTGCTTCCAGAGCTCCCACCCAAACACCCATCCTAGATCTCCCACCGCCATGAGCAGTTTCACTTTCGGCAGGACGGATCCGACAGGCTGTTCAGCCTGTTGGATCCGTCCTGCCGCTATTTCGCCTTGCTGCCACTCCATCCCCATTAACTATAATGGGAACGGGGACAGAGCTTCAGTGCAGCGCGGCAGTGTGCGGTGAAAGGCTGGCGGCCGAAAAGTACTGCCATTCTGACTTTTTCATCCGGTGGCCTCTCACTGGGCAGTGCCGTGCTGCGCCGGAGCTCCGCCCCCATCCCCATTATAGTCAATGGGGACGGAGCAGCGGTCCAGCGAAATAGCAGCAGGACGGATCCGACAGGGTGAACACCCTGACGGATCCGTCCTGCCGCAAGTGTAAAAGTACCTTTATGTCTGTCATATAAGAGTGTGCCCCCCAAAAGAAGGAAGTGGCGCCCTCCTTATCACTGCTGGCATCTCTTTTTAACATCAGATCATCAGACTCTCACTAGCTAATTACAGCACACACCCCTGTAGTGTCCACCATCAGACAGGGGAGGGAAGAAAAGAAACCCCAGAAATAGAGTGTCAGTGTGCCCCCCAATGTGTTGGGGGCCACACTCTAGTTCTGGGGTTTCTTCCCTCCCCTGTCTGATGGTGGACACTACAGGCCAGGGCGCAGGGTGTGTGCTGTAATTAATAATTAGTGAGAGTCTGATGATCTGAATTCTGAAGTTAAAAAGAGCTGCCTGCAGACCTGCAATGATAAGGAGGGCGCCCCTTGCTTCTCTTGGGCCCCAAGAGAATACTAAGGACTTCGGGGCCCCACTCTGAGTCTGCAGGCAGCTCTTTTTAACTTAAGAATTTAGATTATCTCAGACATCATAAGTTCTCAATAATCTCACTTCCTTAAATTCAAGTGAATCACATCACTTACTTTTACAGTCACTGTCACTGTAGTCACACAGACAGCAGGCACAAACTAGAGTGGCACTGGCACGGCAGGACTGTCACTGGACTGGACTGGACGGAGACTAGAGTCTGGACTTTGGAGACAACTGACTGAGGACTGGTCTGGACTGGAGTGAGTAGGACTAGTGACTGTGTCTGTGAGGTAAGATTCCTCTCTCTCACTCTGAGTCTGAGCTGCGCCTGCTCTGCTCTGCTCAGCCTCCGACTGGTTTTGGGCAGTCAGACTCAGATAGCGATAGCGCGAATCTGACTGGCGCAAGTGCGGCCGCACTCCCTCTCCCTCCCTAGTCCCTTCACAACAGGTAACCGCCCCCTCCACGGCCCGGCCCCACCCCGCCCCCTCCACGGCCCGGCCCCGCCACGGCCTGGTCCTGCCCCCTCCACTGCCTGAGTCCGCCTCGTCCTCCCTCTAGTTACTAGGAGGAAATCTTTCCTACGCTGCAGCTCTGGTGCCTGGCTCCGCCTCCGTCCCTCAGGTACACCCCCGTTCCGGCCCCCTCCACCGCCTACCTCTTCTTCTGCTCGTGCGGCAGTGCGCCCCGGGCCCGCCTGCTTCAGCCTCCAGTCCTGACCTGACTACTCCTCCTTGCCTTCCCCCCAGCCAGGCCCGAGCCGCAGACCGCCCGCGCCCCGCCCAATACACTGGACGGGCGGTCTGGCCTGGCTGCCTGTGTGTTTTTTACTGTGTGTTAATAAAAAAATAAAAAAAAGAATGTGGTCCGGACGGGCCCCCAGTGGCGTAGGGCCCCATAGCCACTGCTATGGTTGCTATGGCGATCCCTACGCCACTGCTGGGGGGGCTGCTCTGTGGGATTATATACTGGGGGGCTGCTGTATGAGATTATATACTGGGGGCTGCTATATGAAATTATATACTGTGAGGTGCTGTATACTGTGGGGTGCTTTATACTGGGTGCTATACTGCTCTACTGTATACTGTGGGGTGCTATATACTGGGTGCTAAACTGCTCTACTGTATACTGTAGGTTGCTGTTTATTGTGGGGTGCTGTATACTGGGTGCTATACTGCTCTACTGTATACTGTGGGGTGCTGTATACTGGGTGCTATTCTGCTCTACTGTATACTGTAGGGTGCTGTATATTGTGGGGTGCTGTATACTGGGGTGCTATACTGCTCTACTGTATACTGTGTGGTGCTGTATATTGTGGAGTGCTGTATACTGGGTGCTATACTGCTCTACTGTATACTGTGGGGTGCGATATACTGGGTGCTATACTGCATATTGTGGAGTGCTTTACTGCTATACTGTATACTGTGGGGTGCTGTACTGTATGCTATAGGATGCTATACTGAATACTGTGGGGTGTTATACTATGTATTGCATACTGTGGGGTGATGTATACAATAGGGTGCTATACTGCATACTGTGCCCAGAGCACTGATCCTGAGCCTGCTGGAGTCTACAGAGCTGGAAGTATTTACAGTAATTCACTGTACTCTTCTACGAGGTGTGTGGATTTTTTTG
This sequence comes from Bufo gargarizans, assembly GCF_014858855.1. Classification (NCBI taxonomy): domain Eukaryota; kingdom Metazoa; phylum Chordata; class Amphibia; order Anura; family Bufonidae; genus Bufo; species Bufo gargarizans. The sequence continues at coordinate 468,050,133 of NC_058080.1, forward strand.
TGTGTGTGTGTTGTGGTAAAGGGTGTGATTGCATGCTAGGGTGTGGGAAGGCGGGATCCAGGGGGCCCAAGTAAATGATCACCCAGGGTCCAATCAATATTAAATATGGCCCTGCTCCGCAAGTCTGCATGCCCCCCCCCCGCCCTCCATCCTGCCGGCGGCAGCGCAATTTATTCACCGATACAATTTATTCACCAGTCTGCCCACTCACTAGTGCTGGGTCAAGATGACAGGGTCCTTTAAGGCTAGCGCAGGGGCTGCCTGGGTAGCGTCTGCTACGTCACGTGACCCCCACAGTGGGATTAATGCAGGGGAGCAAGCGCTGGCCTGTGTGATGCCATCTGCTGCCTTAGTTCCTTTAGTGCCTGTCTACTCTCAGTGCCTGCCCTGGTAATACTGTCCTGATCAAAAGTTTAAGACCACTTGAAAAATGGCAATTCATATTTAGCATGGCTGGTTCCAAGTAGAGCTTCAACATGCAACAAGAAGAAATGGGGGTGAGACAAAACATTTTTTGAGCATTCAATTTAATGAAAACAACGAATAAACTGAAACAGGCTGTTTTTCAGCTGATCAAAAGTTTAGGACCACATGCCTTTAAAAGGCCAAATCGTTTCAAAGATGTGGATTCATTGTAATTTTCTGTCAGGTAGTCACACGTTGTGATGGCAAAGGCAAAAAAACTCTCCCTTTTTGAACGTGGTCGGCTTGTTGAACTGCATAAGCAGGGTCTCTCATAGCGCGCCATCGCTGCTGAGGTGGGACGCAGTAAGACAGTCATTTGTAATTTCTTAAATGATCCTGAGGGTTATGGAAAAAAAAGTCAAGTGGAAGACCCCAAAAAATTTCATCAGCACTGAGCCGGAGGATCCAATTGGCTGTCTGTCAAGACACTGGACGATCCTGGTCTGGGGTGCTTTTTCCCTCAGTGGAACAATGGAGCATTAGGAAGTGCAGGGGCGTCAAACGGCTACAGTACAACGCTACAGTACACAATGCCCGCAGGACAAGGGACTTCTTCCAGGAGAATAACATCACTCTTTTGGCCCATCCTGCGTGTTCCCCTGATCTAAATCCAATTGACAACATTTGGGGATGGATGGAAAGGGAAGTTTACAAAAATGGACAACAGTTCCAGACAGTAGATGGCCTTCGTGCGGCCGTCTTCACCACTTGGAGAAATGTTCCCACTCACCTCATGGAAACGCTTGCATCAAGCATGCCGAAACAAATTTTTGAACTGATAAAAATAATGGCGGAGCTACTCATTACTGAGTTCATGTTTGTAGGTTGGACTTCTGTTTTGGGGGGGGGTTTAGATTTTTTTTTGAGGTGTGGTCCTAAACTTTTGATCAGCTAAAAAACTGCCTGTTTCAGTTTATTCGTTGTCTTCATTAAATTAAATGCTCAAAAAATGTTTTGTCTAACTCCCATTTCTTCTTGTTGCATGTTGAAGCTCTACTTGGAACCTTGTTAAGATCCAGCCATGCTAAATATAATTTTTTGCCATTTTTCAAGTGGTCTTAAACTTTTGATCAGGACTGTATATTGTATATAATTTAAAGTCCAGGAACAAAACAAGTATGCAAAGGAACAATATTTGTAGTGCTTTGTCCCTTTGCATACTTGTGGTTGTAGTGTGTTGTCCCTTTGGATACTGGGGGTTGTAGTGCTTTGTCTCTTTGAGTCTGTAGAGTCTTGTAATGACATAATTTTACCATAATATATACGGTGAAACCAAAAAATATTTGTGGATTCTGTCGTGTTTACAATTGCAGTATAAAAAAATTAATTGAGTAGAAACGTAAGCTTCGTGGTACAAACATTTTTTGAAATTATGACAAGTGGCCTTTTTTTTTTTACTTAAGCTCCTGCCCTTAAAAATGTCTGTGCATGTCCCTGGCCTCTCACCTGCTCCCTGCACTGGAATCGATGCGGCCGCGGCGGAAGCTGGTTGCGGTGCTCTACTCTGTACCCAAGACTGCGGTACAGCCCGTTCGGGGGAGAAGCGCCTGCTGCCACTTTTTCTCATTCCATCTTCAGCCGGGGAGAAGGCTCTCCTTGGCCTCTTTGCTCTCCTGGATGCCCTGACGTGCTCCTCTGGATTCCCTGCAGCGCCCTCTGCTGGTATAGGCTGCTAAACCTCCCGCGATGTTACTCCAAAGTGTGACGTCAGCTGGCCCCACCTCTTCCCTCTGCGTCGGGACACTGTCAGCCAGGCAGCACCAGAGCCACTCCTCTCCACCGCTTGACTCGGCTCGCAGAATGAGCTGTTTCAGAAGCTCCTCCATGCCGCGGCTTCAGCCCGGAACACTTCTTCTTCCCACTTCGGATCCTCAGGTAAGGACGCCGGCTTCAGCTTCGGCTCTTCCGCCCTTTCCTTCCTCCGCTAATCCTTCTTCTCTTTCGCCAATGCCGATAAACTTTAGCACCGCTTCAGCGCTACCGCCGCTGCTTAGCTTCTGCCCAGAGATGCTGGCTCAAAAAATAAGCTCTTTTGCAGCTGTGCCCGCGATACTCTGGGGCTTCCACAATGTCTTCTCTTCTTCAGCTGTTCCAGAGCAGACAAGCGCTGGACCTGCGGACACCTGTTTAAATAGTCTAAATTCCCGCCTCCTGGCCTTGCTCGTCCAATCAGCACTGGGCAGAACTGGGCAGGTACCCGGCAACAGGTAAGTAACCAGGGACCAATCAGCAGTTTTCTTTCGCTTTACCTCAGGTAAAGCATGAATTACCTGTGTTACAAGGAAAAAAGGAGGGAAAAGACAGGAAGAAAGCAACAAGGGGGTGGGGGGAAACACACCATATAAAAAGAAATACCCTCCTATGCTCAATGTCACCATGGTGGTGACTTTGGCATACGCCTATGTGCACACTTCCATTACCTATGCTGCATCTCCTGTATAACGTTTGCCCATCCTAAATATCAGTGACATTCAATCTAATTTACTTGCGCATACACTTACAAAACTTGCGCTACTGTACGTGTGACATACTTTCAAGCATATACAGTATACCATTGAACATGCGGAAGACAAGCAGTAAGGGACAGGGAAGTGGCCATGCTGCTGATGGTGCACGCAGAGGCCGTGGTCCTGTGTGCGGTGAACTGTGCCTGCTACCAGAGCACAAGAAACACACTCATCCGCGAAACCTAGCTTCATGTCCCAGTTTGCAGGGCGAAGCAGGACACCACTCTCAACGTCACACCAGTGCGACCAGGTGGTCGGTTGGATTTAAGCAGATAATGCTTCCAGTCGGTTAAGCACCACCCCATCTTCCACAAAGTCCAGTCTCAGTAGCCAAGAGTCTGGTTAACAGAATCCTTGCCCTGATCCTCCTTCCTCACACCATTGAGAGTCTTTGCAAACAAGTGATCCCACAATCCCATTCCTTAATTTGGGCCTCTGGCTAAGCATGCTTGAAGAGGGACATGAGGAGATCTTTGGCCCTGATTTCCAAACTCTTAAGCATCCACAGTCAGATGAAGATGGCGATGGGAAACAGCAATTAGCGTTTCACGAGGTGGATGATGATGATGAGACACAGTTACCAATAAGTCAACCGCAATTAGTGTCTCAAGAGGTTGATGATGAGGATGATACACAGTTGTCAGTAAGTCAGGTTGTTGTTAGGTTAACAAGTCAGGAGGATGACCAGAGTGAGGAAGTGGAAGAGGAGGTGGTGGACGACAAATCACTGACCAAACCTGGGAAGGTCGCAAGCCGAGCAAGGACAGCAGTACAGAGGTGGAGGGATCCTCAGCACCGCAACAGCCTGGAAGAGGCAGTGGGGTGGCAAAAGGGAGAAGGCGGGCCACACAAAACAGGCCTGCAACTGTTCCCCGAAGCACTCCCTTGCAGAAATATCCCTTGCCAAGTGGTAGGTGTTCCGCGGTCTGGCGTGACAATAAAAGAAAGTACGGACAATAAAAGAATTGTCATTTGCAACCTGTGCTGTACCAAAATGAGCAGGGGCGTGAACACTAGCAAGCTCACCACCACCAGCATGATCTGCCACATGGCTTTAAAGCACCCTAAAAGGTGGGCCGAATGCCTGGGTCCACAATCAGTGTCTGCAGGTCACACTACTGACTCCTCTTCCGCTGTGTTACGTACTTGCCAATCCCCTGTCCAAGACGCAGGCCCGGATGCCTCCTGCCCTGCACCTGGACCTTCGCAAGCACCATCCGCTAGCACATCCACTTCTGTGTCTCAGCGCAGCATACAGATGTCCATACCCCAGGACTTTGAATAAAAAAACGCAAATACCCAGCCACCCACTCACAGGCTATAGCACTAAATGTGCACCTTTTCAAATTGCTGGCCCTGGAATTGTTGCCATTTATGCTTGTGGACAATGAGACTTTTCCCCTCCCCCACGACAGCACCTTAGAGAGATGGCTCCGCCCCAGGATAGGAAACCTGCAGCATAAAAAGGTGGAGACGCTCTCCCACCTCAGTGAGGTTTCCTGTCCTGGTACGGGAGCCTGCAGTTGTCGTCCTGACCTGGAAGTCCCGGTAGATGCCGGAGGGTCAGCGGCGTCGCATGGTACCTGTCCGATCATTCCCCACAGGCGTCGGGGGCAAGATACCGGTGTCGAGATCCCGGATCGCAGGGGCAGAAGGTCTAAACGGCTTCAGTAGTGACACGTGAAATGTGGGATGTACCTGTAATCGAGGAGGAAGGGTGAGTCTCACCGTGTTGGGGTTAATAATCCTTTCTATCAGGAAAAGGACCCAGGAATTGTCTTCCCAATTTCTTGGAAGGTACCCCCAACCGAAGGTTTTTTGTTGATAACCAAACCGAGTCCCCGACCTGGTAGGGAGGACTTTCTCTCCTATGACGGTCATAGTAACGCTTCTGTCTTTCTTTTGCCCATTGAAGGTTGTCTTTTAGCGTCTTAAGGGTAGTTTGCAAAGTGGTCAGATAATCGTCTGTGGCTGGAACGTTTGTGGGAAGGCTGGTTTGAGGAAGAGACCTAGGGTGAAATCCGTAATTAGCAAAGAATGGAGTATGTAATGTGGAGGAATTCGTAGAATTATTATAGGCGAATTCAGCGAGAGGAAGTAGGCCCTCCCAGTCATCCTGGAGAAATGAGCAGTGACATCTGAGAAACTGTTCCAGACACTGATTCACCCTTTCAGTCTGCCCATTAGTTTGGGGGTGATAGGCGGTAGACATTCTGTGGTCGATTTGAAGTCTGGAACAAAGTGCTCTCCAGAATTTGGATACGAATTGCGAACCCCTGTCTGATATGACCTGGCTAGGAATTCCATGTAACTTAATAATATTAGACAGGAATACCACGGCCGTGTCCTTGGAGGAGGGTAACTTCTTGAGGGGCACGAAGTGTGCCATTTTAGTCAGCAAATCCACTACCACCATGATGGTGTTGTTTCCTCTAGAAAGGGGAAGTTCAACTATGAAATCCATCGAGACCCATTCCCAGGGTCTGTTTGCGATGGGAAGACTCATTAGGAGACCATAAGGTCGGTTCCTGTCAGTTTTACATGAGGCACAGGTCTCGCACGTGGAAACGTATTCCTCAATTTGTTTGGTCATCTTTGGCCACCAGAAGTTCCTGCGTATCAGGGTCGTGGTTTTAGCAATGCCGGGATGTCCCGCGAGGGGTAAATCATGGCAAAGTTTGATCACCTGATTGGTGAGGGAGGGTGGTATATACAGTTGGCTGTCCTTGTAAAGGAGACCCTGTTGATTCTGCGAAAGACCAGGGGGGGTATTAGCATGGTCATTAATTAGAGCATCCTTGAGCTGGGTTTCCAACGTTATGGTGGCAAGGACAAGTTTCTTCGGTGGAATGATCCATGTGGGGGCCGTGTCTGAGGTGCGAATTTCAGCCAGTCGTGACAAGGCGTCGGCCTTCCCATTTTTTGAGCCTGGTCGGTATGTAATTTGGAAGTTAAACCTGTCAAAAAAAAAAACTCCACTGTACTTGACGGCCTGATAATGTTTTATTGGTTTTCAGGTATTGTAGATTACGGTGATCCGTATAAATTGTGATGGGGTGTATTGATCCTTCTAGTAAATGCCTCCAATTTTCCAGGGAGCATTTTATGGCGAGGAGTTCCTTTTTGCCTATGGGGTAATTGAATTCGGCGGTATTTAGCGTCCGGGAGTAGAAGCCGATAGGATGTAACGGAGTTGAAAAAGAGCTTCGCTGGGACAGAACAGCTCCTATGGCTGCCTGGGATGCGTATACTTCCAGCACGTAGTGATGATTCGGATTTGGGAGAGTCAGTATCGGTGCCATAGTGAACCTGTTCTTTAATAACTCAAACGCTGATTGGGCGTCCTTGGACCAAACAAACTTCGTGTTGACACTAGTTAAACGGGTTAGTGGCTTAGTGGTAGCGGAGAAATCCTTAATACATTTCCTATAGAAGTTTGAGAACCCCAGGAACCGTTGAAGAGCTTTCCTGGAATCCGGAATCGGCCAATTTTGGATGCAAGTGATTTTTGAGGGATCCATCTGGATACCTTTGGGTGAAATTATGTATCCGAGAAAGGGAAGAGAGGTAGTCTCGAATACACATTTTTCCTGTTTGATGTATAAACGATGAACACTTAACCGTGCGAGAACCCAACGGACATGTTTCCTGTGATCGTGTAAGTTATCAGAATACACTAGTATATCATCAAGATAGATGATTACACATACGTCCAGTAGATCCCTAAAGATGTCGTTAATAAAATTTTGGAATGTGGCAGGGGCATTGCACAACCCGAGGGGCATCACTGTATACTCGAAGAGTCCATACCGAGTGCGGAAAGCTGTCTTCCATTCATCCCCTTTTCTGATCCTAATTAAGTTGTATGCGCCTCTCAAATCCAGCTTGGTGTAGATTGTTGCTGTTTGTAATCTTTCTATGAGTTCGGATATTAGCGGCAAGGGGTAGCGATTTTTGATTGTTACTTTGTTCAAGGCTCTGTAATCTATAATGGGCCTTAAGCTTGAATCTTTGTTTCTCATGAAGAACATCCCTGCTGCTGCCGGGGAGGTTGAAGGCTGAATAAAACCTTTTCGTAAGTTCTCTTCTAGGTACTGTTTGAGGTGAACAAGTTCTGGTTGTGCCAATGGATAAATTCTACCCGTGGGTATCTCACTACCCGGCAGCAAGTCTATGGGGCAATCGTAAGATCTATGGGGCGGAAGAGACTCCGCCTTCTTTGCGCTGAACACCTCAGCAAAGTCTGCGTATTGGCTGGGGACCTGGTTCACTCCCACGTGCATGAGAGATTTAAGGGGAAAACAGGTCTCCATACAGTAAGGTGACGTGAACTGAACTCTCCCCTGTTTCCATAGGAGGGTTGGCTGGTGTATTTGCAACCATGGCAACCCAAGAATCACGGGAAACAATGGAGAGTGTATGATATCAAGGGATAAGAATTCTGTGTGGTTATTTTCACATGTCACCATGAGGGGTTGAGTCTGACTGTGGATAGAACTAGAAGTGGTACCGTCAATGAAACTCACGGATATCGGAACGTTTTTTCTCATGTGGGGAATTTTATTTCGCTCGACCAGATGCGTGTCGATAAAATTCCCCGAAGCTCCCGTGTCCACCATGGCTTCAACGGTAATCCGGTTTTGGTCCCACTGTAAGGTGAGAGACGTGTAAATGTAACCACCAGTACTATTTTTTGTACTGCCTATGGTACAAGACGTGCCGCTCTTACCTTCGCACTTCTTACGTATCGCGGGACATCCGTCAACGGTATGGTCAGCAGACGCACAGTATAGACAGAGCTTGAGGTTACGTCTCCGGGCTTTCTCTCTCTCGGTCAGAGGTCCTCGGATCGCCCCAATCTCCATCATATCTACAGCAGGACCCTTGCAGAACGGTCTTGGGTTGGGTGTGAAGCCTGAGACTCTCTCGGCTCTGCGTTCCCTCAGCCGTCTGTCAATGGTGGTGGCCTTCTGCATCAAGGCATTAAGTGTAAGTGGTAATTCTCCTCGGGCTAATTCGTCCTTCAGGGCCTCAGAAAGACCTAGACGGAACTGATTCCTGAGAGTGATATCATTCCATTCAGTCTCCCGGGCCCAGCGAGTGTATTCCGCAATAAAGTCTTCTACAGGTCGTTTCCCTTGTTTAAGGCTGCGTATAGCGGTCTCAGCGGTCAGCTGTTTACTATGGTCCTCGTAGAGAAGGGCCATTTTTTCAAGGAACAGAGGAAAGGATTCCAGGACTGGGTCTTCTTTTTCTAAATAAGTATTGGCCCATGCTCTGGGCTCCCCCCTGAGGTATGAGATCATGGTAAGTACTTTTGATCTGTCAGTTGGGTATGTCCGGGGCTGCATCTCAAACATTAATTTGCATGCGTTCAGGAAATCCCTGAACTGTCTTCGGTCACCCGAGAATAACTCAGGTGGGCTTACTTTGGGTTCAGGTCCATCACGGTGGTGTCCTGGCCCCTGAGTGACAAGTTGCCGTAGTGCCTGGTTTTCTAGCTGGAGATGTTGTACAGTCACATTGAGGGTCTCCACCCTCTTAGTGAGGGTGACGAGGTGACCTGCAACCTCCGCTGGATCCATCTTGGTTCCACTAATATGTAACGCACCTAGTTGATCAGTTAGGATCTCAACTGCGGAAGCAATGGACATCCACTATTATCCCACCACCCTTGTGTTTGGCTGTGGGATTCGCGGTTACTCAGTATGTACCCCAGGCGTCACTCTTAGTCTTAGGCGGAGAGTTTGGGGTAACAAAATCATTTACCGCTATCCATCTAATTAGTTTTACTGATGGTAAGGAGGGACTCTCAGAATTACAGGAGTCACGAGTTAGTATAAGCTTGTGCAACGTTCATCTAGTATGCAATAGCTTCAGAGTTAGTATATAGCATGTCCTCAGTTTAGTATATAGTATGCCATAGGTTCAAGGTTAGTATATAGCATGTCCTCAGTTTAGTATATAGTATGCCATAGGTTCAGAGTTAATATAGCATGTCCATAGTTTAGTATACACTATGCAGTAGGTTCAGAGTTAGTATAGCATGTCCACAGTTTGGTATATACTATGCAGTAGGTTCAGAGTTTGTATAGCATGTCCACAGTTTGGTATATACTATGCAGTAGGTTCAGAATTAGTATAGCATGTCCACAGTTTGATATATACTATGCAGTAGTTTCAGAGTTTGTATAGCATGTCCACAGTTTAGTATACACTATGCAGTAGGTTCACTCTGAGTTCCAGGACATTTATCAGAGCAGGTAACAGGCATATACTTGCGGTTAGTTGGTCCTGGCTAGAAAGCCAGTGGCAAGAAGGTAGACAGTCCTTCACGATGTAGTTAGGCATCCAGGTTTGGATCTGTGGACAGAGTCTTCAGATACCATGGAGCTAGCAGGGTGCGCACTCCATTAGTGGAACACCCTGCTTAGCACCTGTCTTCAATTTAAGGGCTGAATGGTAAGTGGGCGGAGTCACAGAAGGCCCGGCGGCCACTGCGTTCCACGCTGGAGCGCAAGCCAGCGTAACAACACAGGCGGTCGCTGCATTCCACGCTGGAACGCAAGCCAGCGTATCATCGCAGACGGCCGGTGCGTTCCACGCTGGAGCGCAAGCCAGCGTATCGTCACAGGGAGCCGCTGCGGTCCAGGCTGTATTGTTACAGTAAGTCTGTGTGCTCACGGGTGTTGCAAAAAAAAAAAAAAAGTATGTTAAAACTAAACTAACGTAAGGGGAGTCCCTCTCATGCTCTGGAAACTCACTGAGGTGGGAGAGCGGCTCCACCTTTTGATGCTGCAGGTTTGCTGTCCTGGGGCGGAGCCATCTCTCTAAGGTGCTGTCGTGGGGTCAGGAAAGTCAGATTACCGGTAAGTGTAATCATCATTTTCCGCAGCCTGATGGCAGCGGCGGTCCCTCGTTACTCAGTCCCCAGCCATCACTATTTTTCCCGGTGTGGTCCACGTAACGACACATGGACAAGTGCTTTTGGCCAGGGACGCTACATTTCTCTGATGGCACAATGGGTGAACGTTGTGGAGGCCGGGAGAGAGTCGTACCCTGTGATGGCACAGGTGCTACTGACGCCAAGGATTGTGGGCCCTACTTCCATCAGGATTTCCTCCACCACCTACATTAGTGGCTGCAACCCCCCCCCCTTCTCCTCCACCTCCTCCTCCACTTCCACCTCTGAATTGCCATCTTGCAACACCAGTCAGCCATCAGTTAATAGCTAGACGCAGTGTAGCAGTGCAGTAGGTAGGCAGCAATGGGCCGAAATTTATTTTCTTAGGTGACAAACAGCACACCACCACAGAGCTGTGGCAGGGTATAAGGGACCAGACTGAACTGTGGCTCTCGACACTCAACCTACAACCAAGCATGGTTGTTTCTGATAATGGCCGTAACTTGGTGGCGGCTTTGGAGCTCAGCAGGCTCGCACACATATCATGTCTACCCCACGTGTTAAACTTGATGGTTCAGCGGTTTCTGAAAACCTGTCCCAAATTGCCTGAGCTACTGGTGAAGGTGCGCCGTGTGTGTGCCCATTTCCGAAAGTCATCTACAGCTGCCGCCGATATGACAGCACTGCAGAAGAGCTTGCAATTGCCAGCTGGGGGCATAATAACTGATAAGCGCATCAGCCTGTCAACTGAAAATGCTGACCGGTGGACTCATCAAAATGAACAAGGCCTGGATTTCCTCTGACTTCTCTATTCCACCAGAGGAAAGCGGCTGAACATAAAGACACTTTAAATGTGGCTTTTATGAATACACTGTATTCCCATGCACCCCTTCCACCACAAAAAAGGGTATATGGTTCAATCTTCCTTTTCTCATCCTCCTCCTCCATCATATCAACATGCTTATTAGGCTGCCCTCGTCCCTAATGTTTTAGAGCGTAAGCTCAGCAGCAGACCATCAAACATTATTTTTTCTATGGTCAGCTCAGCAGCAGGCCCTTGCCTATAATTTTTGTCCATGGTCAGATCATCAGCAGGCACTCGACCCTATTGTCTTAGGCTACTTTCACACTTGCGTTCGGGGCTCCGCTTGTGAGTTCCGTTTGAAGGCTCTCACAAGCGTCCCCGAACGGATCCGTCCAGCCCTAATGCATTCTGAGTGGATACGGATCCGCTCAGGCTACTTTCACACTAGCGTTCGTCGGTCCGCTCGTGAGCTCCGTTTGAAGGAGCTCACGAGCGGACCCGAACGCCTCCGTCCAGCCCTGATGCAGTCTGAATGGATGCGGATCCGCTCAGACTGCATCAGTCTGGCGGCGTTCAGCCTCCGCTCGCCTCCGTACGGACAGGCGGACAGCTGAACGCTGCTTGCAGCGTTCGGGTGTCCGCCTGGCCGTGCGGAGGCGTGCGGATCCGTTCAGACTTACAATGTAAGGTCAATGGGAACGGATCCGCTTGAAGATGTCACCATATGGCTCAATCTTAAGCGGATCCGTCCCCCATTGACTTTACATTGAAAGTCTGAACGGATCCGCGCAGGCTACTTGCGCACTTGCAAAATTTTTTAAAGTTATTAATGCAGACGGATCCGTACTGAACGGAGCCTCCGTCTGCATTAATATGATCGGATCCGTTCAGAACGGATCCGATCAAGCGCAAGTGTGAAAGTAGCCTCAGAATGCATCAGTCTGGCACCGTTTGTCCTCCGCTCCGCTCAGCAGGCGGACACCTGAACGCTGCTTGCAGCGTTCGGGTGTCCGCCTGGCTGTGCGGAGGCAAACGGATCCGTCCAGACTTACAATGTAAGTCAATGGGGACGGATCCGTTTAATGTTGACAAAGTATGGCTCAATTTTCAAACGGATCCGTCCCCCATTGACTTTCAATGTAAAGTCAAAACGGATCCGTTTGCACTATCATGAACAAAAAAAAAAAAAATTTTTTGTTCATGGTAATGCAAACGGATCCGTTCTGAACGGAGCCACCGTCTGCATTAATATGAGCGGATCCGTTCAGAACGGATCCGATCGAACGCTAGTGTGAAAGTAGCCTTAAAGAGTCAGCTCAGCAGTAGACCGTCACCCCTAATGTTTTAGAAGGTCAGATCAGCAGCAGACCCTCACCTCTAACTTTTTAGATGGTCAGCTCAGCAGCAGACCCTCACCCCTAATTTTTTTAGATGGTCAGATCAGCAGCAGACCCTCACTCCTAATGTTTTTGAGGGTCCCCAGCAGGCCCTTGCTCCTAATGTTTTTGAGGGTTACCATCAGGCCATAAATCATAATTTTTCAAGGGTGTGTATGATGCCCTCCTTTATGTGTAATAAAGGGTGGATTGGAGTTCCAGTTCCTTGTAATTTTTGGCAGCCCTTTCACTTAGTGCATAGGCTTTATGAGTGTAGGAGTCCCACTACCTGAACAATTGTACCACAATGTGAATGAGGCCCTCCTTTATGTGATATACAGGTTGTATTCGAGTGCTTCTTCCTTGTAATTTTTGGCAGCAGTTGCACTTTTCATACAAGTAAATATACAGGAAAGAATGTTTCCTAACATTTTTTCCTCTAAAATCGATTTTATCTTCGGTTTGGTGCGTATTATTGTCAGTCTGTAAAAGTGCCGTACTACTCGGACAACATTGTTCCCAGCATCGACCTGGGAGTCCAAGATGCATCCATGCTGTTCACGAACCATTTCAGTGGTGTTTCTATCAATTTCTGACCTTTTCATGTGAACCAGACACCCTCCCCTCTTCAGAGCAGAGGTTGCCTGGTTTAATGCTCGGGTTCTCCCATTGACTTCCAGTGTTCTCTGGTGCTCTGTAGGTAGGTGTTCTACTTGAGCACCCAAGCACTTTGGGGCTTGATCAACAATAACCACGACTCAAGTGGGAAATAATGACCCGTCCTAAGGAGGCGGGAGTGGTTGGTCTTCCGGACTGTTGCCTATACTATCATTCTATTGCCTATGCTAGACTTTTAGATATGATGCACACTGCTATCTACAAGTCCTGGGCACACATAGCACGAGACTCTTCCTCTTGTTCTCTGACAGTACCCCTGGTAGGTAGGTACTCCATGCTCTTACTCTCCCACGTTGTCCTTCATGGCCCACCATACTTTTGCAATATTAGCATCCATTAGCCGTCACACCCCTCTCATTGACCCTAAAGACCCCCACGTCCCGATTACTGATCATCCACGTTTCCCCCCAGGGCACTCCCCCTCTTCTTTTCTCCAAAGCACAAAAATTTGCCCACTCAGGTTCTGTCATGTCCTCTCGGGATCCTCCCTGATATATTTATCTCTACTGTTGGAGACTCTCAACCCATCGGCACGAAACTCTTTTGAATACCTACAACTTTAGCATTTCTACTCCTCTATACGCATGACCCACACACTAACCCGAAACCTCTCAATATTCGAACAGTTATGCATGGCCCCGTCAGAGATATTTAGAAATATATCAGTTATTTACAAGCTACTGCTACATCAGCGCTCTTCACTCTTCCCTCCCTTCTGTCAGGTCTGGGAACGTGACTTGGGTATACACCTCACTCCCTCTCAGTGGAACAGGAGTTTCCTTCTGTCTCATAAAGCGCTGATCTCCACTAAGGCCCAGTAAACGAGTTATAAGATTGTCTCCCGATTGTATAGGGTGCCTGCACTTCTCCACAGTGTCGGACCGCTGTTGGAGATGTCACACAGAGGAAAGTACGATGATTTATATCTGTTGGCACTGTGCTGTCCTAAGCCCCTTTTGGGACTCTATACACAAGACAATCCAAGAGGTGACGGACATCCCTGTACCAAACTCCCTTGAATCTCTCCTATTATTTGTGCTTGACCTTAACATCCCTGCCTATAAGAACTCACTTCTTAAGTACATGATTCAGGCAGCAAAAGCAGTCATTCCACGGCACTGGAAATGCCCCTCCCCACCCGCACCAGAGGAATGGTTCAAGGAGGTCGCTTTGTATCCGTGGATAGAGGACCTAATTATCCTAACCCCCTCAGACTCCTTGTGATTTCTGAAAATCTGGAGTCTGTGGGACACATTCCGTTCTTCAGAGACATTCTGGAACCTACAGCTGTGAGCCAAACACGTTCAACCTCCTACCCCCCTTCCCCCCTTTCCCTTCACCTCTCCCCCTCTCCTACTGTCTTTTTGTTTCCTTTCCTTTCTTTTTTCTTTTTAGTTACTCAATCAGGTATGTTTTATATTTGATTATTCGCCCTCATCCATGCTTGTTGCATGGTTTGGTACTTATGGACACAGGAATATGTATGTGTTCACTCTTATTATATGTCTATTATGAGTTTGTATTATTTGTTGATGAAAAAAATATATACTAAAACCCCACAAAAATACTTGAATGAGTAGAATAGCTGGAGTGACAGAGGTTGCTGATCCCTGTTGTAGGCGATCAATACTGATCATGCCAAACACTGTATCCTGTCCTGTTTAAGTGAAAAAGCACAGATACAGCCTTGTACGTACATGGATAAAGGGGATGCAGAACTCACAGGAGCACCATGCTCCCTTCAGTGTGAAGATCGGCGAGAGCACTGGGCCCCCACTAATCAAACAATTATTGCCTAAATTCCAGCGGATAGTGATATAATGCACAGGCAGCAAGATTATAAGTTGAGGAACACAGGAATATACTGTAGAAGAAGCAGGGAAAGTGGGAGATGTTACCTGTAGAGTTGAGCGGACACCTGGATGTTCGGGTTCGACGGGTTCGGCCGAACTTCAGAAAAAAGTTTGAGTTCGGGACCCGAACTTGACCAGAACTTGAACCCGAGCCTCATTGAAGTCAATGGGGACCCAAATTTTTGACCACTAAAATAGCTGTAAAAATGTCATGGAAAGGGCTAGAGGGCTGCAAATGGCATTGAAATGTGGTTAAGAGCATGGCAAGTGCTCTGCAAACAAATGTGGATAGGGAAATTACTTTAAATAACATAAAATACGTAAAAAGAATTATAATAATCTTGATCTAGGAGAACGAGGTCCATATGGAGTAGGAGGTTGAGGAGGCGGTGGATGTGGCGGTGTAGGTGGAAGCGGCGGTGGAGGAGGAAGTAGCCTACACTGCCTTTTAGTTTTAAATGTATTTTTATAAATAAGGGTACACCCCAAAACATTGGGAAATATAACCTGTGATAACCCCCTACAGTCGTGCTAAACACACGTTCAGACAATACACTGGCTGCAGGGCTGGCCAGCACCTCCAAGGGGAAAAGGGCAAGCTCAGGCCATGTGCCCAATTTGGAGACTCAGAAGCTGCAGGGGCTGACCCCTGTCAGTCAGTTCGTGTAGGCGTGTGCATACTTACTGCCCCACCATGTTGCACGTCCCCGTAATGTTCACGATCCAATTTGATATCTGCTCTAGAGATGGCCTTGTGGTTGGCCCGGCGGTTGTTTCGCTGCGAACTTTGCGTGTTCGCGATTCGACCCTCATAGTAAAATTATTAAAGGTTATGTTTTATCTTCATGTATATTCTAATAGATTGCCTTCCTTGTACAATGTTATAATATACTTTCTATGTTAGAAAGTATATTATAGTGCATTTGTATTGTGCGGCAGTTGTGTGCAGTTCTGCTGCGATACTGCAGGTATATAGAAGGACAAGCGTTATTGGAGCAAATAATTTCTACTGGTGTGATATACCAGTCGTCCCCCCAAAAAACAGATTGAGGCGGGGTGTTATATACAATATACTTTCTTTATAGTGCATTTGGGTACTGTATAGTGCATTTGCGCATACGCGTACGCGAAAATTAGATTGCCGATATTTTGCATTGAAAACAAAAATGAATGGAGATTCAAATTCAAATAATACATCTGGTATGTCACTGTCCATGTTGTGGGACTATTTGTGCACTTCTATAATTATTTATTGGCTGCAAATATGAGCTGAAGGCTTTTCGGGTTCGCCTGCCATTAAAATGAATGAGACCTGCCACAAACTTGCGGTTTGCGAACATTTGATCGCGTTCACGAACCGCCCCGGCAGATGTTTGTCCATCACTTATCTGCTCTATCAACTTTCGATGTTCATTTGTGTGCCTACCATGGTGATCAGGGTTCCACGCCGGAGAGGGAGCGTGAGAAAGAGAGACCACATCCAAGGGAGGATTCATTTTTTCAAATTGAAAATTATAGAGCGGACTTATGGGACAAATTAATAAAGCGTAAAAGTGGGACAACTTTTTAAAGTTTAAGCACTGAAAGAAAGGATGTAGCGCGCATCAATTAATGACGAATTTATAAAATTGTATTCCCTGTCAACTATGCAGAGCAGGGGTTTCTATCCGGCAAAATTAGAAAAATGTCACCTGACAATGTAATTTACGATTATTTTTTTTTATTTATGTTCCTGTCACCTATGTAGTAGTGCCCCAGTGACATCCACCATCCATTTGGATATCTTCTCTATCAACTTTCAATGTTCTTTTCTGAGCCTACCATGTTGATCACGGTTATCGGCGAATCAGGGTTCCACGCCGGAGAGGTAGTGTGAGAAAAAGAGACCAAATTTAAGGGAGATAAATTTATTTTAAAAATTGGGATCGGGGGGCGGAGCCGACATCGAGAGTGGATGGCTGTGTGAAGCTTCGCTCCGCTACTTAGATATCCTTCAAAGCCTATTATCATTAGCTAACCAGACCGAAAATGGTCAAAATCAGTGGACAAAAGAACACAGAACACTCCGGTCCTACCAAAACGGCGACTCAGCCCGGAGAAATGGATAAATTCATTAAGAAGGCTGCCGCTTCATATGTGGCAAGAGAAGCTAAGATGGCGCCTGGAACACCGAAAGCTGCTGGCTGCAAACAACAAGCTCCGCTAGGTGCTGAAGGAGGCAGGGAGTCTTCCCTTAGCCCAGACGCCCTTCCAATCTCCAGGAGCTTTCTCAAAGACTCTCTTGCTGAAGCCCTTGAACCTCTCAGCTCTGAACTTGCGGCTATAAGGGGTGACATTCGCCACATTGGATCCAGAGTAGAGACCCTGGAGGAAATTCAGCATAAGATGGTGGCGCATCAGAAAGAGGTGTCTGCTAACCTGGCTGAACATCAAGCCCACATAAATTCGCTCTACACGGCGCTGGAGGATCAGGAAAACAGGGGACGAAGGAACAATCTTCGGTTTAGGGGTATCCCTGAATCTGTGGGCTCGGGCGATATTTCAGAAGCAGTGATGCAAATCTGCCTCTAGTTATTAGGCCCTGATACAGCGCATGAGGTCATAATCGAAAGAGCTCACAGGGCTTTAAGACCCAAGCTGCTTCCGAATGAATCTCCACGAGATATTATATGTAGATTCCTATATTTTCCAGTCAAAGAAGCGATCCTTTCTAGCGCTAGAAATAACCCGGAGCTAATGTGGGAAAGCAATAAAATCGCGATTTTTCAAGACCTAGCTCAAACTACTCTTCGCAAAAGCAGAGCGCTGAAACCACTTACGGACTGGCTGCGCTCACAGAAGATATTGTACCGATGGTCCTTCCCTTTCGGTCTTTCATTCTCCCATGACGGTCGTCGCCTGTTCGTCTCTTCACCTAAGGACCTGGAAAAGATCTACTCGCAGCTTCAAATTCAGCCGTTGCCAATTGAAAACTGGGAAGTGCTCCAAAACACAAACTCTCTGCCGGACCTACCGCCTCTCATCCCTTGGGAACCTCCACGTACTCCAAAACCGCAGAGAGGTAGAAGAATGTCTGCTGCCACTCCGAGAAGACCTCTGATCGACGACTGAATCCAGTTTTTCCTGATAGGTATACATTTGGAGGACTGTTGTAGAAATAACTTCAAGTGAACACCATAATATGCGGGTGCTATCACCCGATTATTTTCTACGACTTTTTAGATAGCTGCTATGTTAATCCCTTCCGGCTTAAGTTGAAATCGCATGCCCCAAGAGATGGAAAGGAGTCATTCGCCACGAACGGCGCTTTGAGATAGAGGAATGACTGTGTCCACCTCGTTCAGGTTCACTATGTTTGATGCGCTGAGAAAGACACTCTCAATAAGTATAAATTCTCAGGACTGCATGAGAATCTTTTTGCCAGCGATCGTTTCAGTATGCGAATGCTCACATCCGAATTTTCTATTATGTTATTTCAGCTGATCGCTTAGATATTCCCTCGCAACTTAGGCTCACATCCCAAGACTGGAAACTTGGGAATTGCGTTATTAGTGCTTCAAGACATTTTTGATAAGTATATAATTGCAGATCTACTACAGAGTTCGCCCATAAGTGAACAACTCAAATTACGGGTGTTAGCTTCCGATTGTTTTCTGACGTCATTCCAGTTAACTGCTCAGTTATACCCTTACAGCCTTAGTTCAATTCGCATGCTGTAATAGTATCGTAATATTAACGTACAATACAATATGCGTATGCTCACATCCGAATTTTCTAATTGAATGTTGCATTTGTTCGCTTGGATATTCCCCTGCAGATTAGGCTTAAATCGTAAGCCCCGATACTTGGGAATTGCGCTACTTGCTTTTACATTGCGATCATACATAGTTGCCTCTCCACATGCAAACCTAGGTCTGGTATTATTTCGCTCTAGGGAAGGATATAGCGAGATGAATATTTCTCTCTCCCCCCTAGATGATAAGAGTTTTATTACTCTACCATAATATGTTCAATACACTTTATTGTGTTCTCTTTACAGTTGTTTGCCATCTAACTTTTCTTTCCTTTGTTGTTTTTGCTTTTCAATCAGGTACCTTTCTTTGTGTACAGGACACATGCCTTTTTCCAAGATTCTTGGGACAAACTGATGCTACGCTCCTGGAGGTTGAGTGCTCCCCCTTTCTAACACTGTCATGTTTCATGCTTCCCACATTAAGCATGTTTGCCGTACATCCCTTCACTTTGAAGCATGGATGACCTTCATATTGCATCCTTCAACGTGAAGGGATTCAACTCCCCCTCTAAACGAAGCCAAGTCTTCTCATACTTAAAAAAAAGAAAAAAGTTCAATCTTATTTCTTCAAGAGACCCACTTCAAATTCGACAAATACCCGAACCTTAAAGGGACACTGACAGGGCCAATAAGCATATTGAGGTATATATATATGGCACTACAAGTCTTATAATGGGTATTACAATCATATAAGTATCCCCCCTGTCCACATTATACATACAGTAAACTTTAAGTTTTATAACCTGCTCCAACGGTCTTCAATCTGCCCAAGGGGTGGCAGTTTCACCTCTCTTGCGCCCAGCCAGCCTCCCCAACTGCCGCTTTGAAGCGCCGCCCAGCTCATGAATATTCAGTTTGCTGGGCGGCTTCTGCGGTCCCCGCTCTGAAGCGCTTTGCTTAACAGTGCCCTGCGCATGCGCCGGATCTTGTGAAGTCTGGTACAGTAAGCGCCGCCCAGCTCATCAATATTCACTTCGCTGGGCGGCGCTTACTGTCCCCGACTTCACAAGATCCGGCGCATGCGCAGGGCACTGTTCAGTGCAGCGCTTCAGAGCGGGGACCGCAGAAGCCGCCCAGCAAACTGAATATTCATGAGCTGGGCGGCGCTTCAAAGTGGCAGTTGGGGGAGGCTGGCTGGGCGCAAGAGAGGTGAAACGCCGCCCCTTGGGCAGATTGAAGACCGTTGGAGCAGGTTATAAAACTTAAAGTTTACTGTATGTATAATGTGGACAGGGGGGATACTTATATGATTGTAATACCCATTATAAGACCTGTAGTGCCATATATATACCTCAATATGCTTATTGGCCCTGTCAGTGTCCCTTTAAGAATTCCATATTTACGGACTGGTACCATTGCAGCTCAGGGTCATCGGCCTCCAGGGGTGTAAGCATAGGGTTTAGGAAAAATACTCCATTTACTTATTTGTATCATACCCAAGACCAGGAAGGTAGATACCTGCTACTCAAGGGATCCATAGCTAACCAGATTTACACTTTCATCAATATATATGCCCCCAATGTTGGCCAGGCTGCATGGCTTATAGAGGTACTATCCTTATTAGAGCCATTTAAGGAGGGAGTGGTAGTTTTTTTGGGGGACCTTAATCTAACACTTGAACCCCACATTGATTCCACTTCTAAAAAACTTCCGTTAGCTACCAAAGTGCTTAGACGTCTCAAGAAAACCTTACACAATTGGTCTCTTTGTGATGCTTGGAGGCTTTTTAATCCCAATGAAAGAGATTACTCTTTCTTTTCCCACGTGCATGGATCTTATCATAGATTAGATTACTTGTTCATATCCAAGGAACATCTTCAGTTCTGCAGCCAGGCCAGCATTGGCACTATGCATTTATCCGATCACGCCCTTATCTTTTTGACACTGTCCGCCCCTAATATGGAACCTCGCCCATTCAGATGGCGACTTAACGAGCAATTAATTGCCCCAGGTGACCCTTTATCCCAGACACAAGTAGCGGTAAAGGAATGCTTTACTCTGAACAATAACTCAGTTAGTTCCTGCCAGGTTTTATGGGATGCCCATAAGGCATTCATAAGAGGTCATTTCATTTCAATGGGAGCAAGAGCCAAAAAAGACAGACAAGCCCGAGTAGACTCCTTACTTAATAGAATCCAAAAACTGGAAACCCTCCATAAACAGTCATTACTAGAGTCTCACCTTACTGAATTAACAGCTGCAAGGGAAGCCTTAAAAAAGATTCTAAATTCTATCTCAGCCAAATACTACCTACTAAATATTATGCCCACGGTGATAGAGCATCAAAGTTCATGATGCAGCGGATTAAACAAAGAAAGGCCCATAAATTATTTCAAATGCCTGAATCAAACCCCTGTATGTAGAGGGTGTATCTCACCGGGCCTGAACCAGTGTAGGCCTAAATTAAATATTTATTTGCCCCAAATGGCTGTATTTCCAATGGCTGTATTTCAAATGCCTGAATCAAACCCCTGTATGTAGAGGATGTATCTCACAGGGCCTGAACCAGTGTAGGCCTGAATTTAATATTGGTGCACCAAATGGCGGTATTTAAAATCTCTGAATCTAACCCAAATGTATTAAGGGTGTATCTCACAATGACATCTGCATCAACGGCTGCCAACTAATTTTTTTGTGCCCAAACTAGTGTTTGTTTAACAACTGAATTTGACAGCAGTATGTAAGCCTGTAATTTCACACGTGCTGATGCTGCAAGGCCTGGAAATAGTGTTTTTTGTCAAAAAAGTGTGTTTTTAAAACCGCTGAAAATGATGGGTGTATTTCTAGCTTAAATTGCACACTGACTAATTCAGATGTTGTAGATTGCCAAAAAAGTGTTTTTTTGGTAACAGAATATGAAAGCTGTATATATTAAACTTTAATGTAACACTTGCAGATCAGGAAAATACTGTTTTTTGGAAAAAAAAGGTGTGTTTTTCAAACCCCAGAAAATGATGGGTGTATTTCGAACTTAAATTGCACACTGACTAATCCAGATGTTGTAGATTGCCCAAAAAGTGTTTTTTGATAGCAGAATATGAAAGCTGTATATATTAAACTTGAATTTAACGCTTGCAGATCATGAAAATACTGTTATTTGACAAAAAAGTGTGTTTTTCAAACCCCAGAAAATGATGAGTGTATTTCTAGATAAAATTGCACACTGACTAATCCAGATGTTGTAGATTGCCAAAAAAGTGTTTTTTTGGTTAAAGAATATGAAAGCTGTATATATTAAACTTGAATTTAACACTTGCAGATCAGGAAAATACAGTTTTTTTTTAAAAAGAATAGTGTTTTTAAAACCCCAGAAAATGATGAGTGTATTTCTAGATTAAATTGCACACTGACTAATCCAGATGTTGTAGTTTGCCCCCAAAAATGGTGATTTGCAATGTCCCAAAAGCTCAGATGCAGTGCTGGTCCACTAAGCTTGCATAAAATGGTCAGAATTATACAAGTTATTTTTTTTTGGTCAATGAGCTTAGGGCAGGGTAAAATGATTGTGCCCTGCACCCATACAACTATTTCTCTGTAGATCGCTCAGTTAGATTCTCTCCTATTCTCCAGCAGCATCCTCTCCCTACACTTGTAACAGCAGAGTGATGTGCAGCTCTACGTGACAAGCTTATATAGAGGCTGGGTCACATGCTGCACTGGCCAACCACAGCCATGCCATTAGTAGGAATGGCTGTGATGGCTTCTAAGGTCAGACAGTTAACCGCTTGTTGATTGGCTGCTCTGCAGCCTTTCAAAAAGCGCCGAACACCGAACCCAAATCCAAACTTTTACTGAAATGTTCGGGTCCGGGGTCCAAAAATCCTAAAGTTCGGTACAAACCCGAACTTTACAGTTCAAGTTCGCTTAACTCTAATTATAACTTGAAAATGGAGACTCAGATCAACAAAAGAAGAACAGTTTTTTTTAATCAGGTGAACTACAGCTATGTATCTATGCAAA
The DNA here is from genome assembly GCF_014858855.1 of Bufo gargarizans. Classification (NCBI taxonomy): domain Eukaryota; kingdom Metazoa; phylum Chordata; class Amphibia; order Anura; family Bufonidae; genus Bufo; species Bufo gargarizans. Next base: position 468,072,474 of record NC_058080.1, read on the forward strand.
CAGTTATATAGGGAATTCCCTGGTGATGTATTCCCTTTAAAATTAAATAAATACATTTCACTTTAATGCTTCTGTACCATTTGCAAATAAATATCAATCTGAAATGTTTTTATTACATCTGATGTAAAATAACTCTAGTCATGGGTGCACATTTATTTAATTAATAAATGTGCCTGGTCCACTCCCTTTTCTGCCCACTCCCTATGCCACCCCCTGTTTAAAAAAGTGAGAAGTGTGGCACAAACCCCCTTAAAGGGCATCTGTCAGCAGATTTGTACCTATGAAACTGGCTGACCTGTTATATGTGCACTTGGCAGCTGAAGACATCTGTGTTGGTCCCATGTACATATGTGCCCACATTGCTGAGAAAAATTATGTTTTGATGTATGCAAATGAGCCTCTAGGAGCAATGAGGGCGTGCTGGTACACCTAGAGGCTCTGCTCTCTCTGCAGCTGTCGCGCCCTCTGTACTTTGACAGAGCCAGACAGTGTAAACATGATCATGTTTGGCCCTGTCAATCAAAGTGAAGAGGGTGCAGTAGTTGCAGAGAGAGCAGAGCCTCTAGGTGTAATGGTAACACCCCCATTACTCCTAGAGGCTCATTTGCATATATTAAACAATCATTTTTCTCAGTAATGCGGGCACATATGAACATGAGACCAACACCGATGTCTTCAGCTGCCAAGCGAACATGCAACAAGTCAGCCAGTTTCATAGGTACAAATCTGCTGACAGATGGCCTTTAAGGGGGTTTGTGCCACACGGCATGGGGTGGCATAGGGAGTGGGCAGCAAATGAAGCGGACCAGGCACATTTATTATAATGTAGGCCGTAAAATTGCATAAAATTATACCTGAACCCTATTCCAGCTCCTAGCACCCACATCATTAGATCATCACTCATCTATAGAAGCAAATGGCAGAGGCTCTAGTAGAGTATTGTCCCTATTTGGCTTTGCTGGGCTTTTTTCCTTCATTGAAGTTAGGTGACCTGGTAAATATGCACCTTAAGGCCTCATGCACACGACCGTTGTGTGCATCCGTGGCCGTTGTTCCGTTTCCCGTGATTTTCTGCGGACCCATTGACTTTCAATGGGTCCGTTGAAAACTCGGAAAATGCACCGTTTGTCTTCCGCCTCCGTGATCCATGTATCCTGTCCGTCAAAAAAGTATGACCTGTCCTATTTTTTTGCCGGACAACGGTTCACGGACCCATTCAAGGCAATGGGTCCGTGAAAAAACACAGATGCACACAAGATTGGCATCCGGTCCGTGATCCGTGTCCGTAGGCTACTTTCATACAGACGGATCGAAGATCCGTCTGCATAAAAGCTTTTTCAGAGCTGAGTTTTCACTTTGTGAAAACTCAGATCCGACAGTATATTCTAACACAGAGGCGTTCCCATAGTGATAGGGACGCTTCAAGTTAGAATATACTACAAACTGTTTACATGACTGCCCCCTGCTGCCTGGCAGCACCTGATCTCTTACAGGGGCTGTGATCCGCACAATTAACCCCTCAGGTGCCGCACCTGAAGGGGTTAATTGTGCGTATCATAGCCCCCTGTAAGAGATCAGGGGCTGCCAGGCAGCAGGGGGCAGACCCCCCTCCCCAGTTTTAATTTCATTGGTGGCCAGTGCGGCCCCCCCGGCCCCCCCTCCCTCTATTGTATTAATATCATTGGTGGCCAGTGCGGCACCCCCGGCCCCCCCTCCCTCCCTTTATTGTATTATCATTGGTGGCCAGTGTGCGGCCCCCCCGGCCCCCCCTCCCTCTATTGCATTATCATTGGTGGCCAGTGTGCGGCCTCCCCCCGGCCCCCCCTCCCTTCCTCTATTGTATTATCATTGGTGGCCAGTGTGCGGCCGCCCCCCGGCCCAACCTCCCTCCCTCTATTGTATTAATATCATTAGTGGCCAGTGTGCGGCCTTCCCCCCCCCCCCCCCGATCATTGGTGGCAGCGGAGAGTTCCGATCGGAGTCCCAGTTTAATCGCTGGGGCTCCGATCGGTAACCATGGCAACCAGGACGCTACTGCAGTCCTGGTTGCCATGGTTACTTAGCACCTGAAGGGGTTAATTGTGCGTATCATAGCCCCCTGTAAGAGATCAGGGGCTGCCAGGCAGCAGGGGGCAGACCCCCCTCCCCAGTTTTAATTTCATTGGTGGCCAGTGCGGCCCCCCCCGGCCCCCCCTCCCTCTATTGTATTAATATCATTGGTGGCCAGTGCGGCCCCCCCGGCCCCCCCTCTCTCCCTTTATTGTATTATCATTGATGTCCAGTGTGCGGCCTCCCCCCGGCCCCCCCCCTCCCTCTATTGTATTATCATTGGTGGCCAGTGTGCGGCCGCCCCCCGGCCCCACCTCCCTCCCTCTATTGTATTAATATCATTGGTGGCCAGTGTGCGGCCTCCCCCCCCCCCGATCATTGGTGGCAGCGGAGAGTTCCGATCGGAGTCCCAGTTTAATCGCTGGGGCTCCGATCGTTAACCATGGCAACCAGGATGCTACTGCAGCAATATTAGAAGCATCATACTTACCTGCTGCGCTGTCTGTGACCGGCCGGGAGCTCCTCCTACTGGTAAGTGACAGATCATTAAGCAATGCGCCGCACAGACCTGTCACTTACCAGTAGGAGGAGCTCCCGGCGGGCACAGAGGGGTTAATTGTGCGGATCACAGCCCCCTGTAAGAGATCGGGTGCTGCCATGGGAACGCCTCGGTGTTAGAATATACTGTCGGATATGAGTTTTCACGATGTAACTCAAATCCGATGGTATATTCTAACATAGAGGCGTTCCCATGGTGATGGGGACGCTTCAAGTTAAAATATACCATCGGATTGGAGAAAACTCTGATCCGATGGTATAATAGGGACTCCTGACTTTACATTGAAAGTCAATGGGGGACGGATCCGTTTTCAATTGCACCATATTGTGTCAACGTCAAACGGATCCGTCCCCATTGACTTGCATTGTAAGTCAGGACGGATCCGTTTGGCTCCGCACGGCCAGGCGGACACCAAAACGACTTTTTCCTTCATGTCCGTGGATCCTCCAAAATCAAGGAAGACCCACGGAAGGAAAAACGGACACGGATTACGGAACTACGGAACCCATTTTTGCGGACCGCAAAAAAAATAAAAAAATCGGTCGCGTGCATGAGGCCTAAGGCTCATATTTACGTAGGCCGTCCATGCCTATATTGCGGACTGCAAACATTGACAGCGCAGTGCAGAACGGAGGCATGGATTGGGAGCCCACAGAAGAACTACAAAGCGCTTCCAGGGGCTTTTGGGTCTGTGTCTCCGCACTGCAAAATATAGGACATGTCCTATCTTTTGCCGTACCTTGCGGATTGCAGACCCATTCAAGTCAGCGAGTCTGTGTCCCAATAAGGATTCACACAGCCGGCGCTTGTGCATTGCGGACCGCAACTGGCAGTCTGCGGCATGGGCAGAGGTGGCCTACGGTTATGTGAATGAGCCCAGGGGGAATGAGCCCCTATGTTGTTAGTTGTAATGTTGTTCCCTATTGGCATGCTTCCTCACTAATGAAAACCCATACTGTTCATTGTGTATTGAGATCATGTATAATATTTATTTGATATACATTGTTCAATTTGATGAGTTAAATTAGATGTGATTGTAACGAACTATGACAAAATTCCTCACCTGGCAACTGTGGTTTCCATAGCGATAATACTATGGGCAGGAAAGTCTGTGACTCATGCCATGTTTTATGCTTGGATTCATCATCAGCAAAGAAGAAATAATGTGCGTCTGGCCCAGGATTACCTTTCAGGTCTCAGCTATCTCTTTCACTGGCAGTCAGGAAAAATGAGCCGACTGCAGTCATCCCTATTAAATTCAAATTTGTTTCCAAGCATAATGGATGTGCTGTTTGTTTTCCCTCAGACACTGCTGGAATAACAAAGGGGAGAACACGCCATACAGTGCACAGCGCATTAACAGCATGCAGGATACATCCACTATGGTTAGAAATGAATGGTGGGCGTCATGAGTGCAAGACTATCAGTGGGCTTAACATGTTTATTCTATCTATCTATCTATACAGGGAGTGCAGAATTATTAGGCAAGTTGTATTTTTGAGGATTAATTTTATTATTGAACAACAACCATGTTCTCAATGAACCCAAAAACTCATTAATATCAAAGCTGAATATTTTTGGAAGTAGTTTTTAGTTTGTTTTTAGTTTTAGCTATTTTAGGGGGATATCTGTGTGTGCAGGTGACTATTACTGTGCATAATTATTAGGCAACTTAACAAAAAACTAATATATACTCATTTCAATTATTTATTTTTACCAGTGAAACCAATATAACATCTCAACATTCACAAATATACATTTCTGACATTCAAAAACAAAACAAAAACAAATCAGTGACCAATATAGCCACCTTTCTTTGCAAGGACACTCAAAAGCCTGCCATCCATGGATTCTGTCAGTGTTTTGATCTGTTCACCATCAACATTGCGTGCAGCAGCAACCACAGCCTCCCAGACACTGTTCAGAGAGGTGTACTGTTTTCCCTCCTTGTAAATCTCACATTTGATGATGGACCACAGGTTCTCAATGGGGTTCAGATCAGGTGAACAAGGAGGCCATGTCATTAGATTTTCTTCTTTTATACCCTTTCTTGCCAGCCACGCTGTGGAGTACTTGGACGCGTGTGATGGAGCATTGTCCTGCATGAAAATCATGTTTTTCTTGAAGGATGCAGACTTCTTCCTGTACCACTGCTTGAAGAAGGTGTCTTCCAGAAACTGGCAGTAGGACTGGGAGTTGAGCTTGACTCCATCCTCAACCCGAAAAGGCCCCACAAGCTCATCTTTGATGATACCAGCCCAAACCAGTACTCCACCTCCACCTTGCTGGCGTCTGAGTCGGACTGGAGCTCTCTGCCCTTTACCAATCCAGCCACGGGCCCATCCATCTGGCCCATCAAGACTCACTTTCATTTCATCAGTCCATAAAACCTTAGAAAAATCAGTCTTGAGATATTTCTTGGCCCAGTCTTGACGTTTCAGCTTGTGTCTTGTTCAGTGGTGGTCGTCTTTCAGCCTTTCTTACCTTGGCCATGTCTCTGAGTATTGCACACCTTGTGCTTTTGGGCACTCCAGTGATGTTGCAGCTCTGAAATATGGCCAAACTGGTGGCAAGTGGCATCTTGGTAGATGCACGCTTGACTTTTCTCAGTTCATGGGCAGTTATTTTGCGCCTTGGTTTTTCCACACGCTTCTTGCGACCCTGTTGACTATTTTGAATGAAACGCTAGATTGTTCGATGATCACGCTTCAGAAGCTTTGCAATTTTAAGAGTGCTGCATCCCTCTGCAAGATATCTCACTATTTTTGACTTTTCTGAGCCTGTCAAGTCCTTCTTTTGACCCATTTTGCCAAAGGAAAGGAAGTTGCCTAATAATTATGCACACCTGATATAGGGTGTTGATGTCACTAGACCACACCCCTTCTCATTACAGAGATGCACATCACCTAATATGCTTAATTGGTAGTAGGCTTTCGAGCCTATACAGCTTGGAGTAAGACAACATGCATAAAGAGGATGATGTGGTCAAAATAATCATTTGCCTAATAATTCTGCACTCCCTGTAGATTATCTATCTAAGGGTACTTTCACACTAGCGTGTTTCTTTTCCGGCATAGTTCTGTCCTAGGGGCTCTATACCGGAAAAGAACTGATCTGAATATCCCCATGCATTCTGAATGCCACAGTCCAGGTGTTCGCGAAAATTTTATGCTCGTGACATCTCTACAAAGGATTTGCAACCAAGTATTAAAAAGTGAAAGTTTGATTTATGATTATTACTCTGTTCCATTACTTTTGGTTCCTTAACAAGTAGGAGGCACATATGCAAACTGTTGTAATTCCTACACCGTTCACCTGATTTCGATGTCAATAACCTCAAATAAAAGCTAACAGTCTGCAGTTAAAGCACATCTTGTTTGTTTCATTTCATCCATTGTGGTGGTGTATAGAGCCAAAAATGTTAGAATTGTCTTGATGTCCCAATACTTATGGACCTGACTGTATATATCTATGTAAATATGTCTACAAATGAACCACGAGTGCTTCTAATAGTGCCACCCAGCATTTTCCTATACAAGGTGCCAAACATTTCTCTTCCATAAACAGTGCTAGACAGCATTACTATCATGAGTCATGCCAACCAGCAATTTCAGGAAAAGTTACCAGATAGAGGTCCCCGCTCTGTAAACAGTGCCAGGTAGCTATCTCTTTGTGAACTGCTCCAGAGCTTTTCTCCATAATATATTTTGTACTTCAATCGCTCATCTCAAACTCTGTATACATCAATATAACAATGTAGCAATCTGTATCTTGACACATATGAAGAAGCACTGTATCGTCTGAAATCTCATGAAAGCCTCCAAACTCAACTTGTAAAAAAATATGTTAGACATATAAGGGGTCAATTATAAACTCAGATATGTCAGTTTTGTGGAGTAAAAAAGTTGTGAGTCATGGTAAGGCCTCTTGCACACAGCCATTGGCCGGCCGTTCACTGGCCCTATCCATGCAGCTGCCGCAACTGATCCAGACCCATTCAATTTCAATAGGTCAGTGATCCGTCCGAAAAAGTACTATATTTTCACGGACAGAAACACCACGGAACCACTCCACAGTGCTTCCGTGGAGTTCAGTGCCTCTGTTCCGCACCGCAGCTTCGGATTGCGGACCCATTCAAGTCAATGGGTCCACATCCATGATGCGGTGAGCACACGGTCGGTGCCCGTGTATTGTGGAAACGCTGTTTGCGGGCCGCAATACAGTTCACGGCCGACAATGACCTAACTGTGACATTTCTATGGCAACTGCAACATTTTTGCGACATTTCGTGATCCTCGCTACTTTTCACAGAGGTCCAGGTTTAAAGGGAACCTGTCACCGGGATTTTGTGTATAGAGCTGAGGACATGGGTTGCTAGATGGCCGCTAGCACATCCACAATACCCAGTCCCCATAGCTCTGTGTGCTTTTATTGTGTAAAAAAAAACGATTTAATAAATATGCAAATTCACCTGAGATGAGTCCTGTCCCTGACTCATCTCAGGCTACTTTCACACTAGCGTTCGTCGGTCCGCTCGTGAGCTCCGTTTGAAGGGGCTCATGAGCGGACCCGAACGCAGCCGTCCAGCCCTGATGCAGTCTGAATGGATGCGGATCCGCTCAGACTGCATCAGTCTGGCGGCGTTCAGCCTCCGCTCCGCTCGCCTCCGCACGGACAGGCGGACAGCTGAACGCTGCTTGCAGCGTTCGGGTGTCCGCCTGGCCGTGCGGAGGCGTGCGGATCCGTCCAGACTTACAATGTAAGTCAATGGGGACGGATCCGTTTGAAGATGCCACAATGTGGCTCAATCTTCAGGCGGATCCGTCTCCCATTGACTTTACATTGAAAGTCTGGACGGATCCGTACGAGGCTATTTTCACACTTAGCTGTTATATGCTAAAATAATGCAGACGGATCCGTTCTGAACGGAGCCTCCGTCTGCATTATTATGATCGGATCCGTTCAGAACGGATCCGATCGAACGCTAGTGTGAAAGTAGCCTCAGGGACTGGACTCATCTCAGGGACTGGACTCATCTCAGGGACAGGACTCATCTCAGGGACAGGACTCATCTCAGGGACAGGACTCATCTCAGGGACAGGACTCATCTCAGGGACAGGACTCATCTCAGGGACAGGACTCATCTCACGTTAATTTGCATGGCAGGCACACAAAGCAAAGCCAGGCTTAAAACTGACATAAAAACAACCTTAAATGATAAATGACCCCCATACTATATGTAATCGTGGAAGGTTCTGTTCTCATGATGTATCAGTTTATAGAGCATGCAATATGCAGACACATGAGGAACTTTAGAATTGCTATCACATCTGGTTTGACAGATGGCCACATATAAGGGAAGGTTTTTTTTTCATATGCAGGATTAAGGCCTTCATTTTATAACCTTGAATGCCTTTAATGAGGCTGAGCTATATGCACAAAAGGAATATGAATCATAAGACATTTAATGTCCGTTTGTGTTCTAGTTATTCTTTAGGAAATTGCTGTATCATTTTACATGGCTCATCTGTGCCCATTTAACATATAAAAGTAAATCATTTATCCTTACCCCAAGATCATTTATTAATATTTGGCCGCATATCCAGTGGTTTTATTACAGATGGACAACGAGCAGACATTGATGAGATTAAACTGTCATTTACAGTCAGTTATAGACTGAGAGAAGTCATTAATACCTCTTGTGGCTGTGACTTACTGGAAACACTGTAGGATTACTACACTATATGCAAGTAATCACTGGTGCCGCATAATAGTAGAAAGACACGAGAAAGCTATTATGTGAAGGGAGACATTCATCATAGGCATGCAGAAGACTGCACAAAATACTACCAGTTTGGGAAAAAGCAATTGTAGATGGAACCAGTGGAAAATGAGAGTTCACACTCGTTAGTGGGCAAAAAACACCACTATAGATCCAACTAGTTAGGTCCACCCAGTTAGGTAGTTAAAGGGGTCTTGCCACTTTAGCAAATAGTATTTATCAGGGGCGTCGCTAGGTTAAAACATTCGGGGCCTGGGCCCCGGATGTTTTGTCCCACGCCCCGAATGTCCTGCCTGCCTGCTAGATACAACTGTATTGCCGTACACAGAACGGCAATACAATTGAATCTTACACTGGGAAGAGGCGAAGGACCTGTGGTGACATCACAGGTCATGTGATCAGCAAAACAGGCTGTGATAGGATGACCTGGATGATGTCACCATCCTGTGACCAGTGCAGGACTGGACCGAAGTGAAGAGGAGAAGGAGCCTAATGCTGATGTCTGTACAGGAGAGGTAAGTGAAGGGAGAGGCAGAGCAATGCTGGGAGTTGTAGTTATTTAACTGGGATGTATGTTAGGGCTGAAGGGAGGGATGTTATTGACATGGAACTGTGTGCTTGAGGTGGCTGGGGGAGGGAGTGATGTTATTTACATGGGACTGTATGTGGAAAGTGGATGGTGGGGGGGAATGATGGTTATGTACATGGGACTTAATGTTTAGGCTACGTTCATACTTGCGTTTGGGGATCTGCTTGTGAGATCCGTTTCAGGTCTCTCACAATCAGCCCCAAATGCATCAGTTTAACCGCAATGCATTCTGAATGGATGTGGATCCATTCAGAATGCATTCGTTCGGCTCCGTACGGCCCCCCGTTCCATTTTGGAGGCGGACTCCAAAATGCTGCAAGCAGCATTTTTGTGTCCGCATGTCCTTGCAGAGCCAAGCGTATCCGTCCTGACTTACAATGTAAGTTAATAGGGACGGATCTCTTTGCATTGACACAAAATGGTGCAATTGTAAACGGATCCGTCCCCCATTGACTTTTAACGTAAGTCAGGACGGATCCGTATTGGAACTTAGAAATTCAAAACGGATCGGTCCTGAACGGATGCATTCGTTTGTATTATGTCGGTGCGGATCCGTCCTGTACAAGTACAGGACAGATCTGCACAAACGCAAGTGTGAAAGTAGCCTTAGGAGGTGATGTTTACATGGGATTGTGCGTTGGAGGCAGCTGGGGAGGAGGTGATGTTATTTACATGGGACTGTATGGTGGAGGGAGGATTATAACTGCAGGGGGCACTGCAGATCCAGGGGACATTATAGGCGGTCTTATTACTACTGGGGGCTCTATAGGAGGGTCTTATAGATCTGCCTTATTTCTACTAAGCGCACTATGGGGGCCTTATTACTACTGAGGGGTCTGTAGGGAGCTTTATCACCACTGGGGGAACAATAGGGGGCCTTATTTCTACTGGGGGCTCTGTGAGGGTATTATTAATGTGGGAGAGCTCTTCTAATAATGGGGGCATTGTTGAGGAGCATTATCACGGTTGGGGCAGTGTTACTAACGAGGGCATTCTAGAAGGGAATTACTATTGGTGGGACTATGAGGAGCACTATTACTATGGGGGGCAGTAATGTTTCTTTAGGATAGTATTTGGGGGGTATTGGGGGAGGGGGGGTTGAGGTTTTGGCACAGCAAGCAGCAGGATAACACTGTGGGGACTCCAGTTGGGGGATAATGATAGAATGTGAGGAAGCTAAGATGTCTGTGTGTCACACTCTGCAGAGATGAGGCGGCTGAGAGAAGTTGTCCAGACCAAGTGGAGAAGATGATGACAGAGAGGAGACGTCCCCTGGAGGCCCTGGATGTGACAGGTAAGTGCCGCTGTATAGCAAGCACAGCATAGTGCGGGGGGGGGGGGCGGCATATTTATTGGGGCTTGTGCCCCGGATCTTTTGAGAACCTAGCAACGCCCCTGGTATTTATTATGCAGAGAAGGTTTCCATGGTTACGGCCACACTGCAGTCCAGCAGCATGGCTGTGCTTGTACACTATAGAAAAAAGTACCAGCTTACACGGGCTCCCACAGGCATTTTTTTCTTATAGTGTGCAAGCACAGCCACCTCTGATGGATTGCAGGGTGGTTGTAACCTTGGAAATGAGCAGTGTATAATGTGATGAAAAATGAATCAAGCCAGCAAAGGAAGCTATATGGATAATCACAATACATTAGTAAGTGGCTTGTATTAACATTCTCTACATAGAAATGAATGGGTCCGCATTTGATCCATAAAAAATGCAAACCAAAAATACCTTTGTGTGCATGAGTCCTAAGTGTGTGTACATATGTACATAGCTCTAAGTCACTGATAGTTGACCGGGGGCGGTCTTAAGGGGGTTGTCTCACTTCAGCAAGTGGCATTTATCAAGTAGATAAAGTTAATACAAGCCACTTACTAATGTATTGTGATTGTCCATATTGTTACCTTGGTTGGCTTGTTTCATTTTTCCATCACATTATACACGGCTTATTTCCATGGTTATGACTAGAGTTGAGCGGATATATATAGAGGTAATCCACGGCACACCAGATGTCTTTTTTGGTTTGCAGGTTTATTACAAAAAATACAGAAAAAATTGTCAATATATGAGTTGAGCGGACACCTGGATGTTCGGGTTCGAGAAGTTCGGCCGAACTTCCCGGAAATGTTCGGGTTCGGGATCCGAACCCGATCCGAACTTCGTCCCGAACCCGAACCCCATTGAAGTCAATGGGGACCCGAACTTTTCGGCACTAAAAAGGCTGTAAAACAGCCCAGGAAAGAGCTAGAAGGCTGCAAAAGGCAGCAACATGTAGGCAAATCCCCTGCAAACAAATGTGGATAGGGAAATGAATATAAAAATAAAAATAAAATAAATAAAAATTAACCAATATCAATTGGAGAGAGGTCCCATAGCAGAGAATCAGGCTTCACATCAGCCACCACTGCAACAGTCCATTGGCATATATTTAGGCCCAGGTACCCAGCCAGAGGAGAGAGGTCCCGTAACAGAGAATCTGGCTTCATGTCAGCAGAGAATCAGTCTGCATGTCATAGCAGAGAATCAGGCTTCACGTCAGCCACCAGTGCAACAGTCCATTGGCATATATTTAGGCCCAGCACACAGGCAGAGGAGAGAGGTCCCGTAACAGATAATCTGGCTTCGTGTCAGCAGAGAATCAGTCTGCATGTCATAGCAGAGAATCAGGCTTCACGTCACCCACCACTGTAACAGTCCATTGTCATATATTTAGGCCCAGGCACCCAGCCAGAGGAGAGAGGTCCCGTAACTGAGAATCTGGCTTCATGTCAGCAGAGAATCAGTCTGCATGTCATAGCAGAGAATCAGGCTTCACGTCAGCCACCAGTGCAACAGTCCATTGGCATATATTTAGGCCCAGCACACAGGCAGAGGAGAGAGGTCCCGTAACAGAGGATCTGGCTTCATGTCAGCAGAGAATCAGTCTGCATGTCATAGAAGAGAATCAGGCTTCACGTCAGCCACCACTGCAACAGTCCATTGTGATATATTTAGGCCCAGGCACCCAGGCAGAGGAGAGAGGTCCTGTAACAGAGAATCTGGCTTCATGTCAGCAGAGAATCAGTCTGCATGTCATAGCAGAGAATCAGGCTTCACGTCAGCCACCACTGTAACAGTCCATTGTCATATATTTAGGCCCAGGCACCCAGGCAGAGGAGAGAGGTCCCGTAACAGAGAATCTGGCTTCAATGTCAGCAGAGAATCAGTCTGCATGTCATAGCAGAGAATCAGGCTTCACGTCACCCAACATTGGAACAGTCCATTGGCATATATTTAGGCCCAGGCACCCAGGCAGAGGAGAGAGGTCCCGTAACAGAGAATCTGGCTTCATGTCAGCAGAGAATCAGTCTGCATGTCATAGCAGAGAATCAGGCTTCACGTCAGCCACCACTGCAACAGTCCATTGGCATATATTTAGGCCCAGCACACAGGCAGAGGAGAGAGGTCCCGTAACAGAGAATCTGGCTTCATGTCAGCAGAGAATAAGTCTGCATGTCATAGAAGAGAATCAGGCTTCACGTCAGCCACCACTGCAACAGTCCATTGGCATATATTTAGGCCCAGGTACCCAGCCAGAGGAGAGAGGTCCCGTAACAGAGAATCTGGCTTCATGTCAGCAGAGAATCAGTCTGCATGTCATAGCAGAGAATCAGGATTCACGTCAGCCAACATTGGAACAGTCCATTGGCATATATTTAGGCCCCGGCACCCAGACAGAGGAGATGTTCATTCAACTTTGGGTTGCCCCGCAATATAATGGTAAAATGAAGAAAAAAAAAGAGGATTGAATGAGGAAGTGCCCTGGAGTACAATAATATATGGTTAAGGGGAGGTAGTTAATGTCTAATCTGCACAAGGGATGGACAGGTCCTGTGGGATCCATGCCTGGTTCATTTTTATGAACGTCAGCTTGTCCACATTGGCTGTAGACAGGCGGCTGCGTTTGTCTGTAATGACGCCTCCTGCCGTGCTAAATACACGTTCAGACAAAACGCTGGCCGCCGGGCAGGCCAGCACCTCCAAGGCATAAAAGGCTTCACCCAGAAGTTGAATGGGGCCAAACCATCAGTCAGTACGTGGAGGGGTGTGCACACGTACTGTTCCACCATGTTAGTGAAATGTTGCCTCCTGCTAACACGTTGCGTATCAGGTGGTGGTGCAGTTAGCTGTGGCGTGTTGACAAAACTTTTCCACATCTCTGCCATGCTAACCCTGCCCTCAGAGGAGCTGGCCGTGACACAGCTGCCTTGGCGACCTCTTGCTCCTCCTCTGCCTTGGCCTTGGGCTTCCACTTGTTCCCCTGTGACATTTGGGAATGCTCTCAGAAGTGCGTCTACCAAAGTGCGCTTGTACTCGCGCATCTTCCTATCACGCTCCAGTGCAGGAAGTAAGGTGGGCACATTGTCTTTGTAGCGTGGATCCAGCAGGGTGGCAACCCAGTAGTCCGCACACGTTAAAATGTGGGCAACTCTGCTGTCATTGCGCAGGCACTGCAGCATGTAGTCGCTCATGTGTGCCAGGCTGCCCAGAGGTAAGGACAAGCTGTCCTCTGTGGGAGGCGTATCGTCATCATCCTGCCTTTCCCCGAGCCACGCACCAGTGATGGGCCCGAGCTGCGTTGGGTGCCACCCCGCTGTGACCATGCTTCATCCTCATCCTCCTCCATCTCCTCCTCATCCTCGTCCTCCTCGTCCTCCAGTAGTGGGCCCTGGCTGGCCACATTTGTACCTGGCCTCTGCTGTTGCAAAAAACCTCCCTCTGAGTCACTTCGAAGAGACTGGCCTGAAAGTGCTAAAAATGACCCCACTTCCTCCTCCTCCTCCTCCTCCTGGGCCACCTCCTCTTCCATCATCGCCCTAAGTGTTTTCTCAAGGAGACATAGAAGTGGTATTGTAACGCTGATAACGGCGTCATCGCCACTGGCCATGTTGGTGGAGTACTCGAAACAGCGCAACAGGGCACACAGGTCTCGCATGGAGGCCCAGTCATTGGTGGTGAAGTGGTGCTGTTCCGTAGTGCGACTGACCCGTGCGTGCTGCAGCTGAAACTCTACTATGGCCTGCTGCTGCTCGCACAGTCTGTCCAGCATGTGCAAGGTGGAGTTCCACCTGGTGGGCACGTTGCATATGAGGCGGTGAGCGGGAAGGCCGAAGTTACGCTGTAGCGCAGACAGGCGAGCAGCGGCAGGATGTGAACGCCGGAAGCGCGAACAGACGGCCCGCACTTTATGCAGCAGCTCTGACATGTCGGGGTAGTTGTGAATGAACTTCTGCACCACCAAATTCAGCACATGCGCCAAGCAAGGGATGTGCGTCAAACCGGCTAGTCCCAGAGCTGCAACGAGATTTCGCCCATTATCGCACTCCACCAGGCCGGGATTGAGGCTCACCGGCAGCAACCACTCGTCGGTCTGTTGTTCTATACCCCGCCACAACTCCTGTGCGGTGTGGGGCCTGTCCCCCAAACATATGAGTTTCAGAATGGCCTGCAGACGTTTACCCCGGGCTGTGCTGAAGTTGGTGATGAAGGTGTGTGGCTGACTGGATGAGCAGGTGGAGGAAGAGGAGGAGGAAGCCGAGAAGGAGGAGGTGGCAACAGGAGGCAAAGAATGTTGCCCTGCTGATCCTTGGCGGCGGAAGGACGTGCGCCAAACAGCTCTCCGCCTGGGGCCCAGCTGCCACTACATTTACGCAGTGTGCAGTTAGGGAGATATAGCGTCCCAGGCCATGCTTACTGGTCCACGTATCTGTGGTTAGGTGGACCTTGCCACAGATGGCGTTGCGCAGTGCACATTTGATTTTATCGGATACTTGGTTGTGCAGGGAAGGCACGGCTCTCTTGGAGAAGTAGTGCCGGCTAGGAACAACATACTGTGGGACAGCAAGCGACATGAGCTGTTTGAAGCTGTCTGTGTCCACCAGCCTAAATGACAGCATTTCATAGGCCAGTAGTTTAGAAATGCTGGCATTCAGGGCCAGGGATCGAGGGTGGCTAGGTGGGAATTTACGCTTTCTCTCAAATGTTTGTGAGATGGAGAGCTGAACGCTGCCGTGTGACATGGTTGAGATGCTTGGTGACGGAGGTGGTGGTGGTGTTGGTGGTACATCCCCTGTTTGCTGGGCGGCAGGTGCCAACGTTCCTCCAGAGGAAGAGGCCGAAGCGGCAGCAGCAGAGGAGGCCAAGGCGGCAGCAGCAGAAGAGGCCGAGGCGGCAGCAGCAGAAGAGGCCGAGGCGGCAGCAGCAGAAGAGGCCGAGGCGGCAGCAGCAGAAGAGGCCGAGGCGGCAGCAGCAGAAGAGGCCGAGGCAGCAGCAGCAGAAGAGGCCGAGGCGGCAGCAGCAGAAGAGGTAGCAGGGGGAGCCTGAGTGACTTCCTTGGTTTTAAGGTGTTTACTCCACTGCAGTTCATGCTTTGCATGCAGGTGCCTGGTCATGCAGGTTGTGCTAAGGTTCAGAACGTTAATGCCTCGCTTCAGGCTCTGATGGCATAGCGTGCAAACCACTCGGGTCTTGTCGTCAGTACATTGTTTGAAGAAGTGCCATGCCAGGGAACTCCTTGAAGCTGCCTTTGGGGTGCTCGGTCCCAGATGGCGGCGGTCAGTAGCAGGCGGAGTCTCTTGGCGGCGGGTGTTCTGCTTTTGCCCACTGCTCCCTCTTTTGCTACGCTGTTGGCTCGGTCTCACCACTGCCTCTTCCTCCGAACTGTGAAAGTCAGTGGCACGACCTTCATTCCATGTGGGGTCTAGGACCTCATCGTCCCCTGCATCGTCTTCCACCCAGTCTTGATCCCTGACCTCCTGTTCAGTCTGCACACTGCAGAAAGACGCAGCAGTTGGCACCTGTGTTTCGTCATCATCAGAGACATGCTGAGGTGGTATTCCCATGTCCTCATCATCAGGAAACATAAGTGGTTGTGCGTCAGTGCATTTATGTCTTCCACCGCTGGGGAAGGGCTGGGTGGATGCCCTTGGGAAACCCTGCCAGCGGAGTCTTCAAACAGCATAAGAGACTGCTGCATAACTTGAGGCTCAGACAGTTTCCCTGGTATGCATGGGGGTGATGTGACAGACTGATGGGCTTGGTTTTCAGGCGCCATCTGTGCGCTTTCTGCAGAAGACTGGGTGGGAGATAATGTGAAAGTGCTGGATCCACTGTCGGCCACCCAATTGACTAAAGCCTGTACCTGCTCAGGCCTTACCATCCTTAGAACGGCATTGGGCCCCACCAAATAGCGCTGTAAATTCTGGCGGCTACTGGGACCTGAGGTAGTTGGTACACTAGGAGGTGTGGCTGTGGCAGAACGGCCACGTCCTCTCCCAGCACCAGAGGGTCCACTAACACCACCACGACCATGTCCGCGTCCGCGTCCTTTACTAGATGTTTTCCTCATTGTTATCGTTCACCACAACAACAAAAATATTATTTGACCCAATGTATTGAATTCAAATTCAGGCCTTTTTTTAAAGACAACTAACACTATTTGGCTATCTATTTAGGTACCGTATTACACTAATACATGCACAGCAGTAACCACAGATTTAGCTGACTATAAATTTGAGGCCTATTATTTAGGCGCTGGGTGACAGGTATAGGTTTACTGACAGAATTAGACTTGGAAATGCAGAGTAGCGTGTGTGTGAAGTTATTCAGAATGACCCTATGTGCACCTTGAATCTGATATACCCTTTTAGGGATAAATTTAAAGTAGGCCTGATACAGCAGAAACCACTAAATTAGGAAATTGCTAAATTGGGAATTGTATTTCAACCCAGAACAAAAACTGTGCTTTGACGGACACTAAATAACTTGACCAGCCACACCAGTAACGACAGATTTAGCTGGATATAAATTTGAGGCCTAGTATTTAGGCGCTGGGTGACAGGTATAGGTTTACTGACAGAATTAGACTTGGAAATGCACAGTAGCGTGTGTGTGAAGTTATTCAGAATGACCCTATGTGCACCTTGAATCTGATATACCCTTTTAGGGATAGATTTAAAATAGCTCTGATACAGCAGAAACCACTAAATTAGGAAATTGCTAAATTGGGTATTGTATTTCAACCCAGAACAAAAAATGTGCTTTGACGGACAATAAATAACTTGACCAGCCACAGCAGTAACGACAGATTTAGCTGGATATAAATTTGAGGCCTATTATTTAGGCGCTGGGTGACAGGTATACGTTTACTGACAGAATTAGACTGGGATATGGCCAAAAAATAACCACACTATTGATGGTTAAATGCACTTGGTGTGACAGCTTGACCAACCACACTATTGAGGGTTAAATGCACTTGGTGACAGGCTCAGCTTGCCCCTGATGTAGTATATGGCCAAAAAATAACCAGACTATTGATGGTTAAATGCACTTGGTGTGGCAGCTTGACCCTGATGTAGGATTTAGCCAAAAAACAACCACACCATTGAGGGTTAAATGCACTTGGTGACAGCTTGCCCCTGATGTAGTATATGGCCAAAAAATAACCAGACTATTGATGGTTAAATGCACTTGGTGTGACAGCTTGACCCTGATGTAGGATTTAGCCAAAAAACAACCACACCATTGAGGGTTAAATGCACTTGGTGACAGGCTCAGCTTGCCCCTGATGTAGTATATGGCCAAAAAATAACCACACTATTGCTGGTTAAATGCACTTGGTGTGACAGCTTCACCCTGATGTAGGCTTTAGCCAAAAAACAACCACATCATTGAGGGTTAAATGCACTTGGTGGCAGCTTGTGCTGGCGCACCACAAGACACAAAATGGCCGCCGATCACCCCAGAAAAAAGTGACTGAAAAACGCTCTGGGCAGCCTAAAAACAGTGAGCAATTCAATAGCAGCAGTTCAATCATCCACAGCTGCAGATCGATCTCTGAATGAAGTCTTTTGGAGGAGTTAATCACTGCCTAATCTCGCCCTAACGTCGCGGCTGCAACCTCTCCCTATGCTGATCAGAGCAGAGTGACGTGCGGCGCTACGTGACTCCAGCTTAAATAGAGGCTGGGTCACATGGTGCTCTGGCCAATCACAGCCATGCCTATAGTAGGCATGGCTGTGACGGCCTCTTGGGGCAAGTAGTATGACGCTTGTTGATTGGCTGCTTTGCAGCCTTTCAAAAAGCGCCAAGAAAGCAACGAACACCGAACCCGAACCCAGACTTTTACGAAAATGTCCGGGTTCGGGTCCGTTTCACGGACACCCCAAAATTCGGTACCAACCCGAACTATACAGTTCGGGTTCGCTCATCCCTATTAGAGTGGTCAGATATCGTGTATATTTCGTACTTAATTTTTGTTACCATATCTAAGAGATCAGAGTTTGAAATAATATAAAAGAATTTCTAGAAAAGGACTTTAATGGCCCAAAATATTATATATTTAGTATTCTGGAGACGGGATTTATCAAAAATAAAGAGAAAAGGACCCAATATGCCGAATGGTTGATTTGACTTGTAGAAAAAATATATATATATTAGGAATTTTGAACACTTCAAATTTATCACCTTTGTGGGGTAATAGCAATCTGATAGAATTCCAATTAATTTCAGAATATAAATATTGGGAAAATTATGGTATAATTTATGTATAACAATTAGTTAAGAATGGGGAGATAAGAGCACTAAAAGAATTATGTCCTGGAATAAATTTAGATGTAAGGAATCGGTTTAGGTACCATCAATTAAAACACGCGTTTGAAGCCACACAAAATAGGGAATATTTTATTATAACAAAACACAAATTTATAGATTTTGTCACCAACGCACGACAACTAGGGTTACTATTGCTCAAGTATATAGGTTAATAAGGAAGGGGTTGGGCAAAATAATAAAG
This sequence comes from Bufo gargarizans, assembly GCF_014858855.1. Lineage (NCBI taxonomy): Eukaryota > Metazoa > Chordata > Amphibia > Anura > Bufonidae > Bufo > Bufo gargarizans. The sequence goes on from NC_058080.1 coordinate 468,091,287, forward strand.
TTTAATAGTGAGGAAAAATGGGCAAAGGATATTGGACTAAACACATTAGATTGGGGGAATATATACAGACGTGGACAAAATTGTTGGTACCCTTTGGTCAATGAAAGAAAAAGTCACAATGGTCACAGAAATAACTTTAATCTGACAAAAGTAATAATAAATTAAAATTCTATAAATGTTAACCAATGAAAGTCAGACATTGTTTTTCAACCATGCTTCAACAGAATTATGTAAAAAAATAAACTCATGAAACAGGCATGGACAAAAATGATGGTACCCCTAACTTAATATTTTGTTGCGCAACCTTTTGAGGCAATCACTGCAATCAAACGCTTCCTGTAACTGTCAATGAGACATCTGCACCTCTCAGCAGGTATTTTGGCCCACTCCTCATGAGCAAACTGCTCCAGTTGTGTCCGGTTTGAAGGGTGCCTTTTCCAGACTGCATGTTTCAGCTCCTTCCAAAGATGCTCAATAGGATTGAGGTCAGGGCTCATAGAAGGCCACTTTAGAATAGTCCAATTTTTTCCTCTTAGCCATTCTTGGGTGTTTTTAGCGGTGTGTTTTGGGTCATTGTCCTGTTGCAAGACCCATGACCTGCGACTGAGACCAAGCTTTCTGACACTGGCTAGTACATTTCTCTCTAGAATTCCTTGATAGTCTTGAGATTTCATTGTACCCTGCACAGATTCAAGACACCCTGTGCCAGACGCAGCAAAGCAGCCCCAGAACATAACAGAGCCTCCTCCATGTTTCACAGTAGGGACAGTGTTCTTTTCTTGATATGCTTCATTTTTTCGTCTGTGAACATACAGCTGATGTGCCTTGGCAAAAACTTCGATTTTTGTCTCATCTGTCCACAGGACATTCTCCCAGAAGCTTTGTGGCTTGTCAACATGTAGTTTGGCATATTCCAGTCTTGCTTTTTTATGATTCGTTTTCAACAATGGTGTCCTCCTTGGTCGTCTCCCATGTAGTCCACTTTGGCTCAAACAACGACGGATGGTGCGATCTGACACTGATGTTCCTTGAGCATGAAGTTCACCTTGAATCTCTTTAGAAGTCTTTCTAGGCTCTTTTGTTACCATTCGGATTATCCGTCTCTTAGATTTGTCATCAATTTTCCTCCTGCGGCCACGTCCAGGGAGGTTGGCTACAGTCCCATGGATCTTAAACTTATGAATAATATGTGCAACTGTACTCACAGGAACATCTAGTTGCTTGGAGATGGTCTTATAGCCTTTACCTTTAACATGCTTGTCTATAATTTTCTTTCTGATCTCTTGAGACAGCTCTTTCCTTTGCTTCCTCTGGTCCATGTCGAGTGTGGTACACACCATATCACCAAACAACACAGTGATTACCTGGAGCCATATATATAGGCCCAATGGCTGATTACAAGGTTGTAGACACCTGTGATGCTAATTAGTGGACACACCTTGAATTAACATGTCCCTTTGGTCACATTATGTTCTGTGTTTTCTAGGGGTACCATCATTTTTGTCCATGCCTGTTTCATGAGTTTATTTTTTTACATAATTCTGTTGAAGCATGGTTGAAAAACAATGTCTGACTTTCATTGGTTAACATTTATAGAATTTTAATTTATTATTACTTTTGTCAGATTAAAGTTATTTCTGTGACCATTGTGACTTTTTCTTTCATTGACCAAAGGGTACCAACAATTTTGTCCACGTCTGTATAAAAATGTAAAATGGGCAACGATCTCTAGTAATTTCAGGAAAATCTATTTTAACATTATCCATAGAATATATATGACTCCAGTACTACTAAGTAGGATTTATAAAAAACGAAAATCAAACTGCTGGAAATGGGGAGAAGAGGCTGCTGATTGTATGCATATGATATGGAGTTGTCTAAAGGTGCAATCCTATTGGAGAGAGGTCTTCCGCCTCCTAAGTGCAGAGTCTTTGAAATCCCTTCCATTAAAACCAGAAGTGGCTGTCTTGGGTAGCATCCCAGTATTATTAGGGAAAAAAAATAAAAAAGGGTCTGGATAAGAGGTCTTATGGTGGCAAGAGTTATTATTGCAAGAGAGTGGGGCTCTAAAACAACACCCAATATTATTGAGTGGAAAAATTTACTTGTAAAGACTGAGAGGTTTGAGGAATACGCAATAAGTAGCTCAATTGGTTGCTGACGGGTGGCGCCACTGCCTGGGCGGGGGTGGGGCGGCGGGGGAGGAGAGAGAGAAGAATATAATGTATACCCTTTGGGGGGGGACCGTGCAAGGTGCCCGCCGAGATAACCATCATGAGGTGGGGGGGGTGGGGGGCTGGTTGATTCAAGATGGGGAATAAGATAATTTGAATTGACAATGGGAGGTCTGAGTAAAGGCAATGTGGAATCTGGTGGGGAACTTGGTATTTCCCAAACTAGAACAGACTATTTATCATTTTTTGTATTGTTATGATATAACATTTGTGACTGCCTTGGCAGATTGTGTATTGATGAATTTGATTTTTGTATTGATTAACTCATATTTTTGTATTGTCAAATTCCATTTTAATTTTGTATTATGAAAGGAATTAATAAAAATAAAAACATAAAAAAAAAAAAATTCTGAGAATATTGGGGGGGGGGGGGGGGATCTACCTTTTTTGGTGGAGCCAAGTATTGGATTATAAAAGCAATGTGGTTTATTAAGGGTGGGGAATTAAAATCTAGTGAAGAGTTATTTGGGAATGTAGGAGTTGATAGGGATTTTTTTTTTTAGATATAATCAATTACTTTTAATTTTTAAAGGAGTCAAGAATAAGAAATCTATGGCACTATGTTCACATGAAATGATGAATTGTATTTTAGGGTGGAAAGGTAATTATAGGTTTGTTTCAACTTTATATAAAAAAAATTAAGAGAAATAATAAATAAAGAGGTTAAGTGTAATAGTAAAGCCGCATGGGAAAGAGACATAGGCCCATTATATGAGGAACAGTGGAAGAGTTTTTGGCTTGCAGGTAATTTTTTTGAGAAGTTCTTCTCAGAGAGTTACTCAATTTATGATTTTACATTGGTTATATGTGACCCCTAGATGGCCCCATAAATTCTCAACTAATACTCCAAATATATGTCCAAGATGTTAAAATAGCAATGCGGATATTATTCATATGTGGTGGCGTTGCCCTAAGATACAACCATTTTGGCAGGACCTCATTCAAATGATCAGAGATATTTTTATTCTTAAATTAACTTTATCAATCTTTATTTGTGTTTTAGGTGAAATTCCTTATAACTTATCAAAAGATGTGTCCATGTTGTATAAATCCTTTGTTTTGCCCCCTTATTGGTTGCCAGAAAGTGGTTGGGAACTGCTGTGCCCACTGTGAAGGAGTGGATAAATATGATTAACTTAATAGATCTATTGAGAAAGCAGGTTATATTAGGCTACTTTTACGCTAGTGTTTTTACTGAATCCGTCAGGGTTCAGTAAAAATGCTTCCGTTACTGATAATACAACCATCTGCATCCGTTATGAATGGATCCGGTTGTATTATCTTTAACATTGCCAAGACGGATCTGTCATGAACTCCATTGAAAGTCAATGGGGGACAAATCCATTTTCTATTGTAGCAGATTGTGGCAGAAAAAATTGACTTGCATTGGGGGTCATGCCGGATCCGTCTTGCTCCGCATCCCAGGACGGAAAGCAAACTACAACATGTTGCAGTTTGCTCTCTGGTATGGGAACGCAGCTAAACATTTTTGAGCATTCTGTTCTGTGCAGTTAGTTTTGCCCCCATTGACAATGAATGGGGACAAAACTGACTAGTTTTTTTTTCCGGTATTGAGCCTCTATGACAGATCTCAATGCTGGAAAACTAAAATGCTAGTGTGAAAGTAGCCCTAAGCAAAATAAATTGCATATCCATAATAGGATGTTGAGTAAATGGGAGATATTTGCTGATAAGACTATTAAAATGGGTTATAAGTTATTTTGGATTGTGCAATTCACTTTTTTTTTTTTTTCCATCTGCTATCTGGGGGTGAGGTGGTTGGATAATGATATAAGAGGAAAATATTTATATATGTTTTTATAATTATATAGTGTATATCTTTCTAAATAAAGATTGATAAAAAAAAATAAAAATTCAGAGCATATAAGCCTTGCCACCAGGCATTCTTTAAACCCATCCAGGAACAAACATGTATGGTAGGGCTTATATAAGCCATCAGATTAAAGATTTCCAACACGTAGTTGAATGTGATCTTGCACAGTCTTTATTTCATATCCAAAAGGTACATACAGTGTGGTGGACACAGACTCCCAACATCTCCTTTCAGACGGACATGTTTCGAGCCGGCAGGCTCTTAGTCATGATCTGAAAGCTGCCCGAGTCCGAGCATATTTGTAAAACTCCACCCCCAATCAGGTGCAAGGAGCACAGGTGACCGGGAGTGGAATCAAACAAAGACTCAGACTGGGGCAGCTCCTACTCAAAAAACATAAACATAAAATACCACAGGTGAAAATACATATATAATATAAAATCCCTAAAAGAAAACATGCACCAAGGGCCCCTGCACAAAATACCATGCATATCTATCCATGCAGAAACAATTTGTGGAGTAAAATAACCCACATGAAAAATGCATGGTGTGCATGGGGCCCCACATGTCACATTATTGCAGTTACAGAGCAGGAGGTAAAAAAGCAACACTATGGAGGAGTAGAAAAATGGAAGATAACATTTCCAAAGATGAAAAGAAAGACCATTCTCTATAAACTCCAACATAACGTCCCACACAAATGGTAATAATAATAGTGCGAAAATATAGTTTAGGAGTGAATAATGATATTAATGGGTTTAATACAGATACATTAGCTCTTTTTAAAGATTAAGTCTGTGGGGGCTTCTAGAATTCATTTAGAAGATCCAGTAAGCTTCTCTTAATAATATTATCTTTTTAATATTGCCTCCTCTAACTGGAACAGTAACGAACAGTTTTCGAAAACAAATGTAGATAAACTGTCAGTATTACGGTCATGTATTTAATGAAATGTTGCACCACACTTGAGACACTGGTAGCCTGTGGATTAGATATATAGTTGAGATGTTCCCGAAATCTTGTCTTAAACTGTCGGCTTGTGCTCCCCACCAGTGATGGCCAGTTCGCATTGTTCGCCCGCGAACATATGCGGGCTGCAATCTTTTTTTACAAGTCCGGAGAGGCACAGGTAAGCCCTTACCTGTGCCTGTGCGCGAGCCGGTCTGAAAACAAGTGCGGTCAGCGGGAGCAGGCAGTTCCGAGAACAGCCCGATGAAGGCCCCTGGTGGCTGTTCTTGGAGCTGCCTGCTCCCGCTGACCGCACTTGCTTTCAGACCGTCTCTCGTACAGGCACAGGTAAGGGCTTACCTGTGCCTCGCCGGACTTGTGAAAAAAGATGGCAGCCCGCATATGTTCGCGGGCGAACAATGCGAACTGGCCATCACTGCTCCCCACATATATTAAATCACATGTGGTGCACTTGATTATATAAATGACACCAACAGTATTACAGTTGATGTAATTTTTTATGGCGAATGACTCCGTATGGGAAGAATTCATTTTAGTTACAAACCCGCAAGTCTTGCAGGGATGAACCCCGCACTTAGAAAAACCGACAAATCCAAGCCAAGTACTAGACTGATTAGTTAGTGCGCGTTTAAAAAAGGAAGGGGACAAGCTATTTGCAATAGTTAGAGATTTCCTAGACACTATACGGCATCCATGTTTTAGTACATCAAATAAGATGCTATCATCATAAAGAATGGGAAGACACCTTCTGATTACCTGTTGAATTTCTGCAAATTGACAGCTGTAGGTTAGAACCAGTGTAGGTACATTGGTTCCTCCCCTTGCACGTTCAGGGTCATTGGTATTATTATTTGTATTTTTGATTTTATTCCTGTTGTTGTTATGTTCCCTGTGAAATTGTAGATTTTCTCTGTCTTTACTCCGTGCAATGTTGAATGCCCTTTCTAACATCCAATTGGAATAACCTCTACTTTTAAGGCGATTCAGGATGAGTGTGCATTCTGAAAAAAAAAGCCATGCCCATTTTTGGTCTGGTAAAAATCGAATTTGCCAGGACTGTCTGCTAGAGATGAGAAAAGTTTTTACAAATCGCTTTCCATTGTATGGAGCAGGCACAATGACTGATGACGTCACTGAAGCACCTAGCGCCATCATGTGGTGAGGTCATCACGCTTGCCACAGGTCATTTGGCGGGTTCTCTTCAATCAAGACAGGAGCGGACGGTAAGTGAGTAAGTGGATGAGGTGAGTATAATATTTTTTTTTGTCAGCCACCATTTTAGTAAAAGTTGATTCGTTACCACAAAGCGCAAGTAAATTTGGCTTTGTGGTGAATAAATTTTTCCTGAAATTTGGATCAAAGTCCACTTTGGATACTATAATTCGATCAACACTACTGTCTGCACAGTGCAGTGTGATTTATTTTTCTCTTAGGGTGGATGTCTGACCCTGCAGTACAAGTTTATGAGAAACATTTTTACTCGGGGAAGAACAAATTACACGGTGTAACTGCTAACAGCAGAGTGGGAATTCATGTGTAAACTTAATTTATTCTCATGTATAGACATATACATTTAATGCCTCATTAAACCAAGGTACCATAGAAAAAAAGTCAAAGGTTTTAGAAAAATACAAACCACATCAAAAAAATCCCATTTCCCCAATTAAGTTCTTTATTATTGAAATAAATAATAAAATTACATTTTTGTATTGTCATGCGGTAAAAAAAAAAAAATCGCTGTTTTGTGGTCATCATACTGACCTTCATAATAAAGCTAACATGTAATTTATATTGCATGGTAAAACTGGAAAATCAAAACCCAAACATTAATCTCAGTACAAGTTATATACACCTCTACGCAGCCTCGGGCACTAGGGCAGCATGAGCTGTATACAGTGAGGAACAGAAGTATTTGAACACCCTGCAATTTTGCAAGTTTTCCCAATTAGAAATCACGGAGGGGTCTGAAATTCACCTTGTTAGGTGCATTTTCACTCTGAGACACACAATAAAAAATAAAATAAAATCTGGAAATCACATTGCATGATTGTTAAATAATTTATTTGTCTTGCACTGCTGAACATAAGTATTTGAACACCTGAGAAACAGCATGAATTCTGTCTCTCAAAGACCTGTTACTGTGCCTTTAAAAAGTCCACATCTACTCCACTTATTAATCTAACTTAGTAGCACCTGTCTGAGCTCTATAAAGACACCTGTCCACCCTAAAGTCAGACGCCAACTACTACCATGGGCAAGACCAAAGAGCTGTCAAAAGACACCAGAGACAAAATTGTGGACCTCCACAAGGCTGGAAAGGGCTATGGGGCAATTGCCAAGCAGATTGGTGAAAATAGATCAAGTGTTGGAGCAATTGTTAGAAAATGGAAGAGGCTAAAGACAACTATTAGTCTCCATTGGACTGGGGCTCCATGCAAGATCTCACCTTGTGGGGTATCACTGATAATAAGAAAGGTGAGGAATCAACCCAGAACTACAAGGGAGGAGCTGGTCAATGACATGAAGAGAGCTAGGACCACAGTTTTAAAGGTCACTGACGATAGAACACTACGCCGTCATGGTTTCAAATCATGCATTGCACTGAAGGTTTCCCTGATCAAGTCATCACATGTCCAGGCCTGTCTGAAGTTTGCCAATGACCATCTGGATGATCCAGAGGAGACATGGGAGAAAGTCATGTGGTCAGATGAGACTAAAGTAGAAATTTTTGGTCTAAACTTCACTCGTCGTGTTTGGAGGAAAAAGAAGGATCAGTTGCATCCCAAGAACACCATCCCTACTGTGAAGCATGGGGGTGGTAACATCATCCTTTGGGTGCGGGACGACTGCACTGTATTAAGGAGATGATGAATGGGGCCATTTATTGTGAGATTTTGAGCAATAACCTCCTTCCCTTAGTCAGAGCATTTAAGATGGGTCGTGGCTTGGTCTTCCAACATGACAAAGCCGAAAGCACACAGCCAGGATAACCAAGGAGTGGCTCTGTAAGAAGCATATCAAGGTTCTGGAGTTGCCTAGACAGTCTCCAGACCTAAATCCAATAGAACATCTTTGGAGGGAGCTGAAACTCTGTGTTGCTCAGCCCCGAAACCTGGCAGATTTAGGGGAGATCTGTGTGGGGGAGTGAGCCAAAATCCCCATTGCAGTGTGTGCAAACCTGGTCAAGAACTATAGGAAACGTTTGACCTCTGTAATTGCAAACAAAGGCTTCTGTACCAAATATTAACACAGATTTTCTCAGGTGTTCAAATACTTATGTTCAGCAGTGCAAGACAAAATCTTTACCAATCATAGAATGTGATTTCCTGATTTTTTTTTATTTTATTCTGTCTCTCAGAGTGGGAATGCACCTACAATGTGAATTTCAGACCCCGCCATGATTTCTAAGTGGGAGAATCTCAGGGTGTTCAAATGCTTCTGTTCCTCACTGTATAAGGTCCTGAATACCTAAATCCAAACCTTTCTCATTAATGTGTCTTAAAAAATTGCCCCTCAATAGAACAGTTTTTCTAATGTTTTATTGAATCTGTAGCTTTAGTAAAAATAATTATTAATGTTCATGAGGGGGCACACTCGGACCTCTTGCACACGGCTGTTGGGGTTCCGTTCCGTGCATTGGGGACAGCAAATTGTGGTCCCCCATGCATGGGCAACGTCTGTGTGGCGGCCGGAATGGATCCAGACCCATTCAACTTGAATGGGTCTGTGATCCGTCCGTTCCGCAAAAAGATAAAACAAGTTCCTTTTTTTTTTTTTGTGGAACGGAAGCACAGATCGGAACCCCACGGAAGCACTCCGTAGTGTTTCCGTGGGGTTCCGTTCCATGCTTCCGCTCTGCACCGCATCTCCGGATTTGCTTACCCATTCAAATGTATGGGTCTGCATCCGTGATGTGGAATGCACACGGCCGGTGCTCCGTGCATTGCAGAACCTGCCGTATGCGGCCCGCAATATAGCCACGGGAGCACAACAGCCAGTGTGCAAGAGGCCTCAAGGAAATCTTTGTACTGGGTCTAAGGGCTCAAGCACACGACAGTATGTATTTTGCGGTCTGCAAAAAATGTATCCGCTAAAAATACGGATGACATCCGTGTGCATTCTGTATTTTGCAGAACGGAACAGCTGGCCATTTATAGACCAGTACTATCCCTGTCCGTAAAATAATAATTTCTTTGCGGAACGGAAATACGGAAACGGAATGCACACGGAGTAACTTCCTTTTTTTGCGGACCCATTGAAATGAATGGTTCCGCATATGGTCCTAAAAAAACATAACGGAATGGACACGGAAAGAAGATACGTTCGTGTGCATGAGACCTTACACTGTATTATGATGGCCCCGGTCACTATCACTGATGGCTAAAATTACTAAAATGGCTAAATGGCTAAAATGACTAATAAAAAGCTATTATTTAAGGTCTTTAGTAGCTTGGTCATGACCAACCACAGTCTTCATCATGTAAGAGAACATTCTATACTAGACAGAAAATATAAAGAAAGATATAATGACATAAAGGTACCCTGCATGTCAATTGTTCAAGAAATCACTGGCACTCATGCTGTTTTAACATTGTATGCCAATGGTTCTGCGGAGTTCATAGAGAATTCCAGAGGTAAAATGCTTGTTTTCCTAAAGGGAACATTTCAGAGCGATTAAAAACTCCTACCACTCACTTAAAGGTTAGTCATTGTTTCTTCAGATTCCTTTGATATTGTTTTGGCAGTTTCTTTTTTGAATAATGAATAATTCATTGTAACAGTAGGTGTGTGATACATTCAGTAAATATCAGAGCCGCTGTGCATTCAATTAGAATACTAATTTGATGGTTTCCTACGATAACATTTGTCATCTATATTTTCTGATGGAAGTAAATAACAGACCTCACTTATATTTCAGTGAGAACTACCTATGACAAACAACACATTTTAATATTGCAGCCTTGTGTGGTAAGGAAGGAATAGTCAGTGTGGTCATAAAAAGAATTAGTAATGGGAAACTTTTTTCCATGATAATAATAATAAAAAACATTTGCAGGTCCATGCAAGATTTCTAATGGAAATACAGTCCTGATCAAAAGTTTAAGACCACTTGAAAAATGGCAAAAAATCATATTTTACATTGTTGGATCTTAACAAGGTTCCAAATAGAGCTTCAACATGCAACAAGAAGAAATGAGAGTGAGACAAAACATTTTTTGAGCATTCAAATAATTGAAAATAACGATTAAACTGAAACAGGCTGTTTTTCTGCTGATCCAAATTTTAGGACCACATGGCTTTGAAAGGCCAAATCTGTGCAAAGATGTGGATTCACTGTTATTTTCTGTCAGGTAGTCACACGTTGTGATGGCAAAGGCAAAAAAACTCTCCCTTTTTGAACGTGGTCAGGTTGTTGAACTGCATAAGCAGGGTCTCTCACAGCGCGCCATTGCTGCTGAGGTGGGACGCAGTAAGACAGTCATTTGTAATTTCTTAAATGATCCTGAGGGTTATGGAACAAAAAAGTCAAGTGGAAGACTCTGAAAAAAATTTCACCAGCACTGAGCCGGAGGATCCAATTGACTGTCCGTCAAGACACTGGACGATCCTCGACCCAAATTAAGGCCCTTACTGGTGCATCTGAGACTGAAGGGCTTCAAAAACAAAAAACTTCTTCAAAGACCTCGTCTGCTTGAACGCCACAGAACTGCTCGTTTGGAGCACCAAACATGGGACATTTAAAGGTAGAAGAAAGTTTTATTCTCTGGTGAGAAAAAATGAAACCTTGATGGTCCTGATGGTTTCCAACGTTACTGGCATGACAAGCAGATCCCACCTGAGATGTTTTCTACGCGCCACAGTGGAGGGGGCGCCATAATGGTCTGGGGTGTTTTTTCCTTCAGTGGAACAATGGAGCTTCATGAAGTGCAGGGGCGTCAAACGGCCGCTGGCTATGTCCAGATGTTGCAGAGAGCATTCCTCATGACTGAGGGCCCTCGTCTGTGTGGTAACGACTGGGTTTTTCAACAGGACAAAGCTACAGTACACAATGACCACAGGACAAGGGACTTCTTCCAGGAGAATAACATCACTCTTTTGGCCCATCCTGCGTGTTCCCCTGATCTAAATCCAATTGAGAACCTTTGGGGATGGATGGCAAGGGAAGTTTACAAAAATGGACAACAGTTCCAGACAGTAGATGGCCTTCGTGTGGCCTTTTTGAAGTGACCAACAATAACGGCGGAGCTACTCATTACTGAGTTCATGTTTGGAAGTTGGATTTCTGTTTTGGGGTGGTTTAGTTTTTTTTGGAGGTGTGGTCCTAAACTTTTGATTAGCTGAAAAACAGCCTGTTTCAGTTTATTCGTTGTTTTCATTAAATTGAATGCTCAAAAAATGTTTTGTCTCACTCCCATTTCTTCTTGTTGCATGTTGAAGCTCTATTTGGAACCTTGTTAAGATCCAGCCATGCTAAATATGATTTTTTGCCATTTTTAAAGTGGTCTTAAACTTTTGATCAGGACTGTATGTAATTTAACAGATGTATTGATCAAGAGTTGAGTAGTTATAAAAGATGCAGAGGTACCATGGAAGTCATGCACTGAATATGGTGCATGAAGAAGCCCAAAGGCCCTTTTCCCTAACAGGACACCAGTATTGAAAATGTCTTGTAGCACAGGGAGCTTTAAATTACTCCTCTGGAGAAATGCAGTGGAAGATTAAGCAGAACGTATGACATGGGCAGTTTCCTAACCTTGGGACCCCTTCCCCACTGCAGCCCTTCTGTGATGTTTCTATAGTCAACACCATCTTTAGCTGTTAGAGTTAACAACTGTCTATCATCATTGCCTTCTCAAAAAGCTGAGTCCCTATACACTGTCAGTCTCTCATCATTTCTGACAGTATCACTGTGTGGGACAGATCTTCTTAACAAGGGAAATTGGAATTTCGGTTGTCATAGTTCTGGACTACACAGAGATGTCTTGGGGAGCACAAATGCAGTGTCCCACTACCCTTGGGGGTACTGCAAAGTTTGTGTATTGCTTTGCATTCCTTATATAGCTTGTTTTATGCTGCAATGCATCTTTATGTATAATCCCTGCTTACAGGTGTACTTAGATTGCATTTCACTGAGACTACCACTAGGGGGAGATAATACCTCCTATATATATATATATATATATATATATATATATATATATATAGCTCAGCTCAGGCCTAGCCAGTTAGTTCCAGACCAGTTGTGACCAGTTCAGTCAGGAGTGAGTGTGTAGTCTGGCATACCGCACAAGGATTGCCTTTAAAAGACATATCAAGAGAGGTGACAGTTCCCTTATAAATCCAGCAAGTCATCTCCTTTTGTAGATTCCTCCTTTTTGTTTCCTTCTCCATTTTTGAGGTTCAAAAACTTGGTGCGCAGGTGCCCTGTGAAGAGAAGGATTAATAATAAGCCACCATTTTGATATTGAAACACTTGATGTGCGATTAATATAATAAACCATTTTGAGGGTCAAATACACTTTGGGCCAGATTTATCATTACTCTGACAGCTCACTCCACTTTCACATATGGGTAAAGTCAGTTTTAGCCAAGTCAGATTTATGATCGTCCCTTTAAGACTGTAATAAATGTGGTAGCAGTTTATCCGTCAGTAAGCAGCTTTACAAAAGTCGCACGTCCTTACGAAAAAGTCGCATGTTCTATTAAAACGTCTCATAAGATAAGCATGGTCCTCACTGGAGTGAAATTGCGAATTTTTTTGTGACTTTTTAAATATTCCCAATAGTAAATCTGTCTCGAGATAAATTAACATAAAAAAACACGCCCACTTTCAGAAAACTGGCAAGCATAGTGCAGAGCAGAAAAAAGCATTTTTTTGCGACTTTTTCACTCCATTATTATTGTGAAAAAAGAGGCAGAGCAGGCAGAGAGAGAGACTAAGGCCATTTCAGTCAGATTAGAGCCAAAACTGCAGAATGGCGGTAATCTGACTAAAATGGCTGCTGCTGGCCTCAGTGAGTCTCTCTGCTGCTCTGAGTGCCTCTCACTCACACATCCCACTAACCTGTCCTGCTGCCCCTCAGCATTCATAAAAATGTACTATTGATGGAGTTTTGGCTGCTTTCTTAGTTGCCACAATGACACTTCTAATCTGCAGTGCTGGCACTGAGAAGACTGGGGGTGGGCACATCGGCTCTTGTGGGAAAAAGTACTGGCAGCTTCATCTTCTGTGCCCGAGGAGGGGGAGCTACCTGAAGTGAGTGAGTCACGGAGCCCTCCTCTCCTCTCCTCTCTTCCACCGCGGCACTGATGGGGGCGGGACCAACCCGGCTCTTAGAGTCTGCAGCAGGCAGCGGTAAGTGAAGCGCTACTGCTGCAGATAAGGAATTTGCTATTACTGTGGTGCAATCACAATCATGATGTTGGCGATGGGCCCTTTTACCGCAGCCCAGCAAACAATCTACTAGGGCCCGGTCCTGGGCCGCGGCCTGGCGGTTGGGGACCGCTGATGTGGACAGTCCCAAGTTTCCCCTAAACAAATACAGATCCAAGAAAAGACCCCACCAAAGCTCCTAAAAAAATAAATACAGACCCCAAAACCAGCCATCCTAAATGCAGACCCACACCTCCTAAATAAATATAGACCCATAAACTACATTCCCTTAGTACACACCCAGAACAGAACTCCCAAACCCCTAAAACAGACCCAGACCAAATCCCCCAAATCAGACTGTAAGGCTAATCCCTCTAAATGCAGACCGCCCATGGGCGTTCCTACGCTAAGACATTTGGGGCCTGGGCTGTTAGGGCTGAAAGGATGGATGTTATTTATATGGGACTGTATGTTTTAGTGGGGTGGAGTGATGTCATTTACATGGGACTGCATGTTGCAGGTGGCTGGGGCAAGGTGATGTTATTTACATGGGACTGTGTGTTGGAGGTGGCTGGGGAGGGGATTATTCTATTTACATGGGACTGTATGTTGAAGGTAGCTGTTGGGAGGGGTGATTTTATTTACATGGGATTGTATGCTGATGGCGGCTGTGGGAGGGAGTGATGTTATTTACATGGGACTGAATGTTAGAGGGGGATGATGGAGGGAGTAATGTTATTTACATGGGACTGTATGTTGATGGTGGCTGTGGGAGGGAGTGATGTTATTTACATTGGACTGTATGTTGATGGCGGCTTTGGGAGGGAGTGATGTTATTTATATGGCACTGAATGTTGAAGGACAATGTTATTTACATGGAACTCCATGTTGAAGGCGGTTGGGGGAGGGAGTGATGTTATTTACATTGGATGTTTACATGGTATTGCATGTTGGAGGCAGCTGTGGAGGAGGTGATATTATTTACATGGGACTGTATGTTGAAGGCTGCTGGGAAGGGGGTGATGTTCTTTACATGGGATTGTATATTGGTGGGACTGAAGGGAGGGAAGTGATGTTATTTACATGGGACTGTATTTAGGATGGGGCTGTAGATAGAGAGGGATATTATTTACATGGGACTGTATATTGGAGAGGGCAGAAGAGATGGTGTGATGTTATTTACATGGGACAAAGGGAGGTAAATAATGTTATTTAAATGGGACTGTATGGTGGATGGGCTGAGGAATTATAATTTCTGAGGGCACTAAGGGGAGGAATATAACTACAGGGGGAACTGCTGGGGGCATTCTAAATACTGGGGGCACTTCATGGCGAGCATTATAACAATAGGGGGCAATATAAATACTGGGAACACTGTAGGGGCATTTTAAATACAGGGGACATTAGCAGTTCTTATTACTACTGTGGGCTCTATAGGAGTGACTTATAGATCCGCCTTATTTCTACTAAGAGCACTGTGGGGGGCCTTATTACTACTGAGGAGTCTGTAGAGAGTTTTATTACCACTGGGGGAACAATAGGGGGCCTTGCTACTACGGGGGCTCTGTGAGGGTATTATTAATACTGGAGGGCTCTTCTACTAATGGAGGCACTCTTGTAGCGCATTATCACTGTTAGGGAGAAGTATTACTAATCAAGGCATTCTAGAAGGGAATTACTATTGGTGGGACTTTGAGGAGCTCTAGTACGATGGGAGGGACTATCTGGATGGCACAAATTTTTCTTCAGGATAGTATTTGGGTGTTTTGGCGAGCACAAAGAGCAGCAGGATAACACTGTTTGTATGATGATAGAAAAGTGAGGATGCTAAGATGTCAAACTCTGCAGAGATGAGACACGGCTGAAAGAAGTTGTCCGGACCGAATGGAGAAGATGATGACAGAGAAAATGTACATCAGAGGAGACGTCACCTGGGAGGCACTGCATGTGAGTGGTATGTGCTGCTGTATAGCAAGTACTGTAAAATGCAGTGTGTGAGGGGACGGTCGACCTAGAGAATTGGGCCATATTCATTGGGGCTTGGGCCACGGATCTGTTGAGACCCTAGCAACGTCCCTTAGACCATCTAAATAAATTAAGAATCCAGATCCATAAGTACAGACCCTGTCATCTAATACAGACTCCATACCAAACCTCTTACATTTACAAACCAATTTCAGCTCTGCTGTTCTTCTCTGGAGATGAGATAATGGTGTAGTGTCAGGGTGTAGGGTTATTGTCTAATGAAGACTTTTCTCAAGGGGTGGATTTTCAGATTGCTTTCTGATGCCGTGGATGTAGGGTTGCCACTTTTCTCAACAAAAAATACCGGTCAAGTTAAGCCACACCCCAATTGGGGTGTGGGCGTGGGCGTGGCTTAACAAGGGATTTTAAGTCTCTGTCATACTGTGGCTCCCAATAATATTAATGCCCCCAGTAATATTAATGCCCCCATTAGTGCCCCTAGTAATATTAATGCCCCTATTAGTGCACCCCAGAATTAATGCTTCCATTAGTGTCACCCAATAAGAGCAATTGCCCCATTACTTCCCCCAGTAAAAATAATTCCCCAATTAGTGCCCCCCAGTAAGAATAATGCCCCCATTAGTGTGCCCCAGTAAGAATAATGTCCCCCATTTGTGCCCCCAGGAAGAATAATGTCCCTATTAGTGCCATCAGTAACAATAATGCCCCAATTAGTTCACCCCAGTAAGAATAATGACCCCATTAGTGCCCCCAAGAAGAAGAATATCCCCATTAGTGCCCCCTTCTCTGCTTCTGCAAAAAAAAAAAAAACACACCTCCTCCATTTGCTCGCGCCACTGTGAACGCTCACTGCTGACTGGAAGCTCAGGACAGGTCTTGCAGGTCCTGTCCTGAGCTTCCACTGAGCAGCGCTAGCAAATGGAGGAGGTGAGTGTTTTTTTTTTTTTAACACAAGGGGGGGGGGGGGTAAAGGCTGCACTAATGAGCGCTCCGCAATAGAAGTACTCATTAGTAGCAGTCCTTGTAAGAAAATACTGGCAATTAAAGAGGACCTTTCACCAAAAAACATGTATAGAAACAGTTACATTACATTACCAAACAGTACAGCCCCCAGTGATGTACAGACGTGGACAAAATTGTTGGTACCCTTTGGTCAATGAAAGAAAAAGTCACAATGGTCACAGAAATAACTTTAATCTGACAAAAGTAATAATAAATTAAAATTCTATAAATGTTAACCAATGAAAGTCAGACATTGTTTTTCAACCATGCTTCAACAGAATTATGTAAAAAAATAAACTCATGAAACAGGCATGGACAAAAATGATGGTACCCCTAACTTAATATTTTGTTGCGCAACCTTTTGAGGCAATCACTGCAATCAAACGCTTCCTGTAACTGTCAATGAGACATCTGCACCTCTCAGCAGGTATTTTGGCCCACTCCTCATGAGCAAACTGCTCCAGTTGTGTCCGGTTTGAAGGGTGCCTTTTCCAGACTGCATGTTTCAGCTCCTTCCAAAGATGCTCAATAGGATTGAGGTCAGGGCTCATAGAAGGCCACTTTAGAATAGTCCAATTTTTTCCTCTTAGCCATTCTTGGGTGTTTTTAGCGGTGTGTTTTGGGTCATTGTCCTGTTGCAAGACCCATGACCTGCGACTGAGACCAAGCTTTCTGACACTGGCTAGTACATTTCTCTCTAGAATTCCTTGATAGTCTTGAGATTTCATTGTACCCTGCACAGATTCAAGACACCCTGTGCCAGACGCAGCAAAGCAGCCCCAGAACATAACAGAGCCTCCTCCATGTTTCACAGTAGGGACAGTGTTCTTTTCTTGATATGCTTCATTTTTTCGTCTGTGAACATACAGCTGATGTGCCTTGGCAAAAACTTCGATTTTTGTCTCATCTGTCCACAGGACATTCTCCCAGAAGCTTTGTGGCTTGTCAACATGTAGTTTGGCATATTCCAGTCTTGCTTTTTTATGATTCGTTTTCAACAATGGTGTCCTCCTTGGTCGTCTCCCATGTAGTCCACTTTGGCTCAAACAACGACGGATGGTGCGATCTGACACTGATGTTCCTTGAGCATGAAGTTCACCTTGAATCTCTTTAGAAGTCTTTCTAGGCTCTTTTGTTACCATTCGGATTATCCGTCTCTTAGATTTGTCATCAATTTTCCTCCTGCGGCCACGTCCAGGGAGGTTGGCTACAGTCCCATGGATCTTAAACTTATGAATAATATGTGCAACTGTACTCACAGGAACATCTAGTTGCTTGGAGATGGTCTTATAGCCTTTACCTTTAACATGCTTGTCTATAATTTTCTTTCTGATCTCTTGAGACAGCTCTTTCCTTTGCTTCCTCTGGTCCATGTCGAGTGTGGTACACACCATATCACCAAACAACACAGTGATTACCTGGAGCCATATATATAGGCCCAATGGCTGATTACAAGGTTGTAGACACCTGTGATGCTAATTAGTGGACACACCTTGAATTAACATGTCCCTTTGGTCACATTATGTTCTGTGTTTTCTAGGGGTACCATCATTTTTGTCCATGCCTGTTTCATGAGTTTATTTTTTTACATAATTCTGTTGAAGCATGGTTGAAAAACAATGTCTGACTTTCATTGGTTAACATTTATAGAATTTTAATTTATTATTACTTTTGTCAGATTAAAGTTATTTCTGTGACCATTGTGACTTTTTCTTTCATTGACCAAAGGGTACCAACAATTTTGTCCACGTCTGTATTTCTGATTATAATTTTTTCAGAGGACCCCCCCCCCTTTTCGTCCGCTGTGGTCTCCGTTAGTTCTGGCATCTCATATGCTAATTAGGCGATTCGGTTCAAGTAGGCGGTGACTAGAATTTGTACAGGGCGCGGTTTTCTTCTACCTGGCTAAGAGCGCATCCAATCAGAGCGCCGCGCTCTTAGCCAGGGAGAAGGAGCTCAAGTTCTCGCGAGAACTTGAGCTTTTACACATCCCGAGGCGTGCTTACTGACAGGATGCTGCTGCTGCTGCCGCCTATGCCGCCGCTGCGATCCTCTCCGCCAGGGACGCCAAGATTGCTCACGCCTCTGGATGTGTAAAAGCTCAAGTTCTCGCGAATGTCGCGAGAACTTGAGCTCCTTCTTCCTGGCTAAGAGCGCGGTGCTCTGATTGGATGCGCTCTTAGCCAGAGAGAAGAAAACCGCGCCCTGTACAAATTCTAGTCACCACCTACTCAAACCGAATCACCTCATTGGCATATGAGGCGCCAGAAATACCGGAGACCACAGCAGACGAAAGGGGGGGTCCTCTGAGAAAATAATAATCAGAAATACATCACTAGGGGCCGCACTGTTAGGTAATGTAACTGTTTCTATACATGTTTTTGGGTGAAAGGTCCTCTTTAACATTGCCGGTAGAAAAATTACCGTCACCAACAGGGCAACTATAATACCAGCCTTGCCGGTGAGATACTAGCCGGATGACAATCCTAAATGGATGCCAGTGAAGTCACTTTCATTGGTTACAAGGCCCAGGCGCAGCTTAGCTCTATTCAAGTGAATGGGCCTAAGTTGCAATGCCAAGCATAATCTCTATACAATTTATGGAGCTCTGCTTGGTAAGCTATGAGTACAGCAACCTGCAGGGGAGAGCAGAGTGGATAAGAGTAGTGGGACCAATAACAAGGGTAGCAGTTACTCACGGTAGCAGTCCTTTCTCTTCTCACTCCCCTGCACCGTGTAGTGATGGAAAGGGTGCATCTTTTTTTCCCTTCGGGGCACACCATGGTTTTGGGGTTCTCCTTCCTGGTGGTTGTTTGGGGTGCCCTTGGTGGTGATGGTGCATCTCAAGTATGTCCAGGCTCCTTAAGCCTTTCATTCTCTGGAAAAGTTTGTGAAAAGTACTCTCCAGAGTCTCAAATTTGCACACACATCCTGTTAACACTCCACAATGTTCTCTTTAGTTTTTTTTTCCCTTTCTCTGAAGCTGAATTAAAGCTTTGTCTTCATATTTTTTTGCTTCTCTCGGGCTGGTTCTCATCACAGGGCTATTTCTAGCTTCTGCTTAGTGCTCTGTCTCACACTGTTCTAATCTGTCTCACTCTATTCTTACTCTACTCCTCCGTATGGGAAATGTGTAGTGGTGTTGCTATAGGGGTCGCAGCGATTGCAATCGAGACCAGGCCACTAAGCAAGACAGGATGTAGTGCACACACTATGTCCTGACATTGTATGCAGTCAGGTCACATTACTGTGCGGGCCTGGAGAAGATCAGCAAGCAGGGACAAGAAAACGCCAGACCTGAAGAATAGCGGCTGACCGGAAGAGGTATGTTATTAATTTGTTTTGGGTCTGATCAGAGGTCTGATGGAGGTCTGAGGATAGTAACATAGTAACATAGTATATAAGGCCGAAAAAAAAAAAAAACGTGAGGTAGAAACCAATTTTCCCCACTTAAGGGGAAAAAAATTCCTTCCCGACTCCAATCAGGCAATCAGAATAACTCCCTGCATCAACGACCCATCTCTAGTAGCTATAGTAATATTATTACAGTCTAGAAATACATCCAGGCCCCTCTTGAACTCTTTTAGTGAACTCACCATCACCACCTCCTCAGTCAGAGAGTTCCATAGTCTCACTGCTCTTACCGTAAAGAATCCTCTTCTATGTTTGTGTACAAACTTTTATTCCTCCAGATGCAGAGGATGTCCCCTTGTCACAGTTACAGTCCTGGGTATAAATAGATGATGGGAGAGATCTCTGTACTGCCCCCTGATATATTTATGCATAGTAATTAGATCTCCCCTCAGTCGTCTTTTTTCTAAAGTGAATAACCCTAATGTTGATAATCTTTAAGGGTACTGTAGTCCCCCATTCCAGTTATTACTTTAGTTGCCCTCCTCTGTACCCTCTCCAGCTCTGCTATGTCTGCTTTGTTCACAGGAGCCCACAACTGTACACAGTACTCCATGTGTGGTCTGACTAGTGATTTGTAAAGTGGTAGGACTATGTTCTCATCACGGGAATCTATGTCCCTTTTGATGTAACCAATTATCTTCTTGGCCTTGGCAGCAGCTGTCTGACACTGGTTTCTACAGCTTAGTTTGCTGTTCACTAAAATTCCCAGGTCCTTTTCCATGTCAGTGTTACACAGTGTTTTACCATTTAGTATGTGCGGGTGACTTGCATTATTCCTTTCCATATGCATAACCTTACATTTGTCAGTGTGAAAGGGAACCTGTCATGTGGATATTTGATTATAATCTAACTAATTATATACAATCCTTAACTACTAAAAAGTACCTTAGATGTATTCACTTACTGGCGTGACAGATGGTTACCTCATAATATACACACAAAGATGCCGCATGCTAATGAGCTGATTCGAGTCCGGCGTGATGTCATTGAGTCCAGCGTATATTTAATTCAGAGCTATAGCCACTCCCCTGCTCACCTGCTGCTGATTCCTATGGAAACAAACTGTCATTCAGCAGCAGGTGGGCGGGGAGAGTCAGGAGTTCATGAATATTCATGACTCATCATTATCAGCTGGAGCTTTTCAATACAAGATGTTGGCAGATTGACTGGGTCAATTAAAGAAAGTGACCCAGCATTTTGCTAAGCGAATCAGTCACTTTTTTATGTTGCCCTTAGTTAGGACACCATAAAACTGGTGACAGGTTCCCTTTAAACCTCATCTGCCACTTATCTGCCCAAGCCTCCAATCTATCCAGATCCATCTGTAGCAGTATACTGTCCTCTTCCGTGTCAATTACTTTACACAGTTTAGTGTCATCTGCAAAAATGTATATTTTACTGTGCAAGCCTTCTACAAGATCATTAATAAATATATTGAAGAGAATATGGCCCAATACTGACCCCTGAGGTACTCCACTAGTGACAGTGACCCAATCTGGTTGTGTGCTGTTAATAACCACCCTCTGTTTTCTATCTTTGAGCCAGTTACTTACCTACATACAGACA
Source organism: Bufo gargarizans (assembly GCF_014858855.1). Lineage (NCBI taxonomy): Eukaryota > Metazoa > Chordata > Amphibia > Anura > Bufonidae > Bufo > Bufo gargarizans. The sequence goes on from NC_058080.1 coordinate 468,112,666, forward strand.
TTTTCTCCCAGTCCAAGCATTCTCATTTTTACATACTAACCTCTTATGCGGTACAGTGTCAAATGCTTTGGAGAAGTCCAGATATATGACATCCATTGATTCGCCGCTATCAAGTCTAGAACTTACCTCCTCATAGAAACTCATTAAATTAGTTTGACATGACCGATGTCACGGCTGGAGGTGGGGGAAATCCCCAGCCGTGCGGTGCCAGGAGATGGTAGGGTTACCACTTGGCCAAACAACACAGAATTAGGGAGCTGGTCACCTCCTGTTGCATCCCTAACTCTGACCCTGTCTCCTACCTGCATGGGCCGACCTTGATGGTAGGAGGGCCCATACTCAGGAACCTCGGATCCCTGCTGACCCTCCGCAGATCCCTGACCTAGGAGCTGGGTGAGACGACCTACTCCTCCTTGGAACGGAGGAGCAGGAGTCTCAATGGCCAAGCAACAAGGGGAAACAGAAAACACCTTATGGCAGTGACAGGCAAATGGAACCAACACATCACTCACCTTCCACAGAACAACACAACCAGGAACCCATGTGCAGGTGCTGTTTGTTCAGGACACCAACAATGACAGCACACACAGACATCACACAGGGACCCGGACCATAAGCTGCAATGATACAGAAACCCCACACACACCTAGATAACACTGAATAACAAAGTTTTATGACCAGAAGGGAGGCCCCCACTGGTAGATGGTAATATACAGGAGGCTGCTCCAGCCATGCCTGGCTGAAAGCAACCTACTGAGCCAAGCCAGAGAACGAGGCTTTATAGGCCTAAGTGGCCACACCCACCGGTCAGAACACACCCAGTGACATCACACACACTGGGAAGAGAATTAACCCTTCCAGCACCACAGGAAAGGGAAAACACCAACTTAAAGGGGAAGTACACACAATACATAACACACACCAACACACTCACCTGTTACCGCCAGCAACGGCATGCGTGGCAACCATGTTCTGGGGAACAGCCAGCAGGCCGAGAACCTGCCACCACATGCACACAGCAACAGGCGTTGCCGCGGACAACCGCAGGTGAAGGAAGGTGTCTCCGTGCATACCACACATGACCTAGTGCACCACAAACAGACAACGGGAGTGCACATAAAACACGTTGCCAAGGGCAACCGCACGCATGCCTGTTATCCGCGGCAACCGCACCTGAGGCAAACCACTAAGTGCCTGTCATGGTCTTACCTTCTCACTGTTCTCCTTCGTTTGACATGTGCTGGCCGCCATCTTGGTTTCTGGGTTTCTTGTAGCCTCCCACCCTGCGGCTCCTCCTTCCCACTGGGAGGAGCTGGATGCCTAGCTCATATATATAGAAGGTCTGTGGCTTCAGTTCCTTGCTTGGTCCTCCTGTGTGCACATGCTTCAAAGACTGCTGCTGCTTCTGGTTCCTGATCCTGGCCTCGTCTGACTACCCCGTTGGTTCCCGATCCTGGCTTCGTCTGACTACCCCGTTGGTTCCTGATCCTGGCTACGTCTGACTACCCTCCTGGTTCCTGACCTCCGTCTACGCAAGACCCTGCTTCGGTTTAGCCATCCGTTTGGACTTTAGCTACGGCTTGATTTTCAATAAAGCCTTCTTATTCCACCTATCTCTGTTGTACGTCTGGTTCATGGTTCCATGACATTAGGACCAAGCCATGAATTCTGACGGTACAGGGCCATCCTCGCTACCTACGCTGGTTGCCAGACTTGATCAGCAGGATCACCTGTTGGGTCGGTTCGCTGTGGCGTTACAAACCCTGCTTGAACGCACGGCTCATTTAGCTTCCGTTGCCGATGGGTCGGTTGTCGCTCCTGGGCCCGCTCCTACTGCCGCTCCGGTTGTTGCGCCAGAGTCTACCCCGACACCTGTTGCTGCACCTGCGGTGTTTCGGGGTATGACCGGTTCTGCCCCCCTTCCACAGCGCTTTGGGGGAGAGCCAACTCAGTGCCGAGGTTTCCTTAACCAGGTGGCCATTTATTTCGAGTTGCTGCCACATGCCTTTCCTACTGAGAGATCAAAGGTGGGCTTCTTGATCTCGCTGCTCTCGGACAAGGCCTTGGCCTGGGCCAGCCCTTTATGGGAGAACAACAATCCGGTGGTTGCCGAGTTTTCCGGTTTTGTTGCTTCTCTTCGGAAGGTATTCGATGTGCCGGCTCGTGCTGCCTCTGCTGCGAAGCTCCTTATGTCCATCAAACAGGGTTCACGATCCGTAGCTGAATACGCCATTGAGTTTCGTACCCTGGCAGCAGAGGTGGGCTGGAATAATGAGGCTCTGGTCGCTGCTTTCTCTCATGGTCTCTCGGATGCCTTGAAGGATGAGATTGCAGCCAAGGACCTACCAGTGGAGCTCGAGTCCCTTATTTCTTTCCTGATTTTGATTGACACCAGACTCAGGGAGAGACCTTCCTTTAAGGAGAGCCTGCGGAGGCCTTCTAACAGATTGGCGCCTACGTTTGCTGTCCCACCCGTGCCTCCCTCTCCTCCCACGCCTCCTGGGGATGACTGGTCTGGGGGTCAACCCATGCAGCTGGGGGTTGCTCGCCTGTCCGAGGGGGAGAGGGTACTCCGGAGACGCGAGGGCCGATGCATGTACTGTGGTCTCGGTGGGCATTTTCGGTTGGCATGCCCGAACCGTCCGGGAAACGCTCGCACCTGAGATCCTGTCGGGGGCAGATCTTGGGTGGAGTCTCCTCGTCCCCGGTTTCCCGTGTTGACAAACCACTGATTACTGTTGTCCTCTCCTGGGTCGGGGGCTCGGTGACGACCCAGGCGTTGGTGGACTCTGGTGCTGGTGGCTTGTTCATTGATAGTGTGTTCGCCGCCGCCAATTCCATTCCTCTGCAGCCTCGAGGTTCCCCACTGGCTCTTGAGGCGATAGACGGCAGACCCCTTCTGCCGCCACACGTGACTCAGGAGACCCTTCCAGTGGGGATGGCCATTGGTGCCGTTCACAGAGAGTCGGTCTGTCTCCAGGTTATTTCGTCTCCACACTACTCGGTGGTCTTGGGGTACCCCTGGCTCCAGAAGCATAATCCGACTTTCGATTGGAGATCGGCCGAGATCCTCTCGTGGTCACCGCAGTGTGGGGCTAGTTGCATCCATGGGCCTGTCAAGGTGCTGTGTACTTCCTCGGACTCTCTGTTGCCTCCTGAATACGAGGAGTACCGGGATGTATTCGATAAGGTGCGTGCGGTTGCCCTACCTCCGCACCGCCCATACGATTGTGCCATAGAGTTACAATCTGGTGCCGTTCCTCCTCGTGGCAAAGTCTATCCACTGTCGGTAGCGGAGAATGAGGCCATGGAGGAGTACGTGAGGGAGGCGCTTTCACGCGGACACATTCGCAAATCCTCGTCCCCGGCAGGGGCTGGATTTTTCTTTGTGAAAAAGAAGGGCGGTGAGTTGAGGCCTTGCATCGACTACAGGGGTCTCAATCGCATCACGATCAAGAACGCTTACCCGATACCCTTGATTTCCGAGCTGTTCGATCGCCTCAAAGGGGCCACGGTCTTTACCAAACTCGACCTGAGGGCGGCATATAACCTGGTAAGGATCAAGGCGGGCGATGAGTGGAAGACCGCGTTTAACACCAGGACCGGTCATTATGAATCCTTGGTTATGCCCTTTGGGTTGTGCAATGCGCCCGCAGTCTTCCAGGAATTCATCAACGATGTTTTCCGTGACCTGTTGCAGCAGTGTGTGGTGGTCTATTTGGATGACATCTTGGTATATTCTGCATCCATGGAGGCCCACATTCTGGATGTCAGACGAGTGTTGCAACGCTTACGAGAGAACAAGCTGTTCGGTAAGCTTGAGAAATGCGAATTTCACCGATCCCAGGTAACCTTCTTAGGTTACATCATTTCCGCTGAGGGGTTCTCCATGGATCCTGAGAAGGTTTCGGCTGTCTTACAGTGGCCCCAGCCCAGTGGGCTTCGTGCCCTGCAGCGCTTTTTGGGCTTCGCCAATTATTATCGGAAGTTCATCAGGGACTTTTCCATGCTAGCCAAGCCTCTCACGGATCTGACCAGGAAGGGCAGTAATCCTCAGGTCTGGCCGCTCGAGGCCATCCGAGCTTTTGAGGCTCTAAAGTCCGCCTTTGTGTCGGCTCCGATTCTGTCGCATCCCAACCCTGGGTTGCCTTTTGTCCTCGAGGTGGACGCGTCTGAGACGGGAGTAGGCGCCCTCCTGTCTCAGCGTAGAACACCAGAGGGTCCTCTGCTTCCTTGTGGGTTTTACTCCCGGAAACTGTCTTCCGCGGAGTGCAACTATCAGATTGGTGACAGGGAGTTATTGGCCATCGTGCAGGCCCTTAAAGAATGGAGGCACTTGCTCGAGGGCTCGGTGGTTCCGGTTCTCATCCTGACGGACCACAAGAATCTGACCTACCTCTCTGAGGCCAAGAGATTGACACCACGTCAGGCCAGATGGGCTCTGTTCTTGTCACGTTTTAATTACGTGGTCTCCTACCTACCCGGTTCCAAGAACATCAGAGCGGATGCCTTATCACGGCAGTACTCCGAGCTGTCCGGGGAGGAGTCGATTCCGACTACGGTCATACCCCCGAATCAGATCCTGGCTGCTATTCGCACCAGCCTGACCTCTCCTCTGGGTGAGCAGATTTTGGCGGCTCAATCTGGTGCTCCCTCTGGGAGACCCAACGGCAGATGTTTTGTGCCTGAGGAGTTGCGCACTCGGTTGTTGCGAACCTACCATAACTCCAAGGCCGCGGGGCACCCTGGAAAGAATCAGCTGTCCTGGGCGGTTTCACGTCTGTTCTGGTGGCCTTCTCTACGTTCCGACATCGCCGCATATGTAGCGGCATGCTCCGTTTGTGCCCAGAGTAAGTCCCCTCGGCACCTTCCGTTGGGCCTTTTGCAACCCATAGCCACCGGGGAGCGTCCATGGTCACACCTGGGGATGGATTTCATTGTGGACCTTCCTGCATCCCGAGGCCATACGGTCATTCTCATGATTGTGGATCGGTTTTCCAAAATGTGCCACTGTGTTCCTCTCAAGAAGTTACCCTCTGCACAAGAGTTGGCCTCGATTTTTGCCAGGGAGGTCTTCCGGTTGCACGGTTTGCCCAAGGAGATTGTGTCAGATCGGGGGAGTCAGTTTGTGTCCAGGTTCTGGCGCGCCTTTTGCTCCCAGTTGGGGATTCATCTCTCTTTCTCCTCGGCCTACCACCCTCAGTCCAATGGGGCCGCAGAACGATCCAATCAGGCCTTGGAGCAATTCCTTCGTTGCTATGTCTCCGATCACCAAGACAATTGGGTTGACCTCCTGCCTTGGGCTGAGTTTGCCAGGAACACGGCGGTGAACTCTTCCTCTGGGACGTCTCCCTTCATGGCCAATTATGGGTTCCAACCTGCCGTGTTACCGGAGGTATTCTCTCCCCAGGATACTCCGGCTGTGGAGGATCACCTTTCCGTCCTACGTACTTCTTGGGTACAGATCCAGAGGTCCCTTGAGGTCTCTGCGCAACGCCAGAGACTCCAGGCTAATCGCAGACGAGCGCCCGCTCCTTCCTACCAGGTCGGAGACAGTGTATGGTTGTCCACCCGCAACCTCAACCTTCGAGTGCCCACTCCCAAGCTGGCGCCTCGCTTTGTTGGTCCCTTCCGAGTGCTTCACAGGGTAAACCCGGTAGCCTATGCCCTTGCGCTTCCTCCTGGCATGCGGATCTCCAACGTGTTTCATGTCTCCCTGTTGAAGCCATTGGTGTGTAATCGTTTCACTTCCTCGGTTCCTCGGCCCCGTTCGGTCCAAGTGGGCAATCGTGAGGAATATGAGGTGAGCAATATCCTGGACTCACGCCTGGTCCGCGGTCGGTTGCAGTTTTTGGTCCATTGGCGTGGTTATGGTCCAGAGGAGCGTTCCTGGGTTCCCTCCACAGATGTCCATGCTCCTGCGTTGCTCCGAGCCTTCCACGCACGCTTCCCTCTGAAACCGTTCCTTACTCCGCGGAGGAGGGGCCCTTGAGGGGGAGGTACTGTCATGGTCTTACCTTCTCACTGTTCTCCTTCGTTTGACATGTGCTGGCGGCCATCTTGGTTTCTGGGTTTCTTGTAGCCTTCCACCCTGCGGCTCCTCCTTCCCACTGGGAGGAGCTGGATGCCTAGCTCATATATATAGAAGGTCTGTGGCTTCAGTTCCTTGCTTGGTCCTCCTGTGTGCACATGCTTCAAAGACTGCTGCTGCTTCTGGTTCCTGATCCTGGCCTCGTCTGACTACCCCGTTGGTTCCCGATCCTGGCTTCGTCTGACTACCCCGTTGGTTCCTGATCCTGGCTACGTCTGACTACCCTCCTGGTTCCTGACCTCCGTCTACGCAAGACCCTGCTTCGGTTTAGCCATCCGTTTGGACTTTAGCTACGGCTTGATTTTCAATAAAGCCTTCTTATTCCACCTATCTCTGTTGTACGTCTGGTTCATGGTTCCATGACAGTGCCCCCAGCGGCGGTTGACACAACACCAAAACCGCGGGTAACTGCATGCGGCTCCCAAGGAGTCACGACCATGACCAAGGGTCGTGACAACCGATCCCTCATAAAGCGATGCTGATATGGCGTTATTTGCTTATTTTCCTTGAGGTACTCCAAGATAGCATCTCTTAGAAAACTTTCAAACAGTTTACCCACAACAGATGTTAAACTTACCGACCTATATTTTTCAGGCTCAGTTTTTGGACCATTTTTGAATATTGGCACTACATTTGCTATGCGCCAATCCTGTGGAACAGTCCCTGTCAGTATAGAGTCCTTAAATATCAGAAATAAGGGTTTGTCTATGACATTACTTAATTATCTTAGGATACAGGGTTGTATGCCATCTGGTCCTGGTGATTGTCTAATTTAATCTTTTTAAGAAGCCGCTGTACTTCTTCCTGGGTCAGACAGGGCACTTTTAATGGGGAATTAACTTTTACATTCTGCATTTAATCTGACAGTTTATTTTCTTCAGTGAATACAGTGGAGAAAAAAAAAATTTAATAGCTTCGCTTTCTCCTCATCGCTCTCTGCAACTCCCCCCTCATTACTCTGTAGAGGGTCGACATCTTCAGATTTATACTTTGTACCATTTATATAATCGAAAAACATTTTAGGGTTAGTTTTGCTCTCTTTGCCAATTAATCTCTCAGTCTCTAGTTTGGCTGCTTTTATTTGTTTTTTACATATTCTATTTTTTTTCCTTATAGTTTTTCAATGCTTCCTCGCTACCCTCATGTTTTAGCGATTTAAATGCTTTCTTTTTCTCATTTATTGCTTTCTTTACAGTTCTATTTGTCCACATAGTTTTTTTCTTGTTCCTTAACCTTTTATTCCCATAAGGTATGTACCTCTCACAATTAGATTTTAGGATGCTTTTAAAGATATCCCATTTTGTGGCTGTATTTTCTTTTTTGAGGATTTTGTCCAAGTTAGTTAGGCCTATGCCCTCTCTTAGTTCACTAAATTTAGCTTTTTTGAAGTTTGGTATTTTTGTTCCTCCCTGAAGAAACACTTTTGTATGATAATTGGAAGGTTATTACTTTATGGTCACTATTTCCCAGGTGTCCCCCGAACTGCACATCTGTTGTTCTGTCAGGTCTATTGGTTAATAATACTAAGTCCAGTATGGCTGTCCCTCTAGTCGGGTCCTGAACCAGTTGGGAGAGGTAATTGTCTTTGGTTATTGCCAAGAACCTGTTTCCCTTATGAGATATACAAGTTTCAGTTTCCCAGTCTATATCTGGGTAGTTGAAGTCCCCCATAATAACAACCTCATTATGACTTGCCGCCTCGTCTATCTCTTTTAGTAGCAGATTTTCTGTGGACTCTGGTATTAGGTGGTTTATAATAAACTCCTATTAGTAATTTATTATAGTTTTTGCCTCCATGTATTTCTACCCACAGTGACTCCACATGTTCATGTCTCTCACTTATATCTTCCTGGACTTAACATAAAGGCAGACCCCTCTCCAGTTTTGGCGATCTTTTCTAAACAGACTGTAACCCTGTACATGAACTGCCCAGTCATAGCTATTATCCATCCATGTCTCAGTTATTCCCACTGAGGATCTGATAAGGGGGTCTGAGGATCTGATATGGGGGTCTGATCTAAGGATCTGATATGGGGGTCTGATCTAAGGATCTGATATGGGGGTCTGACATGAAGGTCTAAAGGGGGTCTACTCTGAATTATGATATGGAGGTCTGAAGATCTGATATGGGAGTCTGATTTGAGGATCTGATATGGGGGTCTAATTTCAGATCTGATAGGGGGTTTAAGCTGAGGTCTTATAGGTCCTATCTGAGGATCTGATATGGGGGTCTGAGAAGCTGATATGGGGGTCTGATATGGAGGTCTGATCTGAGGTCTGATATTGAGTTATGATCTGAGGATCTGATATGGGGGTCTGGCATGGAGATCTAAAGGGGTCTGATCTGAAGTCTGATATGGGTGTCTGATTTGAGGATCTGATATGAAAATTTGATTTGAGGATCTGATATGGGTGTCTGATCTGAGATCTGATATAAGGGTCTGATCTGAGGTCTGATATGGGGGTCTGATCTAAAGATCTGATATAGGGGTCTGATTTAAGGTCTGATCTGAAAAGTAAGGGTTTTTTTTTTGTATGGGCACACATTATAAGTGGTATTTTTTGTACTCACGCACATTGTAAGAGAGTATTTTTTGTACTGGTGCATGTTGAGATGGGGCATTTTTCTACTGGCCCACATTATTAGGAGAATTATTAATGCTGGGGGACTACGGGGAACATGATTACTAGTATAGGCAGAATGGGGGTATTCTTATTATTGGTGGCACTGTTAACACTATGTAAGTGCAGATGGTTATTTCTATTGGTGTGACGTTGGGGAGCACTATTACTGTGGGGGCACCCTGGCACAGCATCAGTGTAGCACAACTATTTTTGGGGGACATTATGTCTGCACTATTAGTGTCAGGGACACTATTTGCTGTGTGCAGTTAATTTATAGGACACTGCGTGCCAATAATTATTAAAGGGGGCACTTTTTTGTGTGGTGCTAGTATTTTCAGTAGGATTATCTGTTTCTGTAGTATTGGGGAGCATGTGGCCACAGTCAGGTGCGTAACTACCACAGTGGCAGACCATGCGACTGCTATGGGGCCCAGGGCAAGAGGGGGCCCAGTTGGGATCATCCCCTCTTCTACTGGGGATGAAAACTTGATCATGACTCTACCCTCTAAAGGAACAAATTTTAGCAACTGAGGCAGTGGGAAAAAAAAATGGGCCAAGGGTCATTGAAAGGGGTTTAGGAGGAAACCCTTCTGTCCTGTGTCTGTGTGTGGGGGTAATCCTTGCTATGGGACCTTTACTTCCTTACTTATGTACCCACTGTACCCACTGGCCACAGTATTGGGGTCTTGATGGGAAAATAAGACATCTTTTTGCACGAGGGCCCATGAGCATTTAGCTATGCCCCTGGCAGAGTGGCATAGCTGCACCTAGCAACGGCTGTTACTCCCTGTGCAGGTCACATACAGAAAATGCATAATATATATTCTTAACCCTTTAAGCTAGGCATCCTCAAACTGCGGCCCTCCAGCTGTTACAAAACTACAACTCCCAGCATGCCCGAACAACCTACAGGTATCAGCCTACAGCAGGGCATTGTGGGAGTTGTAGTTTTACAACAGCTGGAGGGCCGCAGTTTGAGGATGCCTGCTTTAAGCAATGAGTCACTGCCTTGGCAGCGCAAAGCTCCATGAGGAGGCCACAGTAATCACCAGAACGCCACGTCCCCTTCAAATGACTGAACAGCAGGGGTGCCAGGTTTTCTGACCCCCAATGATCAGATCTTGATTACCTTTTTTTGAGGACCCCCTTAATGCTAGAAAATAAATATACACTTTTAATTTTCTGGATTAGATTTTTAAAGATTTTCGAGGAAGATCTCCTTAGGTTTGCATGCCTCATGCTGAATATTTCATTTTATAGCCATGGAAAAGAAATCGTACAACATTGAAAGTGAATACGTAGGAGAATACATTGTTTTTAGAACTGTGTGAAGGGCATTGGAAGTCTGTTAATCTGCTTTGACAGTCATTCATCCATTAGCCTTTCAACAACACGTATAATATTTCAATTGGCTAATCTCAATCACAAAGCTAAAGCATAAAAATCTAATCAGACGTTTCTTAAACAAATCCATCAGCAGCTGAATTCATAGAAATGTTACAAATGGCAGTTACATAACATTTTATTCACAAACTGTCATCTATTTGTATTACATAATGTACTGGGAAAAATAATTCCTGTTTAACATGAATCTTTCATGAAATCTTTTCAGAGCAGAAAACTGCAGTTTAATATCAGCAGAGCAACACTGGCAAAATTACTTGTGTTACTCTTAAAACATCAAAAGCAAGACTTACCAAACAATCATAAAAATGAGGGACTAAATTAAATTATTCCAGACCTACAAGTGCTATGGGGTCAAGCAGCTCAGAGTCTCTGCAGATCATGAGCACAAATTTATATATTTTAAATTTTGCATTGTATTTTGTATTGTATTGTACCACAATGTTGTAATGTTAGTGAAATTTACTGTTGGACCTATATACAAATACATTTGGAGTATGTTAACTACTTCCCTACCACGCAAGACTATGGGGAACATTTATCAAAACTTGTGTAAAGAAAAATTGACTTATTTACCCATAGCAACCAATTAGATTCCACTTTTAATTTTCCATAGAAGGTCTGAAAAATGAAAGGTGGAATATGATTGGTTGTTATGTAGCAACAAAGTCACTTTTCCTTTACAACAGTTTTGATAAATCTACACCTACGTATATACCTTGGCAGGAGAGTGGGAGCCATGGCCACTGAACCTCTGACACAACATCTCATCAGGGCCACTATCACTCCCATCCTCTGCAAAAACTCTGCAGGGGCTCACTGCACTTTCTAATGGCACCATTTATTATTGCATACAATGTAGTGGGAAACTGGAAAAAAATTCCTATGTGCTGAAACTGACAGATTCTGTAGGGCCAATACGATTAGAGCAATACCACATTTATAAAGTTTTTCTTGTGTTTTAATACTTAAAAAAAATAAGCACTTTGGGGGAGATTTATCAAAACTGGTGTAAAAAAGAACTGGCTTAGTTGCCCATAGCAACTCACAGCTCCTTTGGAAAATGAAAGGTGGAATCTGATTGGTTTCTATGGGTGACTAAGCCAGTTTTACTTTGCACCAGTTTGATAAGTTTCCCCCTTTATTTTTTATTTTCATCACCATATTCTGACCCCTGTCATTTTTTATAGTTGCATCTACAAATTTGAAATGTGCTTGACTTTTTGATCAATTTCATCACATATTTTGGGGGGAGGTGAAGCAACGAAAAAATGGCTAATCGGCCACTTTGTTTTCTTTTTCCATTACAGTGTTCATCTAATGGTACAAATACGGTACATTTATACTGTAATAGGATTGGCGTTTTGGGATGTGATGGTACAAATTAACTTTTTTTTTTAATAAGGGGAAAAGTAGGGTGATTTGAAATGTTAAATTTCTTTACATTTTTATTTTTTTTTCACCCCAGGGAGCATTTATGTGCATTCATTAGAGCGCTTCCTCCATAAACTACATTTATTAAAAAATTGCAGTCTATGGGAGATTTAATAAATGTGATAGTCTCAAGCAGGCTCTGGGCCACCACCAAACAATGAACAGCTTTACCAATCTAGGCTTAAGGGCTCATGCATACGGCTGTTGGTCAGCCATTCTGTGCATTGGGGACCGCAATTTGTGGCCCCTAATGCATCGGCAACATCCCTGCTGATTCCACAGATGGATCCAGACCCATTCAACTTGTATCGGTCCGTGATCCGTCCGCACTGAAAAAAATAGAACATGTTCCATTTTTTGCGGTGCGGAGGCATGGACAGAAACCCCACGGAAGCATTCCATATCTCCGTTCCTTCCACCAGAAGCCGGACCTTGTAGATTGCTGACCCATTTCAGGCCGCAATACGGGCATGGATGGGCAACGGTTAGGAAGTAAGCCGTTTGGGCCCAGGAGCTGTGCACCTCTGCTGCCATGCTCACAATTGACCATGGCATCTGGATTAAATGTCGATCACATTATTGCCAATTGCAGACATTAGCCTCAAGTGTCTGCAGTTTGAAACAGCAGAAACCCAGTGGCTATGGTGTCCGCTGCGTTTTCAAGTGGGTTCCATCTTTAAAAACCCAATAGCGCATTATGTGCACCGCACTGCTCGTGAATTGATTAATTATATTTATATGAGAATTATAAAAGGACTTTTTAGAACACAGTTTTTTTATGTATATTTTAAAAATATTAATCTAATTTATTTTATTTTAATTTTTTCTATAGGGTATTTGAACCTGTAATCATTTAATCTCTTGTATGATTTACAGCAATAATTCGTAGTAATAGCAAATTTGCCTGCATTCTATTATACCCTGCCAGAGAATTGGTGGCACAGAAAGCCCCTAACGTCCATAGCAACCAACCTGAAGGCTGCAATTGCGTCAAGGGAGTGTTGATCAGATGACAGAACAGCCCTGTCCGTACAACCACTCAGATGCCATAGTCACTATTGACCATGGTATCTGAGGGGGTAAAAAGTTATTTTTCAATTCTTGCCACTTTGAGTGATGTAATCTGTATAACATTTAGTGCCCTGGAGCAAGGGAGCCTTGGAGTATGGACTTTTGTGAGCATTTGCTCTGTTGCTACTAAGCAAAACCATTAAATCACCACTATCTTGCACTTGGAAGGGTTAACTTGCACTATGATTTATGCCATTTGTTACACCTATATGGGCTCATTTATTAAGTCTGCTGAAAGGAAGCGTCAAAGTTATGTGAAGGAGCAGTCCTTTTATTCTATACTTGCTCCTGTACTTATATTTTAGATTGAATACATTACTTGATATGATTATCCAAATGGGATGGCGGAAGGCAGGCAAAAGCTTCTTTAGATACAGGTCCTTCTAAAAAAATTAGCATATTGTGATAAAGTTCATTATTTTCTGTAATGTACTGATAAACATTAGACTTTCATATATTTTAGATTCATTACACACCAACTGAAGTAGTTCAAGCCTTTTATTGTTTTAATATTTCTGATTTTGGCATACAGCTCATGAAAACCCAAATTTCCTAACACAAAAAATTAGCATATTTCATCCGACCAATAAAAGAAAAAAGTGTTTTTAATACAAAAAAAGTCAACCTTCAAATAATTATGTTCAGTTATGCACTCAATACTTGGTCGGGAATCCTTTTGCAGAAATGACTGCTTCAATGCGGCGTGGCATGGAGGCAATCAGCCTGTGGCACTGCTGAGGTGTTATGGAGGCCCAGGATGCTTCGATAGCGGCCTTAAGCTCATCCAGAGTGTTGGGTCTTGCCGCTCTCAACTTTCTCTTCCCAATATCCCACAGATTCTCTATGGGGTTCAGGTCAGGAGAGTTGGCAGGCCAATTGAGCACAGTAATACCATGGTCAGTAAACCATTTACCAGTGGTTTTGGCACTGTGAGCAGGTGCCAGGTCGTGCTGAAAATGAAATCTTCATCTCCATAAAGCTTTTCAGCAGATGGAAGCATGAAGTGCTCCAAAATCTCCTGATAGCTAGCTGCATTGACCCTGCCCTTGATAAAACACAGTGGACCAACACCAGCAGCTGACATGGCACCCCAGACCATCACTGACTGTGGGTACTTGACACTGGACTTCAGGCATTTTGGCATTTCCCTCTCCCCAGTCTTCCGCCAGACGTCTGCCGCTGTTTCTGGTTCAAAAGTGCCTTGACCTGGGGAATGCGGCACCTGTAGCCCATTTTTCTGCACACGCCTGTACACGGTGGCTCTGGATGTTTCTACTCCAGACTCCGTCCACTGCTTCCGCAGGTCCCCCAAGGTCTGGAATCGGTCCTTCTCCACAATCTTCCTCAGGGTCCGGTCACCTCTTCTTGTTGTGCAGCGTTTTCTGCCACACTTTTTCCTTCCCACAGACTTCCCACTGAGGTGCCTTGAAACAGCACTCTGGGAACAGCCTATTCGTTCAGAAATGTCTTTCTGTGTCTTACCCTCTTGCTTGAGGGTGTCAATGATGGCCTTCTGGACAGCAGTCAGGTCGGCAGTCTTACCCATGATTGCGGTTTTGAGTAATGAACCAGGCTGGGAGTTTTTAAAAGTCTCAGGAATCTTTTGCAGGTGTTTAGAGTTAATTAGTTGATTCAGATGATTAGGTTAATAGCTCGTTTAGAGAACCTTTTCATGATATGCTAATTTTTTTAGATAGGAATTTGGGGTTTTCATGAGCTGTATGCCAAAATCATCAATATTAAAACAATAAAAGGCTTGAACTACTTCAGTTGGTGTGTAATGAATCTAAAATATATGAAAGTCTAATTTTTATCAGTACATTACAGAAAATAATGAACTTTATCACAATATGCTAATTTTTTTAGAAGGACCTGTACATTCTTTAATCAATTTATGTGACTGAAGAAGGAAGAATGAAAGAAGAAACTAAAAACACAAGAATAGAGACTATTTAATATATACTCATATAAAGCACAAATGTGAGTGCTCACAGTTTGTGATAGATGCAGTTATAAATATATTATCAGTTATCCCATAAGAGCTTATTTATACATAAAGGAATCTCTAATTAACACATATGTCACATCCTAGGCAACATTTGCAGAAACTATCAGTTGAAGTCTGAAAATCAATTTTAGATAATGGTTACACTATCTTTAATTAAAATTCAGTGCAGGGAGTACATGTTTCAGGATATCAATCATGCTAAAAGTACAGAGGGTTTTGGATGATATCTTTGTAATACCTTGAAAGATGTAAACTATAATTATGAATGTGACATCAATCCCGACACTGATTTATCAATGAAGAAAAATTTGAATATATCAATTGTATTAAAAATATATTTATGGAAGTTTACAAATCATTGTATAATCCACAGTGTCACAGTGTACTGTTTATGGTGACCTTTTTTCTGTATGGTATATGTTGTCTGTATTATGATATATGATATATGATATAATAGTTTGCATCAACTTTGTACTGTGCCATCACATGACAGATCAGAAGAACTGAAAAATAAACAGTGATGTCAACACGGCCAAACAGGGACAATAGTGGCCCTGTAACAGACTGGTGAGGATGGAAACAGCATGAAGAGTCGCAATAGTGGCCTGGGAAAAGAGTGGGGACTGTGGCAACCTCATGAAGAGTCACAATAGTGGCACCAGGATGGGGGGGATGGGGGGAGGCAACAGCAGTAGCAGTAACAGCACAAGATGGTGGCAGATCACAGTAGGAACAGATAACAGTAGAGACATCAGGCATGTTGCATAAGGCAAGTGGTAGCACCAGAATAGTGGCAGAAGAACGTGGCCAGAAGTAACAGGCCATTTGTCACATTGTTCCAGTGTGGAATCACACTAGAGTTAGATCACAGTTAGCAAGGATGATCTAGTCTGTTGCATCAGGCACCAGTGTCTGGAAATCCTGATTGATCCAGGCCTGATTCATCTTTATAAAGGTTAATCTTTTAAAATGTTGTGTTAAAAAAGGGGTTAACTATGCCACTCTCCGCACTAAACACTTATTCTGATGCCACACTACTCGCCGGCCAGGAAAGCTTGCCCAGGGCAAACGCGACCACAACGTACCCACAATTAAAGTTTGGCTTCCCAGTAGTCCAGGAGATATTGGATCTTGGGTGACAGGATGCAGTCCAAGTATGCCACTACTTGCTGGTTCAGGTTCTGCTCCATGTCCTGCTGCTGCTGGGTGGTTTCTTCAGTAGACGGATAAAGAAAAGTACTCATCAGAGGCTCAAATTTTAAGTTGCCTCTGATGGAGCTGCTTCTGCTTCTGCTCCCCATCCTCTTCCAGCAGTCATGGCAGTGGAGCATAAGCACAGAGAATCCCCTAGTTAGATCCTTGTGAGGATGGGCGGGTGATCGAGCACGTAGGCAGCGAACAACTGACTACAAAGTATATCTTGATAGTAGTTGAATTTTTCATCCTTCTCAGAAGGTGTAAAAAAAAGGCCTCCATTTTAGACCGGTAGCAAAGGTCTAACATTCTGCAGAGCCAGTAGTCATCTCTCTGCTGAGTGGTCATAATGAGGCTGTTACTATGCAAAAAACACCCATTTTGGGCAAAAAACTAAATTTGCGGCCTTTGCTGCATCCTTTAGTGTAAAATACAAGCTTGAAATACTGCAATAATATTTTGGGTTAAAAAAACACCAATTTTTGGCAATATCCTATATCTGGTGCCTTTGAAGCATTTCTCAGTGTAAAATACAAGCTTGAAATACTGCAATAATTTTCTGGGTTTAAAAAAACACCAATTTTTAGCAATACCCTACATCTGGGGCCTTTGCAGCATTTGTCAGTGTGAAATACAAGCTTGAAATATTGCAATAATATCCTGTTATTAAAAAAACACACATTTTTGGCAAAATACTACATTTGCGGCCTATGCTGCATCTGTCAGTGTGAAATACAAGAGTTAGATGCTGCTGTTATATTCTGTTATATAAAAAACACCCATTTTTGTCAAAATACAAAATTTGCGGCCTTTGCTACATCTGTCAGTGTAAAATACAAGCGTTAGATACTGCTGTTATATTCTGTTATTAAAAAAACACCCATTTTGGGCAAAATACGAAATTTGCGACCTTTGCTTCATCTGTCAGTGTGAAATATAAGCTTGAAATACTGCAATAATATTCTTGATTAAAAAAAAAAAAAAAAAAATTTTGGCAATACCTTACATCATTGGGCCTTTTCAGCACTTGTCAGTGTGAAATACAAGCTTGAAATACTGCAATAATATTCTTGCTTTAAAAAACACCCATTTTTGGCAATACCCTAAATCTGTGGCCTTTGCAGCATTTGTTAGTGTGAAATACAAGCTTGAAATGTTGCAATAATATTTTTGGTTTAAAAAAAACACCCATTTTTGGCAATACCCTACATCTGGGGCCTATGATGCATTTGTTAGGGTGAAATACAAGCTTGAAATACTGCAATCATTTTCTGGGTTAAAAAAAAACACACCCATTTTTGCAGTTTTGGCAATAACCTACATCTGGGGCCTTTGCTGCATCTGTCAGTTTGAAATACAAGCTTGAAATATTGCAATAATATTCTGTGTTAAAAAAAAACCACCCATTTTTGGCAATGCCCTACATCTGGGGCCTATGCTGCATTTGTTAGTGTGAAATACAAGCTTGAAATTCTGCAATATTATTCTTGGTTTAAAAAAACACCCATTTTGGGCAAAATACTAAATTTGCGGCCTTTGCTGCATCTGTCAGTGTGAAACAGTGAGATACTGCTGTTCTATTCTGTTATTAAAAATACACCCATTTTGGGCAAGATCTTAAATTTGCGGAGATAGAGGAGAGTGTCAAATAAGGGATGTGGCACTGGTCGTGGTGCTGCTGGTGGAGCTCCTGTTGCAGGGAGAGGACGTGGTCGATCTGTGCCAGCTACAAGCACAAGTGAAACACCTTCCTCAGGTGCGAGTAGGCGACAGAACCTTCAGCGTTATTTGGTCGGGCCTAATACAGTTCTACGAATGGTGAGGCCAGAACAAGTACAGGCGATAGTAGATTGGGTTGCTGACAGTGCCTCCAGTTCCTTCACATTGTCTCCCGCCTAGTCTCCTTCTGAAAGATCAGAGTTGGCACCTGCAACTGATGTCCATCAGTCTTTCACCTCACCCCCTTGCAAATCAGCCAAGCAGTCTGAGCCCCAAGTCATGCAGCAGTCTCTTCTGCTTTTTGATGACTCTGCTAGCAGGGTTTCCCAGGACCATCCACATAGCCCTGCCCCAGAATTGGAAGAGATTGAGTGCACCGATGCCCAACCACTTATGTTTCAAGATGAGTACATGGGAGGACCACTGCAGCACGTCTCGGTTGTTGACGAAACACAGGTGCCAACTAATGATGGCCTTGCGGTTCGCCCGGCGGTAGGTTCGCGGCGAACTTTGCTAGTTCGCGATTCGCCAAACATGCGAACATATGGCGATATTCTAGCCTGCCATATTCTTTTACATTGTGAAGAACTTTGACCCATGACACATCCATCAGGTGGTACAGGACAGCCAATTGAAAAGTTTCAGCACATGGACATACCCCCTACCTTATAAATAGACCCGATCTGGCCGCGATTTTACATACAGTCTTTTGTCAGTGTAGGGAAAGGTTGCTGTGTGGAGCAGCAGGTACATATTGTTAGGGACAAAAACGCTATCAAATAGAGCCACAAAAGTCCTTTTAAGGACTTGTATAGGTGTACTATTGATAGGTGTGCAGCACAGAAGGGTGTAATACACTTATAATATAGTTTCTAACATAGAAAGCATATTATAGTGGATTTGTATTGTGCAGCAGTGGTGAGCGATACTGCAGCTACGTACACAGAGTGACAAACGCAATTAGAAAAAATAATTATAACCGTTGTGGGATACCAGTCGCCCCGCCAAAAAATTGATAGAAGCGGGGTGTTATATACCAATAATATGCTTTCTATATAGTGCATTTGTGTACAGCAGCATTTGTTTGCGGTTTTGCTGCTTTCCCTCTGCTACACACAGTGACAAACGGTATTGGAAAATATAATCATAACTTGTGTGCGCATGCGCGTCCGTGAAAATTATATTGCCGATATTTCGCATTGAAAAAAATTATCAATGGAGATCGCAAATTCGAATAATACATCTGGAATGTCACTGTCCATGTTGTGGGACTATTTGTCCACTTCTAGTGATTATTTATTGGCTGCAAATATGAGCTGAAGGTTTTTCAGGTTTGCCTGCCATTAAAATGAATGGGAGCCGCCATGAACCTGCGGTTCATGAACATTTGATCGCGTTCGCGAACCGTCCTGGCAGATGTTCGTCCATCACTAGTGCCAACTGCTGTGGCTTTCTGCAGGGTGCAGACCGACAAGGAGGGCAGGGGTGAAGACTGGGTGGAAGATGATGTGGAGGATGAAACATAAATCTGACAGTATGTGTGCAGTAAACCTAAATCAGGAAAAGATTACATCATATTTTCAGATGAGTTGTGTCGTAACATAGGAAAGAAAAACACAAAGAAAAATAAGGGGTGTTAACCCAACAACAAAACAACAGTGCAGAAGTAACCCTTAAATTTGAGAGGAGTAGTAAGAACTGTTTCGCCAATCATCCCACCTATAGTGATACGTATGTAGCTTGTCCTGGACCCTTGCAATAGACTGTTCAAAGGAACAAGTGGTATTAACTGCCTGCCATACCTCTTTTATATGGGGCGTGTCCACGGACTTCCAGTGCCTAGTAATGATTAATTTTGTGGCCATGACAATGTGTGCCACTATAGATCTGAAATTATTAGGTATGTCTTCCAGGCCTAATAAGAGGAGAGCTAACTGCGGGGTGAGAGTTAATTTGAATTTTAGAACGCTCCATATTAGAATTTCGGTAGCTCTCCAGAGGGGCCTTACGATGTTGCAGTCCCACAATATATGGAGAAGTGTCCCTTTCTCACCACATTGCCTCCAACATCTATCAGAGGTGTCAGGGAAAATGATGTGGAGCTTGCTGGGGGTGTGGTACCACCTCAGATATGTTTTAAAGATTACCTCTTTATGTTTCGTACTATGAAAATTTTTATGAATGTTGGCAAAGGAAGTATGCCAATCAGATAGCTCAATTTTAATTTCTAGATCTTGCTCCCATTTGACTATGTGACCACTTGTGGAAGAGTTAAGGGACTCCATCAATTGCGCATAGAAAACAGATATACCCCTTTTTTTCTTGAACAAATTGTCAATCAGAGTCTCGGTTTTTCTCTAATCAGTTGCTTATTAATAAAATCTCTGACGTTGAGATAACGATAGAAATCATCTCTGCTAAGGCCAAATTTAGTTTTAAGCTCTGAAAAAGATAACAATCTATCATCTACAAAAAAATCTTGTAGGGATTTGATTCCCATGTTCTTCCATTCCTGTATAGGGATTAAATCTACCTGATCATGCATAAAGTCGAGTGAGCAGTCAGATAAAGGTGAGTAAATCCTTCTCTTCCTTATGTTGAGGAAGGATTTCCAGACCGTGTCTGAAAATCTAATCACATTGATGTAAGCAGGGGGGAGAGGAATACCTAGGATGGGTGCTAACAACCTTGTTTTTAATGATTCCAGACCACAAATGTGTCTCTCGATCTGAACCCAGATCTTCTCTTGACTATTATACCACCAGTGTGAAAGTTGGTCTAAAACTGCTGAGTAGTAATAAAATTTGATATGTGGGACCCCCAATCCTCCTTTCCTCTGATGCCTAATAATGGTCCTAAAGGCCACTCTGGATTTCTTGTGATCCCATATAAACATTCTCAGTCTAACGTTCAATGACGCGAAATATGAATCAGGAATTTCGACTGGTATCGACCTGAAGAGATACAATAGTCTGGGCAGTAGCAGCATTTTGTACGCCGCTATCCTGCCCAACCAGGATACCGTATTTTTGGAAAATTCAGCCATGTCTCTACCCATTTCTGAGGCTAGCTTAGGATAGTTGTTATCAAACAGTCTTGAGGAAGGATGCGACACCTGTATACCCAGATATGTGATTTCAGATTTTTGCCAATCAAGCTTAAATCGTTGTTTAAGATCGTGTAGTAGTAACGGGTCAATGTTGATAGGGAGGGCTTGGGATTTATCTTGATTAATTTTGTAGAACGACATTTGGCCAAAAAAGCCAGCAATGTCAAAAAAGGTTTGTAAAGATCTAAGTGGGTTGGTCAATGTTAAAACCACATCATCCGCAAACAGAGCCAATTTGTAATCATGCTGGCCCAGTCTAATGCCTTGTACATCCGGATTAGATCTGATTGCGGCGGCCAGTGGCTCTATAGACATAACGAACAATAGAGGGGAGAAAGGGCACCCTTGTCTTGTCCCATTAGTGATGTTAAAAGATTCTGACAGGCAACTATTGACGTAGACATTGGCAGAGGGGTTGCTGTACAATGCTCCAATGCCGGATTGAATAGGTCCAATGATCCCAAAAGCCTCCAGTACCTTAAACGCATAGAACCAGTTGATACGGTCGAATGCTTTTTCAGCATCTATCGTGAGGAAGACTGAAGGAGTTTTATATCTTTCACAGCATTGGAGCAAGGACAGAACACGCCTTGTATTGTCTGGTCCCTGTCTGTTTTTCATGAATCCAACCTGGTCCCCATGAATAAGATCTGGTAATATAGTTTGGAATCTATCAGCAATTATTTTTGAATAAATTTTCACGTCCACATTCAGGAGAGAAATAGGCCTGTAATTTTTAATTTTCATCGGGTCTTTATCAGGTTTAGGGATCGTTACAATGGTGGCCTTCAGCATGTCTGCTGGAAACGTGCCTGTATTGAATGCTAAATTGTAAATTCTATGCATATGTGGAAGTAGGGTGTCTATGAACTTTTTATAGTACTCCGCTGAGAAACCATCCGGACCTGGGGACTTCTGGCTAGGTGATGATTTGACAGCTTTAGTAATTTCTCCTAAGGTGATCGGCATATTTAAACTCTGGAGACGGTCAGAGCTAATTTTGGGGAGGTTGAGTCTACCCAAAAAGTCAGTTATATGCGTCTCTCCCAACGGATGTTGAGGGTCAGGGGCTAGGTTATACAAATCTTCATAGTATTGCCTGAAAGCGTTAGCTATGTCTCTTGGGGCCGTTTTGATTTGTCTAGTGAGAGGGTGTATGATCTGGCGGATTTTTGATCTCTGAAATCTCGCTTTCAGGCGTCTAGCAAGCAAAGCGCCTGCTTTATTGTCATGGGAATAGTAATTTACTTTAGATTGTCGTAATATTTTCTCATACTTGACTAGAAGGAGGTTATACAATTGGAATCTGATCCTCTGCAGGTTTTGGGTAATTGAAAATGACGGGTTAAGTTTGTTTTTGGATTCTAGTTCTTTGATCTTATTCAATGAATCATTAATTTCCCTCTCCCTTTGCTTTTTTAAGTATGAACCCAATGATAAAAACGAGCCTCTGATCCTCGCTTTATGAGCCGACCAAATAGTAAACGGATCCATATCTGGAGTGTCGTTGATATCAAAGTATTCCTTGATATCTGCATTTATGGAGTCTGCCATTTTCACATTATTTATGATAGAGGAGTTCAGTCTCCAAACATAATCATTAATTTGGTGTTTATTGATAGAAATCTTCAGCTTGATAGGGGCGTGGTCAGACCATACTATATTTCCAATTTTTGATTCAGAAATTAAATCAATAAGTGGCCTCTCAATCAAGAAAAAATCAATTCTAGAATAAGATTTGCTTTTATGGGAGAAGTGTGTATAATCTCTTTCTGATGCGTGTTTTATTCTCCATATATTGAACATTTCATTTTGCTCAATCAACTTCTGAACTGCTGAGTCCCTGTATCTGGCCCCATGCGTAGTGTCTAGTTCCGAATTTAAAACTGCATTAAAGTCGCCTCCCACCACTAAATGTCCCTTCTTGACTGTATCAATTTTCTTAAATATTTTTCTCAGAAATCTGCATTGTCCCGAATTTGGGGCGTATATATTCACTAAGGTAAATAATTTTCCGTCTATAAGGGCAACTAATATAATGTATCTACCAGCTGGATCAGTATACTGTTCCTGCACGTCCACTGATATAGTATCCTTGAACGCAATTAGGACTCCTCTTTTCTTTTTACTATATGTGGTATAGACAATCTTTGGGAATTTTTTGTGTCTTATGGTAGGGGTATTATTAACAGAAAAATGGGTCTCCTGGGCAAACAGAATGTCGCACCTCCTGTCCATAGCCTCTTTCCACATTTGATGTCTCTTGAAGGGAGAATTTAATCCCCTCACATTAATTGATGTTATAGCTACAGACATGGCCAAAAAACATACACAGCTAAGTATCCCCAAGCGGTCAGGTCAAAACACCAGTTATACTTACTGAGATTCGCGTCACTTCTTGCGTTTAGATGCATGGGTCCAGGGCAATAGAGATGAGTACAGGCGTATAAGAGGGTATAAGATTCTGCAAAAATAACATAACTCAGATAATGGTCTACTGTAAACAGGACAGTAGTTGAAAAAGCTATTAAAAAAACAAATAGCCCCTTAAAAATCAGGGCAAAACCTTGTGGATGGACGGATTCCATCAAAAGGAAAAAACTATAGGGTGGGTTAGTCTGGCTAACATGGAGGGCATTCCCCCACAGTAAAAAAAAGCTCCTTGTAGCAGCCTCAGACGTCATTCTTTATCTCCGCTGTGTCTTTGTTCTTTTGTCCTCGCGTGATCTGGCAGGGTGTTGGCTCTCTTGTGGCCTCTTGGAATTTTCATCTTGATAACGAGGAGGTTTCACAATCTTCAAGTTCCATTGTTCCAGGGTGGCCATTGCTGTCTCAGGGGAGTTTAGCACATGTAGTTCGCCATCTTTGAAAACAAGTACTTTTACTGGAAAACCCCATCTATAGTTGATATCATTGGCAGCCAAAGTTCTAGTAACTGTCATAAAGCCCTTCCTGGCTCTAATGGTCGCCGCAGATAAATCTGTGAATAGCTTTAATCCCGTGAACTGGTCTGGGAGTGAGGGATTCTTCCTTATTTCCCTCATTATCTGCTCCTTTACATGATAAAACGTAAATCGGGCTAATACATCTCTGGGTACTTCTTTGCTCAAAAAAGAGGGTTTTGGCAGTCTATGAGCCCTGTCTATGCTCATCTCAAAGTCTTTTGCATGTGGGACAAGCACTTTAATCAAGTCCGTAATGTACGGAATCAATTCCTTATTTGAAACTGATTCAGGGACCCCTCGGAATTTTATATTATTTCGCCTACTGCGATCCTCCAGGTCAATTACCTTGGCTTGTAGCGCTTCAATCGTATCTTCCACCGCATTATGCCTGTCGATGATCTCGTTCTGGGAGGCTGCAAAGTCTCCCATCTTATTCTCTACATGGGAGACTCTGTCACCCATCTCTTCAACAGCCTGTTGAATGGGGAGAATCGATGCTTTGAAGTCTGAGTTGATTGAAGTCCTCAGAGCCAGAAGCATATCTTTTAACAAAGTAGCAGACAGTTCTTTGTCCGCCGCTGGAAAGCTGGTAAAAGTATCAGGGCATGTATCAGGTAGCTGCTTAATGCTTACCGCGCCCTGGCTCTGGTCCTGCTGCGTCTTGTCCTGAGTCCCGTGCGAACGTGCCGTCGGCGGGGTCTCGATTAAATCCTTGTCGATCCTGTCCGGTTCACCTTGCTCACAGCCACTGAGCTCCGGTGAGTCCAAGGACCGGGTATAACGTTCTGAAGCGGCCGCCGCGGCCCCCTCCATGCTTCTTCCTTTGTGTAATCCGGGAGGGGTAACAAAGGGGCCGGGTGCCGCGCTCGATATTTCCGCCGCTTTATCCGCTGGTTTCCCCTTCTTATATGGGGTGCAGGGAGGTAATTGAGGAATTCTTCTCTCCGTACTGATCGGAGTGGTAAAGGACGATTTTCTCTCCGGCGCAGGGGCCCTCCGGTAGCTGGAGGCCGATGATGCATCTGATGCTGTTTCAGCATCGTCCCTGTCTTCTCTCTCATGGCTAGAAAAAGAACGATTCCGTCTAGTAGAGCGCACAGAATTCTTTGCTCTCTTCATCCTTGAGCTTCTGGACCTTTTAGTATTAAAAAAGTAATCCATTTTGAGGCAAAAATTTGCTTTTTAGTCGCTTTTGAGCTAAACTGCAGAGGAGCTACTCCTTCATGCGACCATCTCCCTCAGCAGTCAAGCCACGCCCCATGAGTGGTATTTTCTGTAGTACTATTCTCATCAGTTTAATCCCTGTTATGTCCCATATCAGGGATTGCCTTTTGTGAAAAAAAAATTTGGCCGGGTACCTTCGACTGCCTGCACAGTGACAGACCAAACTCTGATACACCAAACTGAATTGATTTTAGGAATCGGGAGATGGAAAAAGCAGCTTGGTCGGTCCTCTTACTCCCAAGTTGGGGCACTGCATGTGCACGGAGCTATGTGCTGTGACACCCTATATGACTGGTGTCTTAACTAGTACTATTCCGATCAGTTTAATCCCTGTTACGTCCCCTATCCGGGGACGTGTGTCGAATTGATTAACCATTGTCGAATTAACGAACCATTACAACATCCTGCAATAATTTAGTTCTAAGCTTTGTACTTGCTTTGTATTGGAATTGATGGGGATTTTTTTAATTGTCTGCATTATTTCTAATAAACTATTAAGAGACTTTATTATGATTTTTTTATTTTATGTATTAAAAACCCATACAACAAAAAAAAAAAAAATATTATGTTTTTTCTATGACAAATTATCCAGCCGATCGCTTTTGGTCTGATCATAATGAAGCAACGGCCTTATCATCTGTGGTGTGGCTACATTGCCAACACACTCATAGAGGTGATGATCGCTTCATTGTGATACGCAAGCCCCTTCAACACAACAAGGTAACGATCACGAAGGGGAATTGACACTTGTATGTGCCTTTCTTTTGTTTTGTTTTTGCAGCCACAGTGCAGCAACATAGGCCAGAAAAATTAGGCATGTACACATGCCTGAAAAATAATGGTATTGTTGAAGCCGCTGTTGTAGCAGCGGCCGGAAAAATTGATGTTTTCAAAGCAGAAAGGTGACTAAAACATTGCGGCTTGAACCCTAGTTGGTGGCGGAGAATTCACGAAAGTCATCCGGTATGCAGACATTAAATACAGCAGCGTGGGGACCATTTTGATGCCATGGCATGTCATCAGGCCTTTTGTTAGTCAAACGTATCCCCTACTGTCAGTCCCTTCGGGATCCATGTCTCATTCATCTTAATGAAGGTGAGGTAATCAACACTTTTTTGACCGAGGCGACTTCTTTTGTCAGTGAAAATGCCTCCTGCTGCACTGAAGGTCCTTTCTGACAGGACACTTGAAGCGGGGCAGGCCAGAAGTTCTATCGCAAACTGGGATAGCTCCGGCCACAGGTCAAGCCTGCACACCCAGTAGTCAAGGGGTTCATCGCTCCTCAGAGTGTCGATATCTGCAGTTAAGGCGAGGTAGTCTGCTACCTGTCGTTCGAGACTTCTCTAAGGCTGGATCCCGAAGGGCTGTGGCGATGTGTAGGACTGAAAAAGCTCTGCATGTCTGTCATGGAACCATGAACCAGACGTACAACAAGAGATAAGTGGAAAATAAGAAGGTTTTATTGAAGAGCAAGCCGTAAGCAAAGTCCAAACGGATGGCTAAACCGAAGCAGGGTCTTGCGGAGACAGAGGTCAGGAACCAGAAGGGTAGTCAGACGAAGCCAGGATCAGGAACCAACGGGGTAGTCAGACGAAGCCGGGATCAGGAACCAACGGGGTAGTCAGACGAGGCCAGGATCAGGAACCAGAAGCAGCAGCAGTCTTGGAAGCATGTGAACACAGGAGGACCAAGCAAGGAACTGAAGCCACAGACCTCCTATATATATGAGCTAGGCATCCAGCTCCTCCCAGTGGGAAGGAGGAGCCGCAGGGTGGGAGGCTACAAGAAAACCCAGAAACCAAGATGGCCGCCAGCACATGTCAAACGAAGGGAACAGCAAGGAGGTAAGACCATGACAGTACCTCCCCCTCAAGGGCCCCTCCTCCGCGGAGTAAGGAACGGTTTCTGAGGGAAGCGTGCGTGGAAGGCTCGGAGAAAGACAGGAGCATGGACATCTGCGGAGGGAACCCAGGAACGCTCCTCTGGACCATAACCACGCCAATGGACCAAAAACTGCACCCGGCCGCGGACCAGGCGTGAGTCCAGGATATTGCTCACCTCATACTCCTCACGATTGCCCACTTGGACCGGACGAGGCCGAGGAATCGAGGAAGTGAAACGATTACACACCAGTGGCTTCAACAGGGAGACATGAAACACGTTGGAGATCCGCATGCCAGGAGGAAGCGCAAGGGCATAGGCTACCGGGTTTACCCTGCGAAGCACTCGGAAGGGACCAACAAAGCGAGGCGCCAGCTTGGGAGTGGGCACTCGAAGGTTGAGGTTGCGGGTGGACAACCATACGCGGTCTCCGACCTGGTAGGAAGGAGCGGGCGCTCGTCTGCGATCAGCCTGGAGTTTCTGGCGCTGCGCAGAGACCTCAAGGGACCTCTGGATCTGTACCCAAGAAGCACGTAGGACGGAAAGGTGATCCTCCACAGCCGGAATATCCTGGGGAGAGAATACCTCCGGTAACACGGCAGGTTGGAACCCATAATTGGCCATGAAGGGAGACGTCCCAGAGGAAGAGTTCACCGCCGTGTTCCTGGCAAACTCAGCCCAAGGCAGGAGGTCAACCCAATTGTCTTGGTGATCGGAGACATAGCAACGAAGGAATTGCTCCAAGGCCTGATTGGATCGTTCTGCGGCCCCATTGGACTGAGGGTGGTAGGCCGAGGAGAAAGAGAGATGAATCCCCAACTGGGAGCAAAAGGCGCGCCAGAACCTGGACACAAACTGACTCCCCCGATCCGACACAATCTCCTTGGGCAAACCGTGCAACCGGAAGACCTCCCTGGCAAAAATCGAGGCCAACTCTTGTGCAGAGGGTAACTTCTTGAGAGGAACACAGTGGCACATTTTGGAAAACCGATCCACTATCATGAGAATGACCGTATGGCCTCGGGATGCAGGGAGGTCCACAATGAAATCCATCCCCAGGTGTGACCATGGACGCTCCCCGGTGGCTATGGGTTGCAAAAGGCCCAACGGAAGGTGCCGAGGGGACTTACTCTGGGCACAAACGGAGCATGCCGCTACATATGCGGCGATGTCGGAACGTAGGGAAGGCCACCAGAACAGACGTGAAACAGCCCAGGACAGCTGATTCTTTCCAGGATGCCCCGCGGCCTTGGAGTTATGGTAGGTTCGCAACAACCGAGTGCGCAACTCCTCAGGCACAAAACACCTGCCGTTGGGTCTCCCAGAGGGAGCACCAGATTGAGCCGCCAAAATCTGCTCACCCAGGGGAGAGGTCAGGCTGGTGCGAATGGCGGCCAGGATCTGATTCGGAGGTATGACCGAAGTCGGAATCGACTCCTCCCCGGACAGCTCGGAGTACTGCCGTGATAAGGCATCCGCTCTGATGTTCTTGGAACCGGGTAGGTAGGAGACCACGTAATTAAAACGTGACAAGAACAGAGCCCATCTGGCCTGACGTGGTGTCAATCTCTTGGCCTCAGAGAGGTAGGTCAGATTCTTGTGGTCCGTCAGGATGAGAACCGGAACCACCGAGCCCTCGAGCAAGTGCCTCCATTCTTTAAGGGCCTGCACGATGGCCAATAACTCCCTGTCACCAATCTGATAGTTGCACTCCGCGGAAGACAGTTTCCGGGAGTAAAACCCACAAGGAAGCAGAGGACCCTCCGGTGTTCTACGCTGAGACAGGAGGGCGCCTACTCCCGTCTCAGACGCGTCCACCTCAAGGACAAACGGCAACCCAGGGTTGGGATGCGACAGAATCGGAGCCGACACAAAGGCGGACTTTAGAGCCTCAAAAGCTCGGATGGCCTCGGGCGGCCAGACCTGGGGATTGCTGCCCTTTCTGGTCAGATCCGTGAGAGGCTTGGCTAGCATGGAAAAGTCCCTGATGAACTTCCGATAATAATTGGCGAAGCCCAAAAAGCGCTGCAGGGCACGAAGACCACTGGGCTGGGGCCACTGTAAGACAGCCGAAACCTTCTCAGGATCCATGGAGAACCCCTCAGCGGAAATGATGTAACCTAAGAAGGTTACCTGGGATCGGTGAAATTCGCATTTCTCAAGCTTACCGAACAGCTTGTTCTCTCGTAACCGTTGCAACACTCGTCTGACATCCAGAACGTGGGCCTCCATGGATTCAGAATATACCAAGATGTCATCCAAATAGACCACCACACACTGCTGCAACAGGTCACGGAAAACATCGTTGATGAATTCCTGGAAGACTGCGGGCGCATTGCACAACCCAAAGGGCATAACCAAGGATTCATAATGACCGGTCCTGGTGTTAAACGCGGTCTTCCACTCATCGCCCGCCTTGATCCTTACCAGGTTATATGCCGCCCTCAGGTCGAGTTTGGTAAAGACCGTGGCCCCTTTGAGGCGATCGAACAGCTCGGAAATCAAGGGTATCGGGTAAGCGTTCTTTATCGTGATGCGATTGAGACCCCTGTAATCGATGCAAGGCCTCAATTCACCGCCCTTCTTTTTCACAAAGAAAAATCCAGCCCCTGCCGGGGACGAGGATTTGCGAATGTGTCCGCGTGAAAGCGCCTCCCTCACGTACTCCTCCATGGCCTCATTCTCCGCTACCGACAGTGGATAGACTTTGCCACGAGGAGGAACGGCACCAGATTGTAACTCTATGGCACAATCGTATGGGCGGTGCGGAGGTAGGGCAACCGCACGCACCTTATCGAATACATCCCGGTACTCCTCGTATTCAGGAGGCAACAGAGAGTCCGAGGAAGTACTCAGCAACTTGACAGGCCCATGGATGCAACTAGCCCCACACTGCGGTGACCACGAGAGGATCTCGGCCGATTTCCAATCGAAAGTCGGATTATGCTTCTGGAGCCAGGTGTACCCCAAGACCACCGAGTAGTGTGGAGACGAAATAACCTGGAGACAGACCGACTCTCTGTGAACGGCACCAATGGCAATCCCCACTGGAAGGGTCTCATGAGTCACGTGTGGCGGCAGAAGGGGTCTGCCGTCTATCGCCTCAAGAGCCAGTGGGGAACCTCGAGGCTGCAGAGGAATGGAATTGGCGGCAGCGAACACACTATCAATGAACAAACCACCAGCACCAGAGTCCACCAACGCCTGGGTCGTCACCGAGCCCCCGACCCAGGAGAGGACAACAGTAATCAGTGGTTTGTCAACACGGGAAACCGGGGACGAGGAGACTCCACCCAAGATCTGCCCCCGACAGGATCTCAGGTGCGAGCGTTTTCCCGGACGTTTCTCGCGTCTCCGGAGTACCCTCTCCCCCTCGGACAGGCGAGCAAACCCCAGCTGCATGGGTTCACCCCCAGACAAGTCATCCCCAGGAGGCGTGGGAGGAGAGGGAGGCACGGGTGGGACAGCAAACGTAGGCGCCAATCTGTTAGAAGGCCTCCGCAGGCTCTCCTTAAAGGAAGGTCTCTCCCTGAGTCTGGTGTCAATCAAAATCAGGAAAGAAATAAGAGACTCGAGCTCCACTGGTAGGTCCTTAGCTGCAACCTCATCCTTCAAGGCATCCGAGAGACCATGAGAGAAAGCAGCGACCAGAGCCTCATTATTCCAGCCCACCTCTGCTGCCAGGGTACGAAACTCAATGGCGTATTCAGCTACGGATCGTGAACCCTGTCTGATGGACATAAGGAGCTTCGCAGCAGAGGCAGCACGAGCCGGCACATCGAATACCTTCCGAAGAGAAGCAACAAAACCGGAAAACTCGGCAACCACCGGATTGTTGTTCTCCCATAAAGGGCTGGCCCAGGCCAAGGCCTTGTCCGAGAGCAGCGAGATCAGCAGCAACTCGAAGTAAATGCCCACCTGGTTAAGGAAACCTCGGCACTGAGTTGGCTCTCCCCCAAAGCGCTGTGGAAGGGGGGCAGAACCGGTCATACCCCGAAACACCACAGGCGCAGCAACAGGTGTCAGGGTAGACTCTGGCGCAACAACCGGAGCGGCAGTAGGAGCGGGCCCAGGAGCGACAACCGACCCATCGGCAACGGAAGCTAAATGAGCCGTGCGTTCAAGCAGGGTTTGCAACGCCACAGCGAACCGACCCAACAGGTGATCCTGCTGATCAAGTCTGGCAACCAGCGAAGGTAGCAAGGATGGCCCTGTACCATCAGAATTCATGGCTTGGTCCTAATGTCATGGAACCATGAACCAGACGTACAACAAGAGATAAGTGGAAAATAAGAAGGTTTTATTGAAGAGCAAGCCGTAAGCAAAGTCCAAACGGATGGCTAAACCGAAGCAGGGTCTTGCGGAGACAGAGGTCAGGAACCAGAAGGGTAGTCAGACGAAGCCAGGATCAGGAACCAACGGGGTAGTCAGACGAAGCCGGGATCAGGAACCAACGGGGTAGTCAGACGAGGCCAGGATCAGGAACCAGAAGCAGCAGCAGTCTTGGAAGCATGTGAACACAGGAGGACCAAGCAAGGAACTGAAGCCACAGACCTCCTATATATATGAGCTAGGCATCCAGCTCCTCCCAGTGGGAAGGAGGAGCCGCAGGGTGGGAGGCTACAAGAAAACCCAGAAACCAAGATGGCCGCCAGCACATGTCAAACGAAGGGAACAGCAAGGAGGTAAGACCATGACAATGTCCTCCATCAACAACACATTTGTAAAGCGTCCTGTCCTTGCCGCTGTGGTCGGGGTAGGAGGAGGATTACTTTCACCTCTTCCCCTGTTAGATTCCCGTTGTGCTGTGACATCTTCCTTATAAGCTGTGTAAAGCATATTTTTTAGTTTGGTTTTGAACTGCTGCATCCTTTCTGACTTTCGGTAATTTGGTAACATTTCCGCCACTTTCTGCTTATGCCGGGGGTCTAGTAGCATGGCCACCCAGTACTAGTCGTTCTCATTCATCCTTTTTATACGAGTGTCCCTAAACAGACATGACAGCATGAAAGACCCCATTTGCACAAGGTTGGATGCCGAGCTACTCATTTCCCGTTTCTCGTCCTCACTGATGTCATTGACGGTCTGTTCTTCCCCCCAGCCACGTAAAACACCACGGGTCCCCGATAGGTGACAACAAACGAGCACCCTGGGATGCCTGCTGTGGTTGGTCTTCCTCCTCCTCAAAGCCACATTCCTCCTCTGACTCCTCTTCCTCATACTCCTCTTGCAGCGTTGCCGCAAGTCCGGCAAGCGATGATGACAAGTCTGTCTCTGGTGGTGATGGTGACCACAACTCTTTCTCTTCACGCTCATCTACAGCCTGATCCAGCACTCTTCGCAGGGCACTCTCCAGGAAGAAAACAAATGGGATGAGGTCACTGATGGTGCCTTTGGTGCGACTGACTAGGTTTGTCATCTCCTCAAAAGGACGCATGAGCCTACAGGCATTGCGCATGAGCGTCCAGTAACGTGGCAAAAAAATTCCTATCTCCGCAGAGGCTGTCCTAGCACCCCGGTCATACAAATACTCGTTGACAGCTTTTTCTTGTTGGAGCAGGAGGTCGAACATTAGGAGTGTTGAATTCCAACGTGTCGGGCTGTCGCAAATCAAGCGCCTCACTGGCATGTTGTTTCGGCGCTGAATGTCTGAAAAGTGCTCCATGGCCGTGTAGGAATGCCTGAAATGGCCACACACCTTCCTGGCCTGCTTGAGGACGTCCTGTAAGCCTGGGTACTTAGACACAAAGCGTTGTACGATGAGATTCAACACATGTGCCATGCACAGCACATGTGACAACTTGCCCAAATTCAATGCCGCCAACAAATTGCTTCCATTGTCACACACCACTTTGCCGATCTCCAGTTGGTGCGGGGTCAGCCACTGATCCACCTGTGCGTTCAGGGCGGACAGGAGTGCTGGTCCGGTGTGGCTCTCTGCTTTCAGGCAAGTCAACCCCAAAACAGCGTGACATTGTCGTATCCGGGATGTGGAATAGCCCCTGGGGAGCTGGGGGGATTCAGTTGATGTGCGGCCAGACGCTGCAGCAGAAGAGGTGTCACCAACTCCGCTGCAGAGCCACGCATTCCATGCTTGGCAGCCGTCAGCAGGTTGACCCAATGCGCAGTGTAGGTGATATACCTGCCCTGACCGTGCTTTGCAGACCAGGCATCAGTGGTCAGATGGACCCTTGCCCCAACTCTGTATGCCAGAGATGCCATGACTTCCTTTTCAATCACTGAGTAGAGGATTGGGATTGCCTTTTTTGAAACAAAAACTTGTCCGGGTACCTTCCACTGTGGTGTCCCAATAGCGACAAATTTTTTGAAGGCCTCAGACTCCACCAGCTGGTATGGTAAAAGCTGGCGGGCTAAGAGTTCTGTCAAGCCAGCTGTCAGACGCCGGGCAAGGGGGTGACTCTGTGACATCGGCTTCTTACGCTCAAACATTTCCTTTACAGATACCTGACTGTGGGCAGATGAGATGGAACTGCTGAAGGTGAGAGGCGGAGTGGCGGGTGGTTGAGAGGGGGCAAGGGGGACAGCAGTGGTTGACGTGGCTGAAGATGCTGGACCAGGAGGAGGATGGTGGCTTTGAGTTTGTGTGCTGCTTGTACTCATGTGTTGATCCCATTGGCGTTGGTGATGTGAGATCATGTGCCTTCGCAAAGCAGTTGTACCGAGGTGGGTGTTGGACTTCCCTTGACTCAGTTGATTTTGGCACAGGTTGCAAATGGCATTGCTGTTATCAGAGGCAGACACACAAAAAAAATGCCACACTGCTGAGCTTTGCAATGACAGCATTCTCAGAATTTTTGGGGTTCAGGGTACGTGGCCTCTGAACACTGGGCATTATTCCAGGGCCAGTGGAAATCACAGCACCACGACCACGACGGCCCCTGCGGGGTGGCCTGCCTCTGCCTGTCTTTTTTTTAAGATAAGTGGTACTATGCGTGCAAGGTACTGTGCCACCCTATATAAGTGGTGGGCAGTGGGCACAGTACAGTCTGTGTGGGCCTGACACACACTGGCTTGCAACTGGGATTATATCACAGAAAAATAATAAATTTATTTTTTTTATCTGCAAGGTATTTGTGAGTGACACCCTGTAACGGTATGAGTGGTGGCCTAGCCAGTGGCCACAGTACAGTCTGTGGGCCAGACACACACTGGCTTGCAACTGGGATTATATCACAGAAAAATAATAACTTGATTTATTTTTATCTGCAAGGTATTTGTGAGTGACACCCTGTAACGGTATGAGAGGTGGCCTAGCAGCAAGTGGCCACAGTACAGTCTGTGGGCCAGACACACACTGGCTTGCAACTGGGATTATATCACAGAAAAATAATAAATAGTTTTTTTTAATCTGCAAGGTATTTGTGAGTGACACCCTGTAACGGTATGAGTGGTGGCCTAGCAGCAAGTGGCCACAGTACAGTCTGTGGGCCAGACACACACTGGCATGCAACTGAGATTATATCACAGAAAAATATTAAATTGAATTTTTTTTTATCTGCAAGGTATTTGTGAGTGACACCCTGTAACGGTATGAGTGGTGGCCTAGTAAGTGGCCACAGTACAGTCTGGCCTAGTGAAGTGGCCACAGTACAGTCTGTGGGCCAGACACACACTGGCTTGCAACTGGTATTATATCACAGAAAAATAATAAATTTAATTATTTTACTGTCTGTGACTGAGCCTGCAGCCTCTCACACACGGGCAGCCAGGCAACTGCAATATAAATATATATATATATATATAAAATAAAATAAAAATCAGACTGATGTACCAGCCCTAAAAAGGGCTTTTTGGGGTGCTATCAGGACGCTGTCCTTACAGCAGATGAGTCTGTGGACACAGAACACTGCCCTAACGCTTTCCCTATTAGATCAGCAGCAGCTACACTCTCCCTCCTCTTACTAAGAAAGCAGCTTCCGAATGGGCTGCTGATTGGCTGGAATGTGTCTGCTGACTGTGAGGTGCAGGGTCAAAGTTTGCTCAATGATGATGTATATGGGGCGGACCGAACATCGCATATGTTCGCCCGCCGCGGCGAACGCGAACAAGCCATGTTCACCGTGAACTGTTCGCCGGCGAATAGTTCGGGACATCACTAGCGACGTGCCCACAAGGTGGAACTCCACCTTGCACATGCTGGCCAGACTGTGTGAGCAGCAGCAGGCGATAGTGGAGTTTCAGCTGCAGCACGCACGGGTGAGTCGTTCAACGGAACAGCACCACTTCACCACCAATGACTAGGCCTCCATGGGAGACCTGTGTACCTTGTTGCGCGGTTTCGAGTACTCCACCAACATGGCCAGTGCCAATAACACTGTTCTCAGCGTTACTATCCCACTTCTATGCCTCCTTAAAAAACACTTTGGTCGATGATGGAAGAGGATGTGGCACAGGAGGAGGAGGAGGAAGAGGGATCATTTCATAGGGTTTCCGGCCAGTCATTCACAAGTGGCTCTGAGGGTGGGTTCCTGCACCCACAAACGCCAGATACACAATTGTCCAGCCAGGGCACAGTTCTGGAGGATGACGAGGTGGAGGATGATGAGATGGAGGAGGAGGAACCGTGTTCATAGCAGGGTGGCACCCAAACCAGCTCATGGCCATCACTGGTGCAAGGCTGGGGGGATACAGAGGACACAGACGATACACCTCCCACAGAGGACAGCTTTTCGTTGCTTCTGGGCAGCCTGGCACACATGAGCGAGTGCAGAGGTTCACGGAGGCATCGGCAGTAACAGTCAGTCAGTACAGAGTGTTGGGAGTAAAATCACCAACTAGGCAGTGTGGCAGTTTTTTGTTAAGCCGTCGGAGGAGCTGAAAATTGCCATTTGCCAAATCTGTGGGCAGAAGGTGAAGTGTGGCCAGGGTTCCAATGTTGGCACCACGGCCCTGGTCAACATATGCAGTCTCACCATAAAGTGGCCTGGGAGAACCATGGCTCCAATGTGGTGGTCCAGCCTGTCGCAGTAACTGCTACATCATACATTGGCATGCACCCGATTTCAGGCAGTCAAGGCTTCACCACCTCAGCCAAAGGAAGCTGTCTGTCCTTCCGATCATTCACCATTCCTGATGCTCCTGCTCCTCGCCAGTCATTCCATCAGCAATAGATCACCGAAGCGTTTTCCAAGAGACAACAGTATGCGTGCACTCATCCAATGGGGCAGAAGTTGAACGTGTTCCTGTCCAAGTTACTGGTGCTGCAGTCTCTCCCTTTCCAAGTGGGGGACTCTGCACCTTTTAGAGAACTGATGGCTTGTGCCAAGCCGAGGTGGAGAGTTCCAAGCCGTCATTTCTTTGGCAAAAATGCAGCACAAACCCTGCACACACATGTAGAACAGAAGGTGGGCCAGTCCTTGAGTCTGTGGGTGTCTGCCAAAGTGCACGGCAGCACCAACGTGTGGAGCTGTAACTATGGTCAGGAACAATACATTTAAAACGAAAGAAAGAGTGAGCACTCACAACATCTGCGTCATATGGTAATAGATTATTTTACTTATAGAATAAAAACCTGTACGGTCAAAGAGGGGTAAAACAATTATACACCAATCACAATATAAAATACATTAGCATAGAATAAAAAATAAAATGTTGCAAATTGGTACCAATAATTTCCAACTGATGTCGGGGTGAGAACTCTATGACAGTTTCTGTAGCAGTGTCCAATCGCTACCACTACCTGTTATATCACACACCGCCCATTCAATAGAAATGTCCTGAGAATTCCTCAGATAGGGCACTTTAAAGGGACTGAAGTAACTTGTCTCCAATGTAAACAGTCACCGTGCCAATCGATTCCTCCAGAAATGCTTAATGTGCCAAGCGATTCCTCCAGAAATGCTTAATCCAGCCAAAAAGATAATGGCATAGTCTGTGTCCCAAACTACAATTTTGCAATTCCTACCTGGTTCCTGATGGTGCGTCTCGCTGTGTGGCGTCTCACGGTCCTTCCACGAGGCGAGCGGTGCTGGCTGTTCAGGCGTCTTGCGCCGCACGTCTCAGGCCGGTGACGTCACAGTATCGCGGGATCCAGCAAGTAGGAGTCTGATCAGCAATGTTCTCTGCAAACTGATTCTGTAGTTATTCGCTGACGATTTATTCATGCATGGCCATGCAATCTATAAAAGGGTCCAGTAGACTAGGTGGGCGCTTTTTCCTTTACATTCACCAGACACGTTTCGGGGCATCCACACCCCTTCCTCAGTGGTCGTGCTCGTTTTGAGTTCTTGATTATCTTGGGATCGGGCACCCAATTCTGAGTTAGCAGCACCCACCATAGCCATCAGGTGAGAGCCACCCGCCTATATATATACAGGAAAAATACATGTCCTTTATGGCCCACTGGGTGAATGTCGTTTCTGCACAGCCGCGCCAGCAGCTTGGCCAGGTGACACCGCTTTCATCTCCACGTTGCCACGCCGTTGTTCCAGCGACATTATCTGCCTCCTCATCCTCCATCGGGTCCTCAGCCTCCACTGCAGGGACAATTTACAATGCCCCTCCAGCATACCACATGTGCAGGGCACGGCGGTGTCATGCTGTTCTGCACCTCGTTTGCCTGGGCAAATGGAGTCACAAAGGGGAGGAACTGCTCCATGACTTTCAGCAACTGGTTTGTCCTGGAAAAGCTGTCCTGCCTTGCCAATAGTGTGGCATCAGAGTGAATGTTTAGTGCGGCGGGGGCCATAGTTACCCTAAGAACAACTCACCCAAAATGTGGAGAGACTGACCTTTGTCAAGATGAATCAGGAGTGGATCAGCCCAGATTTCCACCCACCAATGCCTGATGCATCATCCTAGATCATCCATGGTGCCACACCAACACTTTGACAAATGAAACCGGTTTCTTCTGGCTACCTGCCTCAGCTACTATTCTTATGCTGCCACCCGCCTGATGCCATACATCTGATGCCAAATGCTCTTTCTTACACACACCATCGTCAGCGGGAACTGTTATTGCCACCCACCTCTCCACTCTGTCACTGGGTCACCACTTCACCACTCAGGTCTCCTCATGCTGCTGTTGCCAGCTCCACACTATGTCATTGTGCCACTCTGTGGTCTCCTCCTGCTGCTGCTGCCACCTCCACACTCTGTCATTGTGCCACTATGTGGCCTCCTCATGCTGCTGCTAACTCAACACTATGTCACTGGTCCACTCTGTGGCTTCCTCATGCTGCTGCCACCTCCCCACTATTTCACTGGACCACTTTGTGGTCTCCTCATGCTGCTGCTACCTCAACACTATGTCATTGGGCCACACAGTGGACTTCTCAAGCTGTTCTCCCACCCTGCCAATTTATGACTGTGACACTATTTTGCCTTTTTGGCCTGTTTGACATCATCATTTATTTGACCCTTCTTCTGATCTGTCAGAAAATTGGAAAAATTAGATGCACTACGGATCCTGTCGGTGTAGCAGCTGTAAGGCTTGTATGGTCCCATCAGGATTGGCTTATTATTTGGTAGCCAAAGGCAGGAGTGGGTACAAAACACAGAAGACATGCAAAGATTTTATTCACTTGTCATCTCTGTTTTGGATCCACTCCTGTTTTTTTTTTTTCCTTTAGCAATACTGATGGATTACTGAGCAAATGCTGACCGATTGAAGGTTCAACAGACAGGATCTTTTTTTGGGGGGTTATTGTTCTGACAGATCAGAGGAAGGGCAAAATAATCAGTGATGTCAACACAATCTTACTGCTGACACCCTCTCCACTCTGTCAGGGGGGCTCTACTTGCATAAGCGTTTAATAGAACAGGTTCTGTAGACATCTATGTAGAATCAGCTGATGACGGTGTAAAAGGAGTGCACTCTTTCATGCTACAGTACGATCTGCACGGTTCTTTATACCTGGTGCTAACATCGACCTGTAAGGCTAAATTCACACTTGAGTTATTTGGTAAGTTTTGGCCCTGTAACTGGCCAAATAAGTGAATTGTGCAGTGATTCTAAGAGCGACGCCTGTCATCTGCATGTCATACTGACACAGTATTGTTTTACTACCACAGCAGACTTCCTATGGATTTCAATGCAAGGCACAGTGTTCTACACCACTATACAGGCTCTCTGAAGCCTGGAAATATATTTTTTTTAACAAGCAAATAATTTGGGATTGAATCAAATCTTTTCGGAAAATTCGGCAAACCATCCCAATAGAATTTTTGAGAAATTCGCTCATCTCTATTGGCCACTGTGGGTGGGCATGCCAGTAATTATAAGATACTGTATGCTAGGGACAAATAATACCATCCTATTCATATTATAACATCTCATACCATGATGATCTATTTTGGCTACAGGGTTCTATCTATGCCTTGTAATCTTAATAATAAGTTTAAAGCAACATATTAATGAATTCTTTAAGACCCAACACTGCTATCCCTGCCTTCAGGATGTGGTATTAATTTCCAGAGCCCACAGTTTAAAGCAAACAGTGTTAGGCTACTTTCACACTAGCGTTCGGGCGGATCCGTTCTGAACGGATCCGCCCATAATAATGCAGACGGAGGCTCCGTTCAGAACGGATCCGTCTGCATTATATTAGCAAAAAAAAGCTAAGTGTGAAAATAGCCTGGGACGGATCCGTCCAGACTTTCAATGTAAAGTCAATGGGGGACGGATCCGCTTGAAGATTGAGCCACATTGTGGCATCTTCAAACGGATCCGTCCCCATTGACTTACATTGTAAGTCTGGACGGATCCGCACGCCTCCGCACGGCCAGGCGGACACCCGAACGCTGCAAGCAGCGTTCAGCTGTCCGCCTGTCCGTGCGGAGGCGAGCGGAGCGGAGGCTGAACGCCGCCAGACTGATGCAGTCTGAGCGGATCCGCCTCCATTCAGACTGCATCAGGGCTGGACGGCTGCGTTCGGGTCCGCTCGTGAGCTCCTTCAAACGGAGCTCACGAACGGAAACCCGAACGCTAGTGTGAAAGCAGCCTTATCTGCATAGATGACATCTCAATAATCTGGACTGAGGAGCATCTATAAATATCTTCAGTTTCTTCACACTCCAGGTTTGGATAATTTAGATTTCTAAAAAATCTTGCTCAACTGATGAGTGCTAAATCCTCCCTAATCTTATTATAAGCAGTGGTTCTAAATAAATCATAAATTGTTGCAGATAAACAGTTTTAGTGTCCATTCACACGTCCGCAAAAAGGATCCGCAACCATTCCGCAATTTTGTGGAGCGGGTGCAGACCCATACATTTTCAATGGGGCCAAAAAAGATGTGGACAGCACACCGTGTGCTGTCCGGATCCACACTTCCGTTCCACTGCCCCGCAAAAAAATAGAACATGTCTTATTCTTGTCCTCATCCACGGACAATAAAAGGCATTTCTATTATAGTGCCGACCATGTGCTGTCCACAAAATGAAGAACGCACATGTCCGGTGTCCGTGTTTTGCGGATCTGCAATTTGCAGACCTCAAAACAGTTGCGGAAGTGTGAATTGACCCTTATTGATTTCATGCAGCACAGGTTTACCATGCAGAAACATCACTAGATTTTTTTCTCTTCAGTGCAGTCTTTTAAACCAAGACCAGGGACATTTCTGTAAGCCTAAGGCTCTGCCAAGTCAGGTTACACCAAAACAACTGTCGGCTCTTGCAAAACAGACTGTGGCACAGTGAGTCTTTGAGAGGCTACTTTGTACCACACCCTTCTCTACCTGTTACTCACAGGGTTGCACCAGTCACTTGCAAGTATTGCCTTTCACCAACGTGGGTCATTGTATCCATTGTGCTTGTATCTTTTATGGATCCTGCCTATCCTTGGCTGCATACATGCAACCTATACCTAAATCCTAATCTACACAGGACTAAGGTGAAAAACTAGTTATAGTCCAATTTCCAATCACAATCTGGGAAATTGTGGGAAATTTCTTAGCTGCATATTAATGCACAGTAAACAGTAGAAGCAACTTGTAGATACAAAACACCTGCTAACTTACAAATTGTACTGTAACTCTTCCACACAGCTACATTTTTTGCATGAAGGTAGAGGAGAAATGCTTTAAGGCAATTATTGCTGCACTCCACCAGTGAACTCACTCTACTAAAATGTGATAGATAAATCTCTCTTTGGGCTTCAGCACATCAATTTCTCACCTTCCCACTGGGCACCTCAACTACTGACTAACAAACACACAGCCCATAGTGACCCAGTGACAGATTTTAAGGTCTGTCATCAGTACACTGTCTTGTCTCATGCTAGCTATAGCCAGGCCATGCTGCACAGACCCATCTCTCTTGTTCCTCCAGTCTTCCATTCTCTGGATTCTGTCCAAAAGAGCAATTCTTGGCAGGAGGACCACTGCATTGACAGACTTTTGTTGGGTCCCAGAGACACTGCAGACATAGTCACTCCTTTATTTTATTTGCCTAGATTTCAGGCACCACTATCATCTAGAAGCATCTCTTATGAAAATACATCATGTAGATCTAGACCTTTCAGCAGGTTCTTTTGGCTCCAAATGTAAGACTTTCATAGAACACTGCCCTCCTTCTCTAGCTCCACTGTTTACTTAGCATCCATAACTCCCTGTTCCCCAATGCTCCCTCATGATACCTCTTCCTTCACCCTTGTGTTCTCAGATCATCAGTTTCATGATGTATGGCAATAGCAGAGCATTGCTGCCATTATTACACTTCTTCACTTAGTCACGGCTCTAATGTTTGGGTCTAAAGGAGGGAAACCACAGACATAGCGCCATTTAAGGGAGTGACATCAGTTTAGAGTACAATTTAGAGAGGCCATCCTTCACCTTTAGACTTACCTCTACATATAATTAATTCACATTAAAACCAGGACAGGATAAAGTCCAAGTTGGAAAACACAGTATTACAAAAGGAATCTTAGACTAGATTTATTCTTAGAAATATTCTTTGCATTATCACAACATTGTATCACAGGACATGTGTTCAAATTCAGTCTCTACATCTTCTGTGACAATCAATTCATAAAAATGATAAAGATTTTAAATTAAATTTATAGGAACCTGAATGCAACAGTCTATTTTCAGAGATAAAGAAAATGTTCACTCTGGTGGTTTTATCTGTAAATTCCATAAGTTTTTTGTTTTTTTTTCAAACTATAATTTCAAAGAAGAGACACTGAAAGAGGCACATTTTAAGATATAGAACCGAACAACATTTGAAGAGTTATACATTCTGTAGACAAAGAGTAAAAAATTTAAATCTCACTCTTTTCCCTCAAATTGCTAGAAATCCTTCAGACAGAATTTTTCTGATTTACTGACTTGTTAAGACTCCTAAGCAGCATCCCTCAAGCTGTAGGACACATTTTATAGTTAAAATATCTTTTAGGTTTAAGAGATGTGAAGGCTATTTGGGTTACTGTATTGAGATGTCTCCATTAGGTTTCAAAGGTTTTTCTTTCATTATTATAAACTGTGCACTTTGATTACCTTGTCTATCAATGTTCATGAACTCTGAATTATTCTGGGGGACTGGGTGGGACCAATGCAGACCTTCAACTTTTCTTCTGGCACTTTCTAACAGAAGGAGGCTCAAGTGCCGTGCGTCCCGCTTTGACA
The DNA here is from genome assembly GCF_014858855.1 of Bufo gargarizans. Lineage (NCBI taxonomy): Eukaryota > Metazoa > Chordata > Amphibia > Anura > Bufonidae > Bufo > Bufo gargarizans. Next base: position 468,154,955 of record NC_058080.1, read on the forward strand.
TTACACAATTTCTAATATGGTATATGAACATCTCAAAAAATCAATTTAAACGCAACATATTGGAAAATGGGACAAATGTAGTAGGTGAAATCTTACCAGCATCATGTATCGTATGCGCAGCAGCTATATATTGAATGACCAGTGGATCCAAAACTCCTGGCTTGGGAGTGCCTCAGCAAAAAACTAAAAGTGGTAGACCCCACTTCTTAAAATCCTTAAATCCTTTATTAATAATATAAATAACAAATTGATATTGGGTCCATAATCATAAAAAGTCCATGAAAGTATCGCTTACGCGTTTCACAAAGTTATGTGATTACTCATAGCATAACAACACATAGGACATAGTGAATGAATTTAAAAGAAACTTTGGACCAATCACAAAGCAATCTGGAAGTCATGACCGTGTTTATGGCCGTGACTCCTTGGGAGCCGCATACAGTTGCCCGCGGTTTGGGTTGTAGTGTCAACCGCAGCTGGAGGCATAATGTTGTTGGCCTCAGGTGCGGTTGCCGCGGACAACATGTATGTGTGCGGTTCCCTTGGAGTTGTGTGCGTGTTTGTATGCACTTTCGTATGTCGGTGTGCACTCTGTGTTATGTGTGGTGTGCACTTACATCTTCCCCTCACTGTGGTTGCCCGCGGCAACGTTTGGTCGTTGTGTGTACATGTGGTGGCAGTGTCCCGGTCTTCGGGCTGTCTCCCAGGACATGAGTGCCACCCATGACGTTGCCTGCGGCAACAGCCACAGTGTGTTTTGTGTTTTGGACACTTCCCCTTTAAGTTGTGTTTTTCCCTTCCCTGGTGCTGGAAGGGTTAACTCCCTTCCCAGTGTGTGTGTGCGTCACTGGGTGTGTCCGACTGTGGGCTGTGGCTTCTTGGCCTATAAAGCCTCAGTTGTAGGCAGTAGTCAGAGAGGGTGCTTCAGTCATGCTTGCTGGAGACATCCTCCTGGTTACTTACCAACTGCCAGTGGGGGCCATCCTTCTGGTCATAGCAAATACAATATCTCGTTTGGTGTCTTGAAGATGTGTTTGGTTTTATGTTTGTTTATTGCACCCATGGTCCTGGGTTCCCGTGTGTAGTGTGTTGTGTGCTGAGTCCTGTTGTCTGTGGGCTGTACTTCCACATGGGTTCCAGGCTTTGTGTCTGTGGCAGGTGAGAGTTATGTTTGTGGCAAGTACCTGCCATTGCCATAGGTTGCATTTGTTCTCCCTTCCTTGCAGCTTGGCCTGTGAGACTCCTGTTCCTCCGTATCCAGAAGGAACAGGTTGTCTTACCCTGACTGCTAGCCCAGGGACCGGTCGGAGGGTGAGTTAGGGCTCCGAGGTTCCTGAGCATGGGTCCTCCTACCTTAAAGGTCGGCCCATGCAGCTAGGAGTTAGGGTCAGGTTAGGGACGCGATAGGAGGTGACCTGCTCCCTAATCCTGTGGTCCTGGCCGAGCAGCGACCATCTTCCACCATCGCACAGCTGAGGGTTTCCCCCATCCTCAGCCGTGACAGTGACAAGATGAAAAACTGTATAAAGATAAATACCTGTGCTTGGTAGTGCAGCTCAGCCCCATTCACTTCTATGGGACTGAGCTGCACCTAGGCCACGTGACAGATGAATGTGTCATCCCGGGCCTCAGGAGAGCAGCGAGAAGGCTGCGCCACTACTGCAAACAAGCCCTGCCTTCTGACTCCAGAGGATAGGTCATCAGTATTGACATCTCAGAAAACCCCTTGAAATCATTTTTTAATTCATGCCTTTTGGAAACCTGGTGGCAGGAGCATGTATCTAAATGGATTCTCTCATATATGAGAGACTGGAAAATGACTAATATCTAACAGCTTAAATTCAAGTCAAAGGTTGAAATTTAAATTTGAGGTGGATAATATCTAAAAACAGAAATAGTGTACTCTCTAGGGAGAGTCTAACAGGCACTCTTCAAACTAGCTGTTAAGATCTATATACAAACTCATCAAATATGCAATCAGAGGTTTTTAGTAGTGTTGAGCCGCTATGCTCGGCACATGGCGGTACTCGGCCAAGTACCACATGTGCTTGAGCGCCATGCTCGAGTCTCCTCCCCACACGTTTTGCGGCTGCTATGCAGCCAATAAACATGCAGGTAAGTACTGTCCTCACTGTAATGTCAGTAGCCATGTTGGCTACTGGCATTACAGTGATTGGCTGGCCGGAACGCTTTATCCGATGCTATATAGCCACCAATGACGCATGTTCGGCTCATTTGTAGTCAGGGAGAGACAGATAGTGTGGGGAGTGTGATCGCAGCCTATTTAGTTGAAAAACGTTTCGAAGACCTAAAAGTCCTTTTAAGGACTATTGTGTGTGGTTGCAGCAATATAATATATCCATCAATTTTTTTCCCCATCTGTGCAATACCTTCTGTGTGTCAGGGCCAGAGATAGGAACAATATAAGTGCAAAATAGTATATTTTTTCCATCATTATCAATACACTTTCTATAGAGGGTGTCTGCAGTGACTTGCGACATCTGTGCAATTCCTTCTGTGTATCAGGGCCAGAGATAGGAAAAATATAAGTGCAAACTAGCATATATTTTCCATCATTTTCAATACTGTTTCTATAGAGGGTGTCTGCAGTGACTTGTGACATCTGTGCAATACCTTCTGTGTGTCAGGGCCAGAGAAAGGAAAAATATAAGTGAAAACTAGAATATTTTTTCCATCATTTTCAATACTTTATCTATAGAGGGTGCATGCAGTGACTTGTGACATCTATGCAATACCTTCTGTGTGTCAGGGCCAGAGATAGGAAAAATATAAGTAAAAACTAGTATATTTTTTCCATAGTTTTCAATGCTTTATCTATAGAGAGTGTCTGCAGTGCCTTGTGACATCTGTGCAATACCTTCTGTGTGTCAGGGCCAGAGATAGGAAAAATATCAGTGACATCTAGTTTCCTTTTTCCATACTTTTACTTACTTTTACCATATACTGTGCTTGCTGAGAACTGTGACATCCGTGCTACATCTTCCACCCTACCTAGCTTCATGTCCCAGTTTGCAGGGCGTCGCAGGACAAAACTCTTGAAGTCAGACCAGTGCGACCAGGTGGTTGATTGGATTGCTGCAGATAATGCTTCCAGTCGGTTAAGCACCACCCTGTCTTCCACCAATTCCTGTCTCAGTAGACAAGAGTCTGACCAATGGAATCCTCACCCTGATCCTCCTTCCTCCCACCATGGAGATTCTTGCCAAACAAGTTATCCCACACTCGGATATTCTGAGGAGCTCTTTTCATCTCTATTACTTGTTTTAGCCCTCTCGCCAAGCACGCTTGAAGAGGGACATGAGATCTTGTGCCCTGATTCCCAACCTCTTGAGCATCCACAGTCACAAGAACATGACAGTGGGGAATGACAATTAGTGTTTAATGAGGTGGATGATGATGAGACATAGTTGCTAATGAGTCAACCGCAATTACTGTCTCAAGAGGTTGATGAAGAGGATGAGACACAGTTGTCAATCACTGAGGTTGTGGTTAGGTCAACAGATCAAGAGGATGATCAGAGTGAGGAAGCGGAAGAGGAGGTGGTGGACAATGAGGTCACTGACCCAACCTGGGAAGGTGTAAAGCCGGGCGAGGATAGCAGTACAGAGGGGGGAATTCTGCAGCACCGCAACAGGCTGGAAGAGGCAGTGGAGTGGCAAAAGGGAGAAGGTGGGCCACACCAAACAGGCCCGCAACTGTTCCACAGAGCACCCTCTTGAAAAAATCTCCCTTGCCAAGGGGTAGGTGTTCCACAGTATGACGCTTTTTTGAGGAAAGTGCAGACGCCAAAAGAAAAGTAGTTTGCAACCTGTGCCACACCAAAATGAGCCAGGGCGTGAACACTAGCAACCTCACCACCATCAGAATGATTCGCCACATGGCATCCAAGCACCTTAACAAGTGGGACAAACACCTGGGTCCACAATATGTGTCTGCGGGTCACACCACTGCCTCCTCTCTCCCTATGGTACGTGCTGGCCAATCGCCTGTCAAAGGCACAGGCAGGGATGCCTCCCGCCCTGCACCTTGACCTTCGCAAGCACCATCAGCGACCACATCCACTTCCATGTCCCAGCGCAGCGTCCAAATATCCTTGCCCCAGGAATTCTAACGCAAGCGCAAATACCCAGCCACCCACCGACAGGCCATAGCACTAACTGCACAACTTTTAAAATTACTGGCCCTGGAAATGTTGCCATTTAGGCTTGTGGACACTGAGGCCTTCCACAGCCTGATTTCGGCAGCTGTCCCGCGGTACTCTGTCCCCAACCACCACAATTTTTCAAGGTGTGTCGTGCCTGCCTAACACCAACATGTGTCCCGAAACATCACATGTGCTCTTACCAACGCAGTTACTGGGAAGGTCCACTTAACCATGGACACATGAACAAGTGCATTTGGCTATGGACGTTATATTTCCCTGACGGCACACTGTGTAAACGTTGTGGAGGCCGTACCCTGGGATGGCACAGGTGCTACCGACGCTGAGGATTGCAGGCCCTACGTTGGTCAGGGTTTCCGCCAGCACCTACGTTAGTGGCTCCAACTCCCAATTCTCCTCCGCTGTCTCCTCCTCCACTTCCACCTCCGAATTATCCACGTGCAGCACCAGTCAGCCATCAGCCGGTAGCTGGAAGCAGTGTAGCACTGCAGTGGGGAAGCGTCAACAGGCCGTGCTGAAGCTGACATGCTTAGGGGACAAACAGCACACCGCCGCAGAGCTGTTGCAGGGGATAAGAGACCAGACTGAGCAGTGGCTCTCGCCACTCAACCTACAACCAGGCATGGTTGTGTGTGATAATGGCCGTAACTTGGTCGCAGCTTTGGAGATTGGGAACTCACACACATGCCATGCCTAGCCCATGTCTTAAACTTAGTGATTCAGCGGTTTCTCAAAACCTACCCCAATTTGCCTGAGCTACTGGTGAAGGTGCGCCACGTGTCTGCACATTTCTGCAAGTCATCGACAGCTTCAGCTGGTCTGTCAACGCTGCAGCAGCGCTTTAAATTGCCAGCTCACTGGCTGTTGTGCGATGTGAGTACGCGCTGGAACCCCAGCACAAAAAGGGTATATGGTGAAATCTTCCATTTCTCCTCCTCCTCCTCCTCCTCTTCCATCATATCAACATGCTTATTCTTTGCATATAATGCGGCGGGGAGTGGTGGAAACCCCCACCGTACAATATCTGTCGCTGCTACGCCGGATAGCAGTGAACAGGGAGCAGGTCACCTCCTAATGCGATCCTGAAGATCTCTCTAAACTCCTAATGCATGAGCCGCCTCAGAAGGTAAGGGGCTCATGCTCACCAACCTAAAACCCTAGGTATCCCTGCTATGCCCTAAGCCTGAAGACAGGGCAGAGACCACCCATTCATCCTACACAACGGATGCATGGTGTCTCCAGAAGCCCAGCAGCTGCCCACCAAATAGACAGGGTTCACAGCCAAACGACAGGTAAGTAACAAAAGGCAACAGACAACCTAAGTTACCAGAACTTACCTGCTGCCGACGAGATGGACCAGAAATGCACTGTCTAGATGTATGCCTAAACCACTCCGGGAAAGCAGCCCCCTTTCGGAGGAAACACACTACAACACAATAACCTCCAAACAAGGCCCACACCATAACAACATACAGCAGGTCGAAGAGGGAAAACAGAAAAACACGCCAGAGGGGACACACAGACAGAGCAAGGGAAACAATATAACAAATAGGGGTGAGACACACAGACTTTTACATACAGCCAGGGAGCAGAGCTCCTACACAGACTGACAAGCAAAATCAAACTGCTTCAGGTTCCACCACCCCAACATATAAGGAGGCCTGAGGTCACACCCACCACACCTAGCAAACACACCTTAACCCCAAGAACACCAGGATGGGAAGGGACACACAACTTAAAGGGGAAGTGTCAAAACATGCAAAAACAACATGTTGCCACCAGCTACAAGCATGCACAGCAAAAGTGTCATGGTCCACAATGCCAGACCATGACACAGCCGTGACAAATGCCCTCACATATATGCCCTCGCATATAATGATTTACAGTGTCAGCTCACCTGCAGGCCCTCGTATATTATTTTTTACAGGGTCAGCTCACCTGAAGGCCCTCGCATATAATGTTTAACAGGGTCAGCTCACCTGCAGGCCCTCGCAAATAATGTTTTACAGGGTCAGCTCACCTGCAGGCCCTTACATATAATGTTTTACAGGGTCAGCTCAACTGCAGGCCCTCGCATATAATGTTTTACAGGGTCAGGTCAACTGCAGGCCCTCACATATGTTTTACAGGGTCAGCTCACCTGCAGGCCCTCGCATATAATGTTTTATAGGGTCAGTTCACCTGCAGGCCCACACCTACAATCTTTTACAGTGTCAGCTCACCTTCTGATGACGACAGCAAAGTCTTGCCTGTTGGTACTCTGGAACACATGACTGACTTCATGTTAGGCTACCTTTCCCACGACCTGCACGTTATACGCATTTTAGACAACACGGATTACTGGTTGTTCACCATTCTCGACCGCGGCTACAAAGATAACTTTTCATCTCTCATTCCTCTGGTGGAGAGGACAAGCAAAACGGTGCTATACCAGAAGGTCCTTGTTAAAAAATGCTCCAAAGTTGATAGGGAAGACATCCAAATGGATCGTTGCCACCACGGAGACGTGCGATCGCTTAGAAGTTATCTAGAGTCAACAAAGCGGCATCAGGCCCTCACCTACAAGACCAGTCTCAGTAGCCAAGAGTCTGGTCAACACAATCCTCACCATGACGGCACACTGGGTGAATGTTGTGGAGGCTGGGTGCAAGTCGGCTGCTGGCACCAGACTTGCCATCCAATAGATCCTCGTTAACGGAAAGTGTACTCATTTCAATAACAAGACCTCTTGTTATTTATCGTCACTACCTCTTCGAGTCGGGAGTGGGTAATTTCTGCTCGCCTGCTGCCTTTCTTGGACGCTTGTGCTTTAATAACTTGACCCACCCTCTCTGGGTGGTTTACAATTAGGGAAAAAAAAAGGGCAAGGCAACAACAGCCAATCAGATTTCAGTAATTTACCTCCCTTGGATGTGGTAGCCGTTTCTCAGGCTCCCTCTCCGGCATCGAACCCTGATTCCCCGTTACCCGTAATCACCATGGTAGGCGCAGAAAAGAACATTGAAAGTTGATAGGGCAGACATCCGAATTAATCGTCGCTGTCACAGGGACGTGCAATTGCCCAGAGGTTATCTAATGCCTTCGCCCCTAATGTTTTAGATTGTCCTATCAGCAGGCCCTTGCTCCAAATCCTTTTGGGGGTCACCAGCAGGCCATCAATCATAATTTTTGAAGGGTGTGTATGATGCCCTCCTTTATGTGTAACAAAGGGTGTTTTGGAGTGACGGTTCCTTGTAATTTTTGGTAGCCCTTTCACTTAGTGCATAGGCTTTATGAGTGTACAAGTCCCACTACCTGAACAATTGTACCACAATGTGAATAAGGCCCTCCATTATGTGATATACAGGTTGTATCGGAATACCTCTTCCTTGTAATTTTTGGCAGCATTTGAACTTTATATACAAGTAAATATACAGGAAAGAATGCTTCTTAACAATTTTTCCTCTAATTTTTTTTTCAGTTTTGTGCATATTATTGTCAGTCTGTAAAAGTGGCATACTACTTGGACAACATGGTTCCCAGCAGCAACTTGGGAGTCCAAGATGCATCCAGACATCCCCTCCATGCTGTTCCCGAACCATTTCAGTGGTGTTTCCATCAATTTCTGACCTTTTCTTATGAACCAGGCACCCTCCCCTCTTCAGAGCAGGGGGTGCCTGGTTTAATACTCGGGTTCTCCCATTGACTTCCATATCTCAGACTTGATTAGCATATGAAACATGACAAACACAGTGACAGCACAAAAGACAAACATTGCTAGCGCTCCCCACTGTGATAAAGAGTGCAAGTGCAAATAAAAGTGCAGGAAGAGTGCAATATTAGATTAAACAGCATTTACCTCCATTGTATTAACCATAATCAGGCGAAAGGAACTAAATGACATTGCGCAGTAATAACATCATCGTGTAAGTATACCCTAGTGCTCCAATACATCACGAACAACCAGCAATTTATATAAAAGAGGAGCTGTCACCACTCCTGATATGTCTATTTTAATAGCTACATGCATTCCCGATGTAATAACAAATCTGGAGCATCTAGTCTTATGTCTCTATGTTGTGCAATTCCTGCATTATTTCAACTACAAGTTATAAATGAACCTCTAGCAGTCTGCAGTAAGGTTACAAAGGGGTGGTAACAAGTTGGGGGGGGGGGGTGTACCTGCAATAAATTTGCAAATTCGATAATTCGTGATCTCCAGTCATTATTTACTTGATTGCGAAAATCGGCAATGCAATATATCCGTGAGAAAAATTTGCGATTAGAATATTCGCGATCAACACTAAGGGGTAGGTAACTTTCCTATTGGTTGCTAGGGATGTTGCTAAGTGCCGATATTTGCTCTAAATTTGTGATTCGAATATTCGCGCTCAACACTACTCGGCACTAGAATGGCCATAACGCGAGCGCCTGCTCCCGCTGAATAAGAAGAACAGATCACGCCCCCCTGTGCTGGGCTGCTCCCCCTCCCGCTTGAATACATCGCACGGAGTGCAGGAGGTAAGTATGATACAGTAAGCAGTGATCAATCGGCGGTATACATATAAAACACAAAATTAAACCAAAACCATGGAAGAAGGTATAGTGGGGAAGTGATCATTAGTGATGAGTGGCAGGGGTCATATTAAAATTTGCGATATTTTGCTAATATTTTGTAGAATATTTGTTGAATATTCACAAATTTGAATATTTGTTATACAATTGTTTTACTCAAAAAATCGGCACGGTAATGATCGCATAATATGCAAAAATGCGAATTTTCGGAATGCGAATTTTCGTAATGCACATTTTTATCGCAAATTTTTCAATTGCCGATTAAACACATGATTCTTCCCTGCTTTTTGCTTGTGGGCCAATGAGTCATAGTCACGAATATATAGCACTATATAGAATATATTTGTTTTTTCGAATATTCGTAATATTCTAAAACTAGAATATATAGCAATATAGCGTATATTTGAAAAAAAATAATGTAGAGCAATTTAGCTAATATAGTCCTACAATCTTTTTTTTTAATAGTTATCATTTTTTTTGAACTTCAGATGAGAAAAAAATTAAAACTATTAGAAGAAGATTATAGCACTATATTAGCTAAATTGCTCTTTTTTTTAGAATATTTGCTATATTGCTATATATTCTTGTTTTAGATTATTATGAATATTCGAAAAACTAATATATTTGATATAGTGCTATATATTTGTTTTTCAGAATATTCTTCATTTTTCCCAACTAAAGTCATGATTCCTCCCTGCTTAAGTTGCTTGTGGGCCAATGACTCATTGGCCCACAAGCATGAAGCAGGGAGGAATCATGTTTTTACTCTGCAATTGAAAATTTGCATTATGAAAATTCGCAATCAACACTACTACATATTAGTGATTGGTGCACTAAGTATTGTTGTGAACTTGTGACATCACAGCACTATGTATGTAGCATGTATGTATAGGCAGCAGAATGGTCAGCTACACTATATCAGGATATAACCCACACTGACTATCTCCCACTATCTGTAATATATATATATATATATATATATATATATAACCTAACTATCTAATCTCCACAGGAAAGCACAGAGCACAGCAATGACACTGCTCTCTCTCTCAGAACTCTCTCAGGTTCTTATATAGTAAGGGGTAGGCAACTTTCCTATTGGTTGCTAGGGATGTTGCTAAGCTCAGACAAAGACATTGCAGCCTTCTCATTGGCCCACAAGCAAGAAGGGTGGAAAAAAAAAATCTAGAATATTCGCGAATACAAATATATAGCACTATATTCTAAATCTTCGCAAATTCTCAAAGTGGCGATATTCGTGATTAAAATTCGCAATTCAAATATTCGCGTCCAACACTACTAATCGAAGCCCAAGAGTAAAAATCCATATGTTAAAAAACTGTCATTGGCAAGGTATAAAACAGATCACTATTCAATTGCAGATGTAAAGTGACAAACATTTAAACTGGGAGAGGGTGTGTAGGACCCATATAAACCACTGAGATAGCCTCCTGAATGATCGAAGCTAATGTAACCACATTGCATGGCTGTGAACCTAATGTTGAGATTCCTCACGATAACGACCACAATATTACCTATTTGTCATCATCTTGTTCAGAAGAAATGGAACCATAATTGAGGAAAGAAATCAATTTATAATGTTCCTCAATGAGATATATGTGGGGGATGTGTAACAGCCAAAAGTTAGTATAATTGCAACCTACGTTGGTAGCCCCCAATGGATTACTGTACGCAGATATTAGGAATAACCGATGCGTAAATAGTGTTAAACAAAGAGGGGGAGCTACCAGGATAAAATCAAAACCAAAATATATATACATCTTCTAACTCATAAAGTGAACCCTGTATACAACACCATGTTTTTGTTTTGTATAAACCCATTTAGACTCCCTCTGGGCCAGTGCTGTTGCACTGATTGTATATGCACAGGTCATGTGCCCGTCGGATCACCTTGACGTACGTGTACGGCGATTTGCACAAAGTCCCTCCTAGGAGTGCCACGTATGTATGACAGATGTCGAGAAGGGGTTAAGTAAATTTAATCGGATCTTGTATGATTTGTTTGTAGCATTCATGTATGTGACTTCATGTATGTGACTTCATGTATGTGACTCAGAAAAAAAAAACTGTGCAACAGAGATTGAGTCCTTTAAAACAGCATTGTCAGTATTGCTCTCCCTGGATTGTAACTTGTCAAACTGAAATATTTTCATGGTTCAGAAATGAATATTAGACACATTAATAATGAAAATCTCATTTTGGTGTTTAACTGTTATGTTTTCCTTTGTAGGCATTCAGTGTCCCCTGAATTCTGAAAAGAACAATGTTGGTCCAGATTCCAGCTTTTAAAAAAATTGCCTAGGGTGATGAATCATGGCTGATGGATTTGTTCTTTTGCATCTATGCAGCTGTTGATATTTAATGGCGTGCACAGAAAAGCTGGGACTTTATTTGTCTGTACTCTTTATTTGCTTGTAGTGAATAATAAATGTCTCCTCCTGCAGAAGCACAGATTATAACATTTTATTGACTGCAGAATTCACAAGGGATAGTGATGAGTACATTTCTTGAAATTCATTTGAATTACATAGTAACATAGTACATAAGGCCGAAAAAAGACATTTGTCCATACAATTCGGCCTGTCATCCTGCAAGTTGATCCAGAGGAAGAGGAAGGCAAAAAAAAACTGTGAGGGAGAAGCCAATTTTCCCCACTTTAGGGGAATAAAAAATTCCTTCCCGACTCCAATCAGGCAATCAGTATAACTCCCTGGAACAACGACCCCTCTCTCGTAGCTATAGCCTGTAATATTATTACACTCCAGAAATACATCCAGGCCCCTCTTGAATTCCTTTATTGTACTCACCATCACCACCTCCTCAGGCAGAGAGTTCCATAGTCTCACTGCTCTTACCGTAAAGAATCCTCTTCTATGTTTGTCTACAAACCTTCTTTCCTCCAGACACAAAGGATGTCCCCTCGTCACAGTCACAGTCCTGGGGATAAATAGATGATGGGATAGATCTCTGTACTGACCCCTGATATATTTACACATAGTAATTAGATCTCCCCTCAGTCGTCTTTTTTCTAAAGTGAATAACCCTAATTTTGATAATCTTTCAGGGTACTGTAGTTGCCCCATTCCAGTTATTACTTTAGTTGCCCTCCTCTGGACCTTCTCCAGCTCTGCTATGTCTGCCTTGTTTACAGGAGCCCAGAACTGTACACAGTACTCCATGTGTGGTCTTACTAGCGATTTGTAAAGTGGTAGGACTATGTTCTTATCACGGGCATCTATGCCCCTTCTGATGCAACCCATTATCTTATTGGCCTTGGCAGCAGCTGCCTGACACTGGTTTTTGTAGCTTAGTTTGCTGTTTATTAAAATTCCTAGATCCTTTTCCATGTCAGTGTTACCGAGTGTTTTATCATTTAGTATGTACGGGTGACTTGCATTATTCCTTGCCATGTGCATAACTTTAGATTTGTCAGTGTTAAACCTCATCTGCCACTTATCTGCCCAAGCCTCCAATCTATCCAGATCCCTCTGTAGTAGTATACTGTCCTCTTCAGTGTAAATTACTTTACACAGTTTAGTGTCATCTGCGAAAATTGATACTTTACTATGCAAGCCTTCTACAAGATCATTAATAAATATATTGAAGAGAATAAGGCCCAATACTGACCCCTGAGGTACCCCACTAGTGACAGTGACCCAATCTGAGTGTGTACCGTTAATAACCGCCCTCTGTTTTCTATCATTGAGCCAGTTACTTACCCACATACAGACGTTTTCTCCCAGTCCGAGCATTCTCATTTTGTATACTAACCTTTTATGTGGTACAGTGTCAAATGCTTTGGAGAAGTCCAGATATACGACATCCATTGATTCACCACTGTCAAGTCCAGAACTTACCTCCTCATAGAAACTGATTAAATTAGTTTTGCATGAGCAATCCCTCACGAAGCCATGCTGATATGAGGTTATTTGCTTATTTCCGTTGAGATGCTCTAAGATAGCATCTCTCAGAAAACCTTCAAACAGTTTACCCACAACAGATGTTAAACTTACCAGCATATAGTTTCCAGGCTCTGTTTTTAGACGCTTTTTGAATATTGGCACCACATTTGCCATGCGCAAATCATGTGTAACATTCCCTGTCAGTGTAGAGTCCGCAAATATCAGAAATAAGGGTCTGGCTATGACATTACTTAATTCCCTTAGGAAACGGGGGTGTATGCACAGCCTTCAAGTATTTCACAGAGTAGGCTTTTTTTTCAAAAGGCTGCATATAGATGCATATAATGGTGATCCACCCTGAGTCTCTTTCCTTATAGTCACTAGCAATCTTCACAAAATGACCAATGACATGCAATTTTTCAATATTTCTCTGCAGTTCTCAACTGTGGGATGCAGTCCTAGATCAGATGACCAGTCCATCTCAGAAATGAAGTGGCACCAGAAGCTATTAACCCAAACCACGGGCAGTAAAGTCTAAAGCCATGTGTTATCATTACTGACTTAGTCCAAGCACTGCCCTCATGGTCTTCAACAATCTGCAATAATGATGTGCTTTTTTCTCTTAGAACTTAATCTTTAGCAAATTTGTTTTTCTTCTCGCAACTTTTACTAACAGGAATGGTGTTTTTCTGGAGCATGATTCTGTCTTGGTCTACTGGGCAGCAGCACACACTACACACCTCCTCTCTTCTGCTTAACCGGCCCATAACCCGACAACTAATACTATGAAAATGCCAGTGAATGTTTTCCTACCTATTAGAGATGAGTGAATCGAAAAATTCTATTCGCACCGAATCCGAACTTCCTCATGCTTCATGGTAACTAATCAAATTTTTTCCTAAAATGGCTGCTGAGAGGACTCTGAGAATGCAGGATCACCCATAATGCCATGCATGCAGCCAATCAGCAGCCAGCCAGCCCTGTGGTGTCACTGCCCTATAAATAGCCTCAGCCATCTTGGATTCTGCCATTTTCCAGTGTACTTAGTGCAGGGAGAGACATCAGAAGGCGCTGGGGACAGTGCTAGGAAAGACTTCATGGTGCTAAAAAAAACGATTTACAAGTTCAGGGAAAGATTATTCAAGTTGTAGGGAATGGAAAGGGAGAAATCATTCCACAGCATTTATGTAGAACAGGGTTCAGTAGGGGAGGTTACAGCCTGGGTAATAGGAACAATCCTATTACACCTTGCTGCACTGACTGGGGATCCAAATAAAAAAGAAATATATATTTGCCGTTCGGTGGTGCAGTTATATATTCTAAAACCTTTTGTGTCATGTATAAGTGGAAAAAAATAAGGGCCTATTTGCCATTCAGCGGTGCAGTTATATGTTCTAAAGCCATTTTTGTTGTGTATTAGTGGCAAAAGTAAAATATATTTGCCGTTCATCGGTGCAGTTATATGTTCTAAAGCCTTTTGTGGAGTGTATAAGTGGAGAAAAGAAAAATATATTTGCCGTTCAGTGGTGCAATTATATATTCTAAAGCCTTCTGTGTTGTGTATAAGTGCAAAAGAAAAATATATTTGCCGTTCAGCAGTGCTGTTATATGTTCTAAAGCCCTTTTTTGCTTGCACAAAAAAAGGGCTTATTAGCTGTTGTGTGGTGAAGTGAGAAAATTACAGACTTTTTGGGGGTGTTTTAATTTCCTTTTTATTTATTTATTTGATCTGACAGTATGTGAGACGGAGAAGTGACAGGCCCTGCACAGGGGAGTGGCAGAGGCCTAAATGTTTCTGGCATAGGCTCAGGTCGCAGCAGAGTAAGGGGGTGTGGCAGCAGGAGTCGCAGTGAGAGGCCTGAGCTCCTGGTGTCATCTAGCGTTCGTGTCTTGACCAGCAATCCAGTGGTTCTTGAATGGTTGACTCGGTCATCCACTTCGTCCCAAGTGACATCAGACACCCCCAGCCAAGAGTCAGTGGGTTGGTCAACCACAACTGTTAGTGTGCGTGGCCTGTTGTCCTCAACCTGCCTCTGTCCTTTTCTGTTCCCTCAGCCAGAGAAGTATTATATGCTGTGGGCTCATCCCCACTATACAGCGAGAACGAGCTACTAGAGGACAGTCAGAAGCTAATTGCCAGCCAAGATGTGGAGGAGACATCCACCGTTTCCTCCTCTAGGTGGGCAAGTAGTGATGAGGAGAGTGGCGTGGGAGCTTTTGTTGCGAGCAGTGAGGCTCCTGACCCAGAAAACATTGAGGAGGACATCAGTGACGTGCAGACAGTACTCAATGATGATGTAGCTGATCACACTTGGGAGCTGGGTGAATTAGGGGCTTCATCATCATTGGGAGATGAGGGTGGCAACTTGCCCGTGAGCCAGCGGCAGAGCCAGTACGTCTCTAGCGTGGCCGGGAGTCAGCAGGGTGGCAGCAGTGGGAGGTTGGTAGCCAAATGTGCCTGTGGTAGACCACCCGCTTCGCGGGAGCCTACCTGCCCGGAAAGTAGTGGTGCACGGTTTTACGGAAGCAGCGGCGGAAGCAGTCAGTCACTGCGTAGTGTAGGGGGTAAAACCACCTACTCGGCCGTGTGGCAGTTTTTTGTTTAGCCGACGGAGAAGGAGGTGACCATAGCCATATGTAGAATCTGTGGGCAGAAGGTGAAGTGTGGCCAGGGGCGTCATCATATGCAGCATCACCATAAGGTGGCCTGGTAGAACCGTGACTCTGATGTGGTGGTCCAGCCTGCCGCAGCAAATGCTGCATCACCCAATGGCACGCACCCTGTTTAAGGCAGTTAAGGCTTCACCACCTCAGCCGAAGCTGTCTGTCCTTCCCATTATCTGCTGGTCCTGATGCTCCTGCTCCTACTCCTCGCTAGTGTTGAGCGCGAATATTCGAATCGCGAATCTTTATTGCCACTTTGAGAATTTGCAAATATTTAGAATATAGTGCTATATGATTGTATTCGCGAAAAGTGTTGATCGCGAATATTCTAATTGCGAATTTATCGCAAATTTATCCCGAATATCGGTGCTTAGCAACATCCCTAGCAACCAATAAGAAAGTTGCCTACCCCTTAGTGTTGATCGCAAAAAATGTTATCACAAATTTTTATTGCAAATATATTACATTGCCGATTTTCGCAATCAAGTGAATAACGACTGGAGATCTTGAATTTGCTAATTTATGGCGAATATTCGCCCAAATATTCGCAAAATATTGCGAATTTTAATATTGCCCCTGCCGCTCATCACTGCTCCTCGTCAGTCATTCCATCAGCAATCGATCACCGAAGAGAGTGCCAAGAGACAACAGTGTGCGTGCACTCATCCAATGGCGCAGAAGCTGAATGTGCTCCTGTCCAAATTGCTGGTTCTGCAGTCCCTCCCTTTCCAAGTGGTGGACTCTGCACCTTTCAGAGAATTGATGGCTTGTGCTGAGCCGAGGTGGAGAGTCCCAAGCTGTCATTTCTTTGTCAAAAAGGCAGTACCAGCCCTGCACACATGTAGAACAGAAGGTGTGCCAGTCCTTGAGCCTGACGGTGTCTGCCAAAGTGCACGGCAGCTCCGAAGTGTTGAACTGTAACTACGGTCAGGGACAATCACCACTGGGTGATTGTGGTTCCTGCACACCAGCAACTTGGCCAGGTGACGCCACTTCCG
Organism: Bufo gargarizans; assembly: GCF_014858855.1. Taxonomy (NCBI): domain Eukaryota; kingdom Metazoa; phylum Chordata; class Amphibia; order Anura; family Bufonidae; genus Bufo; species Bufo gargarizans. Next base: position 468,171,277 of record NC_058080.1, read on the forward strand.
CCTACACGTTATCACGGCGTTGGTCCTGCGTCAATGTCCGCCTCTGCCACCTCATCCTCCACCGTGTCCTCAGCCTCCACTGCAGGGACGATTCACAGTGCCCCTCCAGCATACCACATTTGAAGGGCACGGCGGTGTCACGATGTTCTGCACCTCGTTTGCCTGGGCGAACAGAGTCACACAGTGAAGGAACTGCTCCGTGTCCTTCATCAAGAAATTGAATCCTGGCTTTCTCTGTGACAAGACAACTCAAAATCAGAGCCATGGTGACCGACAATGGGAAAAACATGGTGTCGGTGCTGCGTCAAGGAGGGCTGAGCCATGCACCCTGCATGGCACATGTGTTCAATCTGGTTGTCAAGTGGTTCCTAAAGTCTTCCACCCATCTGCAAGGCATCTAAAAAATGGCCAAGAAACTTTGCATACACTTCAGCCACTCGTACACCACAAAGCACAACCTCCCTGAGCTGCAGCGGCAAAACAGCATCCCCCAACATAGGCTGATATGCAAAATTTCCACCCATTGGTATTCCACCCTCCATATGTTGGACCGACTATACGAACAGAGAAAGGCTATAAATGATTTCTTGATGATCCCAAGCGAACTTTTGTACTGACGCACTATCTGTGTGGTACCAGTATTTTCAGGGGGACTGTTTCTGCAGGAAAGTATTGGGGAGCACAGTGGGCACAGTATTGGGGGTGGCAGGATGGGGTGTTGAGAAGGTGAGGAGGAGGATGGAAAAGTAGGAAAATAAGATGTCTGTTAAACTCTGCAGAGACGAGGCGTGGCTGAAAGAAGTCACCATGTCGGTCTGGTCTGACAGGAGAAGAAAAGCAAAGAGAACATCTACATCAGAGAAGAGAAGTCACTGGATGTAAGAGGTACATATGTGGCACTGTTAGTGGCGTACATAGAAAAGTAAGGACCCCATAGCAAGGATTACCCACAGGACCGAAGGGTTTCCGCCTAAACCCCTTTCAATGACCCTTAGGCCATTTTTTCCACTGCCTTGTTTGCTAAAAGTTGTTTCTTTAGAGGGTAGAGTCCTGACCAAGTTTTCACCCCTAGTAGAAGAGTAGATGATCCCAACTGGGCCTACCCCTTGCCTTGTGCCAGATAGCAGTCGCATGGTTTGCCGCTATGGTAGTTACGCCCCTGGGCACTGTATTACCCTGTATGTTCTGTAGCGCTATATGTAATGTTTTCCAAGTATGTCTTTAAAGGGGTTGTCCGCTTTTTTTTGTATGAGCGCTGCCTTCTCTGCTCTGTTTACCTGCTCATCACTACAAATTCTACAGTAAGCAGGTGAACAGAACAAAGAAAGCAGCTATCATATGCAGGGCCGTCTTTAATATTGATTGGACCCTGGGCAAAAATTTACTTGGGCCCCCTGGATCCCACCTTCCCACACCCTTGCATGCAATCACGTCCTCCACCACAACACACACACAAAAAATCCACACATCTGGTAGAGTACAGTGAATGACTGTAAATACTTCAAAGTTCTGAAGACTCCAGCGGCTCAGGACCAGTGCTCTGGGCAGCTGGGCTCAGGCTGGAAGTGGGCACTGCTCCGCAGGAAGGAGACCAGGTCTCGGCTCACCCTAGCGATACAGTGCACCCTAGCACCCCACAGTATGCAGTACAGCACCCTATAGTATACAGCACCCCACAGTATGCAGTATAGCACCCTATAGTATACAGCACCACACAGTATGCAGTATAGCACCCCACACTATAACGTATACATCACCCCACAGTATACAACACCTCACAGTATACAGTAGAGCAGTATAGCACCTCACTGTATACAGCACCCCAAACTATACACTATACAGCACCCTACACTATACAGACCCCCACACTATACAGTACAGCAGTATAGCACTCCACAATATACAGCACCCACAGTATACAGTATACAGCACCCCACAGTATACAGTACTCCACAGTATACAGGCCCCCACACTATACAGCACCACACTATACAGTAGTTTACAATATATTAGCATAGTTAAGGCAAACGTCTACAGCAAAACTCCTGGTAGGACCTTTGATGACCTCTTAGCCATGTGACCAGTAATATTGCTAGGTTACTGGTCACATGGTAATGATGTCATCTAAGGTCCTAGAGAATCACAGCTCTCACAGTACACTGCCTGGAGTGCCGGTGTTTTGCCACTTTTCTATACCCGGACAGAAGTCTATACCCGGAAGTGATGTAGCTGCACCGGAAGTCACGTGGACGCATTGGAGTCAGCTGGAGGAGGGTGTGTGCGCGCTGCGCAAGCGCATTCTGCTAAAGTATGTTAATCTGGCAGAACACCCCTGCATTTTCCCAGCCCTCTATTTCTTTATTATCCATCTCTTTCTTTACTATCCATCTCTTTCTTTACCATCCATCTCTTTCTTTACCATCCGGCATAGAGATAGTTTTAGCAAATGCCGAGCGCAGCGCGGCCGAGCCCGATGCGCGGCGAGCGAAGCGAGCCCGCGAGGGTACAAATTAATGTAGATTACGGGCTCACGGCGTTCTGCCAGATTACCATACCTTAGCCGAATGCGCTTGCGCAGCGCGCACACCCCCTCCTCCAGCTGATTCCAACTCGTCCACGTGACTTCCAGTGCAGCTACATCACTTTCGGGTATAGACTTTTTTCCGGGTATAGAAAAGTGGCAGAACACCGGCAGGCATGGCATGGCAGCACTTCCTGTGTAGCTGACAGCCTGACACCCGGGGCAGTGGCCAGCAGGGCTCAAGAGGCAGCTGCCTTGGGCCCCCCAGGAGCAACTGGGCCCGGGGCAGCTGCCCCTTTTGAACCTTGTTAAAGATGGCCCTGATCATATGAGCGCTGCTCTCTCTTCAAATAGCTAATCGTTGGGGGTGTCGGAGGACCCCGGCTGATCTGATATTGATGACCTATCCTTTAACAGTAGAACTGCCTTGGGCAGCAGAAAAGCTAGGTGCACCAGCCTTGAGTGAAGGGGGGGGGGGGGCAAGCTGAACTATTGCACCAGGGCCCATGAGCCTTTACTATGCCCCTGGTTATAGGACAGTCTCTTTCTGCAGAATCTATGGCTGGAAATAAGGTTCTTGCAAGGGTACAGGATTAAGATACAGTGGGTCAGATGGTATCCAAGATGTTTTAACAAAGTCCCTCTCATTGCAGTAAAGACTGCAACAGCCTTAAACAGCAAATACTTTGCTGACTGACTCCAATTCTTGGTCATGCAAATTCGCGACCTACTAGTTCTTTCCTTTTTCTCTTCCCGGAGTACTGTGAAGTAGAGATGGTTTTCTCTATGTAAATTTCTCACAGAGTTAGCGATTATTGGGGATGAGGGCATAGTTTTACGAGTGAGCGCATGTAGCTTCCATCTCATTTCCTCCCTTAGCACATTACTAACTGAGGTAGGAGAGGATCTAAGTCCAACACCTACCTTCCTATAGGGACAGAGTCAGGATTATTACCCCAACTGATCCATACACAGATATGCTTGTACATTACAAGGCATTAACATGTTAAATAACATTAAATAGCACTGCATAACAAGAACAGTTTACAAGTACTCAAGGGCCGGGAGGAAGGGTAGACAGGGATAGGTGACCACCTAGGGCACCACATGACCAAGCCAGTTATTCGGACACAAATTAAAAAAAAATTCCTCACAGTGCTGTGCTTCTAAGTTTAATTTGCAAGACAGTCTCCTCTCCCTGTGCTCTGTATGGCACAATCTCAGCCCCAGCTGTGCTTCTGGTTCATTTTTAATCCCCATTGCTGAGAGGGACAAGGGTGCTGTGCAGCAGTTTAATACCTGGCAGACCAGAGCAGCGCCCTAGTCCCAGTCTCAGCAATGATGATTAAATCCGCCAGCAGCACAGAATGTGTCGACAGATAAGAACCATTTGGCCCATCTAGTCTGCCCAATATACTGAATTCTATGAATAGCCCTTGGCCCTATCTTTTATGAAGGATGGCCTTATGCCTATCCCATGCATGCTTAAACTCCTCCACTGTATTTGCAGCTGCCACTTCTGCAGGAAGGCTATTCCATGCATCCACTACTCTCTCAGTAAAGTAATGCTTCCTGATATTACTATTAAACCTTTGCCCCTCTAATTTAAAACTATGTCCTCTTGTAGCAGTTTTTCTTCTTTTAAATATTCTCTCCTCTTTTACCTTGTTGATTCCCTTTATGTATTTAAAAGTTTCTATCATATCCCCTCTGTCTCGTCTTTCTTCCAAGCTATACATGTTAAGTCCTTTAATCTTTCCTGGTAAATTTTATCCTGCAATCCATGTACCAGTTTAGTAGCTCTTCTGTGAACTCTCTCCAAAGTATCAATATCCTTCTAGAGATATGATCTCCAGTACTGAGCACAATACTCCAAATGAGGTCTCACTAGTGCTCTGTAGAGCGGCATGAGCACCTCTCTCTTTCTACTGGTAATGCCTCTCCCTATACACCCAAGCTTTCTGCTAGCATTTCCTGCTTCTCTATCACATTGTCTTGTCTTTAAGTCTTTTGAAATAATAACTCCTAAATCCCTTTCCTCGGATACTGAGGTTAGGACTATCACTGATTTTATATTCTGCTCTTGGATTTTTACGCCCCAGGTGCATTATCTTGCACTTATCAACAATAAATTTTAGTTCCCAGATTTTTGACCATTCCTCTAGTTTTCCTAAATCCTTTTCCATTTGGTGTATCCCTCCAAGAACATCGACCCTGTTACAAATCTTTGTGTCATCAACAAAAATACCCCATTGGTAACAAGACCATGGTCTGAATATACTCCATTGACTACAACCCTCTGTTGTCTGTCCCTCAGCCACTGCCTAATCCATTCAATAATATGGGAGTCCAAGCACAAAGACTGCAATTTATTGATAAGCCTTCTATGTGGGACAGTATCAAAAGCCTTACTAAAGTCTAGATAAATGATGTCTACTGCACCTCCGCCATCTAATATTTTAGTCACCCAATCAAAAAAATCTGTAAAAAGTAAATCCATGCTGTTTTTCATCTTTCAATCCATGGGATTTTAGATGTTCCACAATTCTCTCCTTAAGTATGGTTTCCATTAATTTCCCCACTATTGATGTCAGGCTTACTGGCCTCTATTTGCCCTATTCCTCCCTACTACCTTTCTTGTGAATGGGCACAACATTTGCTAATTTACAATCTTTTGGGACGACTTTTACCAGTGATTGGTTAAATAAATCTGTTAATGGTTTTGCTAGTACACCGCTAAGCTCTTTTAATAGCTTTGAGTGTATCCCATCATTGAGGCAGTCAGCTAGTTCTTTATCTTCTTCCATATACCTTCCTTCTTTTGTTTTCAATTTGGTAATTACTTGTTTTATTTTCCTTTTTTCATTTATGTATCTGAAGAATGTCTTATCACTTTCTTTCACTGACTGAGCTAATTTCTCTTCTGTCTGTGCTTTAGAAGCTCTTATAACTTGCTTGGCCTCTCTCTGCCTAATCTTATAATTATTATGTTATCCTCATTTTTTGTTTTTTTAAAATAATTACTAAATGCTATCTTTTTGTTTTTAATGATTTTGGCCACTTCTACTGAGTACCACAGTGGTCTCTTCCTTTTTTGCTTTTACTCACAAGCCTAATGCAATTATCTGTTGCCTTCAATAGTGCCACTTTTAAGTAGTCCCATTTCTCCTAGACTCCATTGAAACTGTTCCAATCTGATAGGGACTTGTATACCACTAATCTAATTTTAGAAAAGTCAGTTTTTCTAAAATCTAAAACTTTTGCTTTTGTGTGGTGTGACTCAGTCACTGCACTTATAGTAAACCACACTGACTGGTGATCATTAAATCCCAATCTTTCCCCTACAGTAATATCGGCTTTCACTGACCAATGAGCACCAGGATAATATGGGAAGCACTCACTAGCTAGTGTGCTCCTTTGAAACAAGAAAGCCCTTTACACTACTGAAGGGATGTCGGCATGAGTACTCACGCCTTCTCAGTTTAGTGGTTCCTCCCTCCTTCCCCTTTCATTAGTTGCCTCACTGCCCCATCTTCTCCTCCCTGCCCCAAGTGCCTCACTGACCCTCCTGCTCCCCCCTTGCCCCAAGTGCCTGATTGACCCTCCTGCTCGACCCCGTGCCCCGAGTGCCTCACTGACCCTCCTGCTCCCCCCCTGTTCAAGTGCCTCACTGACCCTCCTGCTCCCCCCTTGACCCAAGTGCCTGATTGACCCTCCTGCTCGACCCCCTGCCCCGAGTGCCTCACTGACCCTCCTGCTCCCCCCTTGCCCCAAGTGCCTGATTGACCCTCCTGCTCGACCCCCTGCCCCGAGTGCCTCACTGACCCACCTGCTACCCCCCACCCCAAGTGCCTCACTGCCTCATCTTCTCCCCCTGTCTCAAGTTCTTCATTGACTGTCCTGCTCCCACCTTCCCCAAATGCCTCACTAACCCTACTGCCCCCCTGCCCCTTCTGATACCCCCCTGTCTCAGGTGCCTCACTGCCTCATCTTCTCCTCCTGGCCCTAAGTGCCTCTCTGAAGCTCCTGCCTCCCACCCCAAGTGCCTCACTGCCCCATCTCCCCCCCCCACCCCAGGTGCCGCACTGTCTATTCTGCTTACTGCCCCTTCTGCTCCCTCCTGCACTAGATGCTTTACTCTCCCTTCTCTGCACCATTGTCCCCAGATGCCTCACTGTTCCTTCTCCCCATCCCAAGTTGCCTAATGTCCCCTCTTCTCCTCCCTGCACCAGGTGCCTCACTGCCCCATCTTTTCCTCCCTGTCCCAAGTGCCTCACTGCTTCTTCTGCTCCCTCTGCCCCAGGTGCCTCACAGTCCCTTCTTCTTCCTCCTCCCCCAAGTGCCTCAGTGCTTCCTCTGCTTCCCCATCTGCCTCAATGGCACCTAACATAGGCACTGCCTCACCTAAGACAGGCAAATATAGGCTTGGTGCAGTTATTGTATTAATGTAGTACCTGGATCAGCAACCTCTGGCACTCCAGCTGTTCTGAAGCTACGTACAACCCAAGAATCCTTCTTTCACTTCTATGGGAGTTATAAGAATAGCCAAGTAAGTGCACATGTTGGGAGCAGTAGTTTCACAGCAGCTGGAATGCTAAAGGTTGCTGATCCCTGATGTCATAGGTGTTATACAATTTTAAAACTTGAAACGCTGAAAAGAGCAGTAATGTGTCCCTGAGCAGCACATCACTGCTAGGTCATGTGCAACTTGGGGACACGTTACCAGTGTGGATGCAGTCCCCATTGGATTGGAAGTGATGACGTAATGTCTGTCATATATTTGAAATCTCAGCCAATAACTGGCCTCCACGGTAACATGTGCTTGAATGGCACATGACCATTGAGGTCAGTAACTGGCTTAGTTATCATGTGAACGATGGATGTCACATTATCACTTCTGGTCTGATTGGGTCCGGAAGCCCTGGGGCAGGAAGGGAACACGATTTGCCTTAACTGCCCAGGGCACCAAAACACCTTGTTCCGGCCCTGAAGTACCCTGTTCTGTGTATTGCACATACTAATAAACCATCGGGTTGTGCTCACCCAAATCACCCATAGGTCCCAAACCAGTCCTAAACCAGGATGTGATTCAGTGCATAATGCACATGCATCTGGATCTATCCCGTATGCTGCAGAACATACATAAGAGGTGCATAGAGGAAGAGGAGGCGAGTATTTTTATTTGGTTAAGGGGAACAGAGGGAGGATTTTAGTGAGTGGGGCAGGCCCTGGGGAGCCTAAATGGGAATTACTGCTCAGTAGGGCTGGGGGAATGAGGCCTAAATGGAGAATAGATAATATGGACATAGTTCTATAAAATGGGGCATGCCCACAGGTTAGCGGGAGCAATACCTGTCTTGCTCTGGGCTATGGCAACCCACTCTATTGTATATTCACAAAAGTTCTGTGGTTAGTTCTCCAAGATGCTTAGAACTACATCCTTGCTGAGTTCCTTCAAAAACTGTGTGTAAGTGTACCTAAAAATTTGATTTGATGCACACCATTAATAAAGCTTTCCCATTTTAAAACTCCTCCTGGCCCCAACTCTTTGTTCTAGCCACTTTTCAAAACTCTCAAGGGAAGCATAAAAGGTGTATAATCACATAGTAAAAATGACATGTGCCATGTTCCGTGTATATCCATTCAACACAGTTTGTTCCATTAAAATGAGCATTTTTTGCTGAGTAACTCTGCACCATTTCTGTTGAAACACTAAAAGCAATCTAAAAACTAACCTACGGTAACTAAAAGCAAAAATAGCATCTTTTATAAATATGTATAAATGTCTGACTCTGATCTCACCTACCAAGGATTTGATGTTTATTTTTGGAAAACTCAGTAAAGTGCATGGCAGCAAGTAAAAATGAGACATTTTCCAGAAATCTCTAAACGACCTTGCTATGATGTTAATACTGGCTAGGGATGCTCCAGGAAGGTTACAAATATTGCAGCAATTCTTGGAAATTGTCTTTTCTGACAAATTTAAAACGTATAAAGGCTTATATTTTATCATCGTATGTGGCAGAAATCCAGTAATAAATGGCTTACTTAATAATCTATACAATAGGACCCGAATTAATCACCTAAATGAACTGATGCAATCACTCGATCTTTATGACATCGGTTTCATAATTTGAGCTTTTTTTTTTGTTAATTTGTATAAAAAAATTTATGCTGTACTATAGTGTAATATGTGAAAACTACTTCCGTTTAGATTTCATGCTGGATGCAAATCTTTTAAGGAGACTAAAGGGGAGATTTATCACAACTGGTGTAAAGGAAAACACTTATCCGTTGCTAATAGCAACCAATCAGATTCCATCTTTCATTTTTAGAGCTCCTTTGGAAAATGAAATGTGGAATCTGATTGGTTGCTATGGGCAACAAAGCCAGTTTTCTCTTTATACCAGTTTTAATAAATCTTTCCCTCAGTTGTTGAATAACTTCAGTATTTAAAGGCATTAGGCAGACTTACCAAATATACCTCAGGGTGAGCTGATCTTAAAAAGGACCTGTCCATGCTCATAGAATAAAAACTGGTGGCATAGCTTTACAGCCACATCTTTACTGGTTCTGGCACTTGGGTTAATTTACAAAGACCAGCTTTTTACACCGGTCTTTGTTTCTCCTTTGTAATGGCCGAAGATGCGCCATTTATGACATGATAAATTAGGCACACCTTTGGCCGTTTATGGGCCAGGTGTAAAAAATACTCCAGACCCTCATTGGAGTCGTTTTTAGCCAACATTTACACCTGTTTCAAGCCGTAAACATTAGTAGATTTGTTGAGGACGATGTCACAGGCCTGGCCCCCACCACTCCCTTGACACGCCAAAGAGTTAAACACAGCGCTAAAAGCCAATGTGACAAAATATTGTTGCAGAGTCATTTAAAAAATTCCAAAATAGGCCCTTGCTTTTGGGTAATGTGCCTGTCATTTTAATCTCATGATTTACTTATGCTGGTTCTCAAGTGATATTGAGAGTAGTGATGGACGAACATCTACCGGGACGGTTTGCGAACGTGAACGCGTGAACATGATCAAATGTACGCGAACCGCAAGTTCGCAGCAGGTCCCATTCATTTTAATGGCAGGCGAACCTGATAAACCTTCAGCTCATATTTGCAGCCAAGAAATAATTACTAGGAGTTCATAAATAGTCCCACAACATGGAGAGAGACATACCAGATGTATTATTTAAATTTGCGATCTCCATTCATTATTTTTTTCAATGCGAAATATCGGCAATATAATGTTCGCGTATGCGCATGTGCAAATGCACTATACAGTGCCCAAATGCACTATAAAGAAAGTACAGGGTGGGCCATTTATATGGATACACCTTAATAAAATGGGAATGGTTGGTGATATTAACTTCCTGTTTGTGGCACATTAGTATATGTGAGGGGGGAAACTTTTCAAGATGGGTGGTGACCATGGCGGCCATTTTGAAGTCGGCTATTTTGAATCTAACTTTTGTTTTTTCAATAGGAAGAGATGTGACACATCAAACTAATTGGGAATTTCACAAGAAAAACAATGGTGTACTTGGTTTTAACGTAACTTTATTCTTTCATGAGTTATTTACACGTTTCTGACCACTTATAAAATGTGTTTAATGTGCTGCCCATTGTGTTGGATTGTCAATGCAACTCTCTTCTCCCACTCTTCACACACTGATAGCAACACGAGAAATGCTAGCACAGGCTTCCAGTATCCGTAGTTTCAGGTGCTGCACATCTCGTATCTTCACAGCATAGACAATTGCACCACCACATTATGGGTGTCAGGTCCGAGCATTCCTAGATGAACAGTTTCCTGGAAAGTGGATTGGTCGTTGTGGGCCAGTTGAATGGCCCCCAAGGTCTCCTGATCTGAACCCCTTAGACTTTTATCTTTGGGGTCATCTGAAGGCAATTGTCTATGCTGTGAAGATACGAGATGTGCAGCACCTGAAACTACGGATACTGGAAGCCTGTGCTAGCATTTCTCCTGTGGTGTTACTATTAGTGTGTGAAGAGTGGGAGAAGAGGGTTGCATTGACAATCCAACACAATGGGCAGCACATTGAACACATTTTATAAGTGGTCAGAAACTTGTAAATAACTCATGAAAGAATAAAGTTACGTTAAAACCAAGCACACCCTTGTTTTTTTTGTGTGAAATTCCTAATAAGTTTGATAAGTCACATGACCCTCTTCCTATTGAAAAAACAAAAGTTGGATTCAAAATGGCCAACTTCAAAATGGCCGCCATGGTCACCACCCATCTTGAAAAATTTCCCCCCTCACATATGCTAATGTGCCACAAACAGGAAGTTAATATCACCAACCATTCCCATTTTATTAAGGTGTATCCATATAAATGGCCCACCCTGTATATTGGTATATAACACCCCGCTTCAATCAGTTTTTTGGGTGGATGACTGGTATATCACACCAGTAGAAATTATTTGTTCCAATAAAGCTTGTCCCTCTATATACCTGCAGTATCGCAGCAGAACCGCACACAACTGCCGCACAATACAAATGCACTATAATATACTCTCTAACATAGAAAGTATATTATAACATTGTACAAGGAAGGCAATCCATTAGAATATACATAAAGATAAAACGTAACCTTTAATAATGTTACTATGAGGGTCCATTCACACGTCCGTAAGTGTTTAGCTGATCAGCAAAACACAGACACCGGTAATGTGCATTGGGCAATTTGCGGACCGCACATCGCCAGCACTATAATAGAAAATACCTAATCTTGTCTGCAATTGTGGACAAGAATAGGACATGTTCTATTTTTTTGCGGAAATGGAAGCACGGATGCGGACGTGTGCTAAATTGCTCTATATTTGTTTTTTTCGAATATTCGCAATATTGCTATATAGTCTTGTTTTAGAATATTACCAATATTCGAAAAAACTAAGTTATAGCAATATAGCGAATATTTGAAAAAAATCGAATATAGAGCAATTTAGCTAATATAGTGTTATAATCTTCTTTGTCTAATAGTTGTAAGTCGAAAAATTTGCAATAAAAATTTGAATCCGAAAATTTGAATTACGAAAATTTGCATATTACACAATCATTACCTTGACGATTTTTCGAGTAAAAAAAAAATTGCGAATTTTCAAATATTCTAAAAAATATTTGTGAATTCGAATATGACCCCTGCCGCTCATCACTATGTCCTACCACAATCCGGGGGTTCCAGTGCAAATCCATGAATCCCGGAGGGAAAGCAAAAAACATCTATCCCTGAGCTAGATGATGATGTGGTATTGAAGGACAGGGTGGGCAAAGAACTGTCCCTGATATTGCCCTACAGGGGGGTGCTATTCTGGCCCTGATAGCCTAACCACAGACCACCCGCACTGATAAGAGCGACCCCGTCCGAAACCTTACCCTATATAAAAATTAGTGTTGAGCGCGAATATTCGAATAGCGAATTTTTTTCGCGAATATCGGCACTTCGCTAATTCGCGAATATTTCGAATATGGTGATATAAATTCGATATTTCGAATATTCGTTTTTTTTTTTTTTTTTTATATTTTTTTCTTTCCCACTTCCCTAAAGTTGTTCTACCTGTCCCTTGGATTCCGGGCTTCCTGGCTGCTCCAGTCAGTGCCCGTTGCCGCTTCTGCCGACTTGCGTGCTCATGGAGCGTCCCCATCACCATGGGAACGTCTCCATATACTAGAATGTACTGTCGGATTTGAGAATTACGTTGAAATCGCAATTCGATTATTTCAAGTTATAAAAATCGAATTTCGATTTTTAACTTAGCACTGCTATATTCCATATTCGTTAATTCTAGCCTAATATGGACTATAGCAGTGCTAAGTTAAAATCGAAATTCGATTATTATAAGTTGAATTAATCGAATTGCGATTTCAACTTGGACCTGGTTTACTATGGTTGGCTTGGTAGAATTAGCGAATATGACGAATATATTCGTTATATTCCACAAAACGAATATGGCGAATGTATTCGTTATATTCCACAAAACGAAGATAACGAAATATTCTCCATCTCTAGCTAGCTACCTACCTATCCATCAACTTCGCTAATTCTAGCAATCATATAGCAAAGTTTACTATAGAGACAGCTAAGTTTAATTCGCTATTCGATTATATTATATATTTTTTTAAAATAAATACAATAATTATGATAATTATCAGGTATTATAATTATTCTATTTACTTTTCTAAAAAAATCAAAGTAATTTTCGCATAGCGAATTAAACTTAGCTGTCTCTATAGTAAACTTTCCTATGATTGCTAGAATTAGCGAAGTTGATGAATATGGAGCTAAAACGAAGATGCTGAATACTTCGTTATCTTCGTTTTGTGGAATATAACGAATATATTCGTCATATTCGCTAATTCTACCAAGCCAACCATAGTAAACCAGGTCCAAGTTGAAATCGCAATTCGATTAATATAACTCGAAGGAATCGCATTGCGATTTCAACTTAGAAGTAATGCTATATTCCATATTCGTTAATACTAACCTAATGTATTTTGCTAAATCGTAATGCGATTACTTCAAGTTATATTAATCGCATTGCGATTTATATTTGATGCTGCTGCTGCTGGGTCTTTAATGGAATGGGTCTAGAATTAACGAACTTTAACTGATATTGAATCTTGCAGTGGTAATTTTTAATCACAATGTGATAATATTTTCTATCATTAGTAACCACATTGTGAATCCAAATTTTATAATGCACTATTCTGACATACAGTAATATATTTGTTTTATTAGTTAATTCTACCAATACCACCTATAGCAAAATCTCCAAAGCAGGAATTGCAATGCAATAAAAATAAGTTGCATTTTGAATTCAACACTATTGCTAAAATATTCGTATTGCTGGTATTGTTATAGTTAACAAGTCACCACTACATCTTATGGGTTAAGATGTCCACCATCGGTATTACTGGTGGTCACGCACATTAGCCGTGGGTGTATGCAGCCACACAAAGCAGGTGGCCACTGCGCCCGCATAAGTATTAATCCATGTTTAATTATTCTGCTGGATGAAGTATAGCTACGTCATTGGGTGTGAAGCGGTAAATGATTATGGCACAAATTATGGTGGTTACATCACACTACAATGTCTGTAACATGTATGTATGGAGAGCAGACAAATGTCTCTCATAAGCACATAGCACCTCTATTTACGTGCTACACACTGTATATCCAACGCTATAAAATCCACACCAACCCCACCTCCCCCCTTAAACCCTCCACCACCTTAAACCCCCCTCCATCATGTCCCCCCCCCCCCACCTCCTCACTCACACACAGTTTATGAGAAGTAAAGATTGACCTCCAGTATTTCAGTATTCGCTGGTTCATTTACCATAACCCAGGGTGCACAGCGTAGAGGCGAACCAGATGTACACCCCATACCGTACCGTCACCTCACTACACAGGTACACCTCTCCTTAGATGACCATTGGCCAATACCCCATTGCTCATACCCCACACACAATGGAATGTTCTAACGGTAACCTAAAATCAATTTTTCTTCATTCATATATTTTTTTTTAATTTTGATGACATGATCACATTAAGTACAAATACTTGTATTTCCAAAGTTTTTGATTACATGTATGCATGTTGTGCAAGGTCTATGATTGGACCTGGTCCCGTCACGCGTGTTGCTAAGAGCGCCACAGTCCGCAGTATTCGGTTTGAATTGTGGCACACACATGACCACCGGCACAAGAAAATAGTCATAGTGAATAAGTGGTGCGACCATAAGCGGCGCCATGTCTATTACCCTGTTTCCATGTAACGGCGGCTGCTGTATGTAATGATAATGAATTATTACTTTGGCCCAGACTAAATTGTCCGTACTCTAACCCCATTGGTTAAAATAAAACAAAACACAATAAATGAGATAGTCAATAAATTTTTCGAAAACAATCTTTAAATAAAGAAAAATATTATTAACAAATAACAGAAGTAACGTACAAAAATAAAATGAAAAAAATTATGGAAGCCTTTTCATGTCTATCAGCTCTTGGATCCCTTCCTCAAAGGCCTTTTGGTTGGTCATCTCCATCACCGTTATCTCATGTGAGAATTGGAGCTTCAGCTCCCTCATCCTCCTCATTTGATTTGCCCTCAATTGCTTCATCCTCTCGAGCTGCTCCTGCCTCATCTTTTGAAATTTCCGTATACACCTGTTAAGCTCTGTAAAAGTAAAGGAAATGTACATTTTAAATCTACTTTAAAAGACAATCATTGATTGGTGTATAAAGCAGATGAATTCCTGTCTGACCCAGGAAGAAGTACATCAGCGACTTAAAAAGATTAAAATAGACAAATCGCCAGGACCGGATGGCATACACCCCCGTATCCTAATGGAATTAAGTAATGTCATAGCCAGACCCTTATTTCTGATATTTGCGGACTCTATACTGACAGGGAATGTCCCACAGGATTGGCGCATGGCAAACGTGGTGCCAATATTCAACAAGGGTCTAAAAACAGAGCCTGGAAACTATAGGCCGGTAAGTTTAACATCTGTTGTGGGTAAACTGTTTGAAGGTTTTCTGAGAGATGCTATGTTAGAGCATCTTAACAGAAATAAGCAGATAACGCCATATCAGCATGGCTTCGTGAGGGATCGGTCATGTCAGACTAATTTAATCAGTTTCTATGAGGAGGTAAGTTCTAGACTTGACAGCGAAGAATCAATGGATGTCGTGTATCTGGACTTCTCCAAAGCATTTGACACTGCACCACATAAAAGGTTAGTATATAAAATGAGAATGCTCGGACTGGGAGAAAACGTCTGTACGTGGGTAAGTAACTGGCTCAGTGATAGAAAGGGGTGGTTATTAACGGTACACACTCAGATTGGGTCACTGTCACTAGTGGGGTACCTCAGGGGTCAGTACTGGAGGGGTCACTGTCACTAGTGGGGTACCCCAGGGGTCAGTATTGGGCCCTATTCTCTTCAATATATTTATTAATGATCTTGTAGAAGGCTTGCATAGTAAAATATCAATTTTCATAGAACACACTAAACTGTGTAAAGTAATTAACACTGAAGAGGACAGTATACTGTATATATACTACAGAGGACAGTATACTGCTACAGAGTGATCTGGATAGATTGGAGGCTTGGGCAGATAAGTGGCAGATGAGGTTTAACACTGACAAATGTAAGGTTATGCACATGGGAAGGAATAATGAAAGTCACCCGTACATAGTAAATGGTAAAACACTCGGTAACACTGACATGGAAAAGGATGAATGAATTTTAATAAACAGCAAACTAAGCTGCAAAAACCAATATCAGGCAGCTGCTGCAGAGGCCAATAAGATAATGGGTTGCATCAGAAGGGGCATAGATGCCCGTGATGAGAACATAGTCCTACCACTTTACAAATCATTAGTCAGACCACACATGGAGCACTGTGTACAGTTCTGGGCTCCTGTGAACAAGGCAGACATAGCAGAGCTGGAGAGGGTCCAGAGGAGGGCAACTAAGGTAAAAACTGGAATGGGGGGCGGTGGGCACACACACGACTACAGTACCCTTAAAGATTATGAAAATTAGGGTTATTCACTTTATAAAAAAGACGACTGAGGGGAGATCTAATTACTATGTATAAATATATCAGGGGTCAGTACAGAGATCTCTCCCATCATCTATTTATCCCCAGGACTGTGACTGTGACGAGGGGACATTTTCTGCGTCTGGAGGAAAGAAGGTTTGTACACAAACATAGAAGAGGATTCTTTACGGTAAGAGCAGTGAGACTATGGACTCTATACTGTAAGAGCAGTGAGACTATGGACTCTATACTGTAAGAGCAGTGAGACTATGGACTCTTTACGGTAAGAGCAGTGAGACTATGGACTCTATACTGTAAGAGCAGTGAGACTATGGACTCTTTACTGTAAGAGCAGTCAGACTATGGACTCTGTACTGTAAGAGCAGTGAGACTATGGACTCTTTACTGTAAGAGCAGTGAGACTATGGACTCTTTACTGTAAGAACAGTGAGACTATGGACTCTTTACGGTAAGAGCAGTGAGACTATGGACTCTATACTGTAAGAGCAGTGAGACTATGGACTCTTTACTGTAAGAACAGTGAGAATATGGACTCTATACTGTAAGAGCAGTGAGACTATGGACTCTATACTGTAAGAGCAGTGAGACTATGGACTCTGTACTGTAAGAGCAGTGAGACTATGGAACTCTCTGCCTGAGGAGGTGGTGATGGTGAGTACAATAAAGGGATTCAAGAGGGGCCTGGATGTATTTCTGGAGTGTAATAATATTACAGGCTATAGCTACTAGAGAGGGGTCGCTGATCCAGGGAGTTATTTTGATTGCCTGTTTTGAGTCGGGCTCGGAATTTTTTATTCCCCTAAAGTGAGGAAAATTGGCTTCTACCTCACCTTTTTTTTTTTTTTTTGCCTTCCTCTGGATCAACCTGCAGGATAACAGGCCGAACTGGATGGACAAATGACTTTATTCGGCCTTATGTACCATGTTACTATTTTAATCCATTATATATTGGTTTAGTTAGGATTAATAATAGTTCATTAGACTTTATGGTTATGGACTTATTAGTTAAGTTAATGCTTTTTATGTATATTAATTACTTTATAGTGTTCATGTTTTATATTACTGTTGTGTGTTGTACGTTCTTTGTTGACATTTTTTTATATAAATATTAATATTGTTTTGTGCACTTTCATTTTTTAGTCTAAGAACATTTTTATATTTTGGATGTTCGTTACAGCCATTATTAAACAGTATGCCTCATTTAGATACTTTACGGAAATCAGTACACCAGTAACATCAGCTAGCTGTAAAAAAAAAAAAATTACTAGTATTTAATTAGGGTCCGTGTTTTTGGACTGAGTGCCCAGACAGATATAGTGGCACAGGTCACTCCCATACTCCATCAAGCCTTTTTAATAAAGTTTGGTTTAAAAATGCTGTTCTTTTCAAGTGTGGACAGGAGATGTGAAAACTTAACCTGCGGAGAAATAAGCATGGTCTCTGACAGACCCTAAAGACTGGTGATATACTAATATTGTTGTTACACTGCTTGGAGCGAACGCAAAGTGGAGGACTTTAGGTTATGCAATATCTGAAGTCTGAATAAGAATTAGAGGTTTAACTTGAACTTGTTTAAAATTGTTTTCTTGACTAAAATCTGCCTGTGGTGAAGACTAAACTGACACCTGTATGTGTGTGGGGACATTTTTTGAATTAAAACAACAGAATGTATTTACCCTCCTGGTGGGGGGTGGTCACCACCTCGTCTTGTTCCTCCTCCTCCTCATTCTCCTGGACCTCATCTGCCTCCGGTGGGCTATGGGCCTGATGCCCCGATGGTCCTGCCTGCTCCTGTTCCTGCTCCTCATCCTCCTCATCCTCCTCATCCTCCATCAGCTCCTCTTCCACCACCACCACCTTCATCTTATTGGAGCGCTTAGGGCGCACTTTAGGAAGAGTAGCCCCTGTAATGAACAAATGTTACAAAAATTCCAAGATAAACAAGCAAAGCAAAAAAAAAAAAAAGCTACCGGTACACAAATGAATCTATGGTGTGATCTCGATGGGATGATGATTATTACCCCTATGTTTGATTTCACATGATTTGGTGTTTGATGAAACTATGAATGAAGTCTTTCAGATGGTTTACAGTTGAGTACGTTAAGAGCTAGGATGAGGTACCGGGGGGGTATTTGTTTGTAAGGTACTGTTGCAGGGTTATTGAAATGAGGTGGACCAAGTCAACTGTTTTGACATTGGATAAGGGTTTACATCATATATCTGTATCTCGCTGTCAGTGTATGTATATATTGTAAATATCCGCTACGTGTCCCACCATGTACTAAATCCGTGCTGGAGAACTTTTAGGCAGAAGAGAAACCCAACTAAATTATTTATTGCAAATTTCCAACGTTCCCATTGTACCATAATACCAGTATAGTCTGTCCTCTACACAATTATCATTTTGCTGTAACAGCTGCTTACATTCAATATGCTGACTGTGCTGTTAATAGTGTGCCTGCCAAGCTGTATGGTAGGAAAGGTCTAAAGGCGATTAGCACCTTAGACCTTTTCAAGGGTATGCGGCCCACAGAGAGGGCTCTGAGTGCTGCCTCTAGCACCCGTCCCATCGGTTCGACACCACTCAACTAAGTTATCAGTTGTAAAGGGATAGAAATACTTATTTGACTAACTGAACACATAAATAACAATAGGTGGGTGATAGAAAATTAATGTAAGCATCATACCTGGACAGTTCCTGTCTCTGACCTCTTTGATAAATTTCATTTTGTGCCTCTTCAGGTCGGACCATTTTTTTAGGTAGGCATTCTTTGAATGCCTCCTAGAATTCAAGTTAAACAGGTGCTGGGCAATTCGCCTCAGAATCACCTGCTTCTCTAGCCGTGAAGTCTTTTCATCATACTTTTTTTCCAACATGTTCTGCAATATAACAATTAAATGATGTAATCCCAAAATTCTAAAACGAGTACATATTTATATAGTTCACTATGGAACTATATGAAAGTAAAGTAATAATTTTTTTTTTATTAAAAGCAAATATACAAAATAAACTTCACATTGGACGCCACTTTAACAGTGACTTTCAACAATGGCCTCCCATGTAACAGTGACCTTGACAGAGTCCGCCCTTTTAATAATGACTTTGACAAAGACCTCACCTTTAACAGTGACTTCCCCTTTAAGAGTGACTTGAACAGCTGCTTCCCATTTAAGAGTGAGCTGTAACAGTGGCCGCACCTATAACAGTGACTAGAACAGTGGCCGCCCCTTTAAGAGTGACTTGGAACAGTGGCTGCACTTTGGACTTGAACAACAGCACAGTGACCGCCCCTTTAACAGTGACTTGGAACAGTGACCGCCCCTTTAAAAGTGACTTTGAACAGTGGCCGCACCTATAACAGTCAATAGACTAGTGACCGCCCCTTTAACAGTGACTTGGAACAGTGGCCGCCCCTTTAAAAGTGACTTGGAAACTGGCCGCACCTATAACAGTCAATAGACTAGTGACCGCCCCTTTAAAAGTGAATTTGAACAGTGGCCGCACCTATAACAGTCAATAGACTAGTGACCGCCCCTTTAAAAGTGACTTGGAAAATGGCCGCACCTATAACAGTCAATAGACTAGTGACCGCCCTTTAAAAGTGACTTGGACAGTGGCCGCCCCTTTAAAAGTGACTTGGAAACTGGCCGCACCTATAACAGTCAATAGACTAGTGACCGCCCCTTTAAAAGTGACTTGGAACTGGCCGCACCTATAACAGTCAATAGACTAGTGACCGCCCCTTTAAAAGTGACTTGGAACAATGGCCGCACCTATAACAGTCAATAGACTAGTGACCGCCCCTTTAAAAGTGACTTGGAACAGTGGCCGCCCCTTTAAAAGTGACTTGGAAACTGGCCGCACCTATAACAGTCAATAGACTAGTGACCGCCCCTTTAAAAGTGACTTGGAACAATGGCCGCACCTATAACAGTCAATAGACTAGTGACCGCCCCTTTAAAAGTGACTTGGAACAGTGGCCGCCCCTTTAAAAGTGACTTGGAAACTGGCCGCACCTATAACAGTCAATAGACTAGTGACCGCCCCTTTAAAAGTGACTTGGAACTGGCCGCACCTAAACAGTCAATAGACTAGTGACCGCCCCTTTAAAAGTGACTTGGAAACTGGCCGCACCTATAACAGTCAATAGACTAGTGACCGCCCTTTAAAGTGACTTGGAACAGTGGCCGCCCTTAAAAGTGACTTGGAAAATGGCCGCACCTATAACAGTCAATAGACTAGTGACCGCCCCTTTAAAAGTGACTTGGAACAGTGGCCGCACCTATAACAGTCAATAGACTAGTGACCGCCCCTTTAAAAGTGACTTGGAAATGGCCGCACCTATAACAGTCAATAGACTAGTGACCGCCCCTTTAAAAGTGACTTGGAACAGTGGCCGCCCCTTTAAAAGTATTGGAACTGGTCGACCATAACAGTCAATAGACTAGTGACCGCCCCTTTAAAAGTGACTTGGAACATGGCCGCACCTATAACAGTCAATAGACTAGTGACCGCCCCTTTAAAAGTGACTTGGAACAGTGGCCGCCCCTTTAAAAGTGACTTGGAAACTGGCCGCACCTATAACAGTCAATAGACTAGTGACCGCCCCTTTAAAAGTGACTTGGAACAGTGGCCGCCTATAACAGTCAATAGAAGTGACCGCCCCTTAAAAGTGACTTGGAACTGGCCGCACCTATAACAGTCAATAGACTAGTGACCGCCCCTTTAAAAGTGACTTGGAACAGTGGCGCCCCTTTAAAAGTGACTTGGAAACTGGTCGCACCTATAACAGTCAATAGACTAGTGACCGCCCCTTTAAAAGTGA